>NC_069782.1:46285000-46585000 GCF_027406575.1 Nycticebus coucang
AAATGGCGTATCTCAGTTCTTGAGGGAAAAAGGAAAAAGAAAATGAAAAATAGAAAACAAAGCAACCAACACCCCCACTGTCCCCATATCCCAAACCTAAAACCCGAGGCTGTTAATGCATTTTAACAACTCCCAGTCTAAAGAAAATTATGCGTATTCTGATTTACACACAAATCAATAGTTGGCTGTGGTTGAACTATGCACTGGAGAAATGTGCTGTAATTACACTCATGCCAGGCATCAAGGACGGATCCCCTGGGCTGTGAGTAGGTGTGAGACAGGAAAAAATTACCAGCCCAGCCATAGAAAATTAAAAAGAAAAAGGACACACAAAGCATTTCTTTCAGAACGGTGGTTTTAATTACATAGTCTTCATCTAACAAACAATAGTTCTCAAAACCTTGATAAAATCATTGTATGTAAAAAACATGCATCTGGGGGGAAACCATGATATAAACAGTTTTATTCACATTTATGGAATCTTAGTTGTTCTACCTCTTCCTAATGGGATTACATTTTTTTCTTCTTCTTAAAATGAATAAATGATGGGCACTAGATTTAATTTTTAATTTTTCCTTTTTTCTTCTATTATGGTAATTTAAAGAAGAACAATGAAGTCTGTGATTCTGAAATTGCAAATCACAGCCCTGCCCTAAAATGGCAATTTCACATTGCAGTTACCCAGGGAAGTTTCAAAGCCACTGATTTATGATTGGATGGGATCCTTCTTCCTTTACTCTGTCATATGATACAAAGATGGCTCAGCTTCAATCCAGCAACTAGTGGAGTGCCTACTATGTGCCGGCTGCTGTGACTGAATCTAGGAATACATGATATAGTCCAGCATTTGAGAGGCTCCCAGTCTACTAAATAATTTGTGCAATAAGTAGACCCTCACTTCCTAGCACAGATTGTGTTTCCTTACCCTTCAGTAGGCTGTTCTTGCCCTTCTCTGGCAGATGCAGATTTCTCTCTTCCTACCTTGCTGGGGCTGGAATTTTTCTGCCTTTCTCACCATTCTCAGCCACTGCCATCACAGACTCCAGGACACCTGTGATCCCATGAAGGGAGTGGACCTCCCAGGGGTGGAGGGCAGCTTCCCCACTTGCTCTCCCAGTGCAGTTGGCTCACATGGATACTGAGTTTTAAGATCTGAGTACCAAGTATATCATGACTTAGCTTTCTGAGCTATGCAAGAAGACCATGAATAGTATTTTCTATGAGGAAGAAATTTAACAGAAAATTAAGGCTAAGAGAAGTTGGGTTATACTGATTTATTCTTCCAGAATTGAGTTTAGTTTTCACCATCAGATAAGGCAAAGGTTGACTCCCAGCTAAATGTGGTTGGAAGTTTTTTTTTTTTTTTTTATCCCATTGCATATAGTGTGGTGGTTTTAAAATATTTGAGTAAGAGGCCAGCTTTCTACATTTCAGATATTTCACCTGAAAATCTAAAGTCTGGCTCTTTTTGAAAAATGAGAAGATCTGGTAATGCCCACAACACATGTCAGCCGGTAGCAATTGCCAGATGTAAGGACTATGCTCTTTTTATTTTTCTGGCCTTTTTGATTTGCATAACCCACATAGCACTATGCATGAATGAATGCTTAATAATTTACATTTTTGATAAAGGAGATGACTGTACTGAAAAAAACCTATCACGCATGGACCAGTTTCCCATTTTGTACAGTGGTCTGCATTAATGAGGACTTGCACTATAGGAAATTGAGGCTATCCGTAACCACAGAGAGAAGCCACAGAATCACCGAGGGTGAGAATTAGAAAGAATAAAGATAGTTTTTGTAGGCTGGAGTTGGGTTTCATTCTAGTCAATAATCAGTGGAGAAACTAAGGTGCTTCTGGAACCAATCTCCTCTGGGAAGTTTTCACTGTCCCAGGACATTGTGGCTGTGACTAGGTGCTGAAATTTCTGCCCAAAGCTGCTGTGGTTTGATCTGGCTGGGGTAGATCACCCTGAGCCATCTGGAAGGACCATGTGTGAACCACAGCACCATCATCATCCCACTCAGCTCCCCGTTGCCACAGCTGCTCTTGTATTTTCATGGTCTGAAATGTCCACTAGGAAGAGAAGAATACTACGTTTGGTAGAATGGGAGTTCAACAGCAGAAGACGCTGTACCTGGTGTTATGGTGAAGGATGCCAGAAGCTCTTTTATATTTTTTTGAGAACTAATCTTTGTTGACCCCTTACTTTGTGCCATACCGTGAATATAGAGTAAAGAAAAAAAGAGATGAAACTATCTGCCCTCCTGCTTTTTACATCAAAGAGAGGAAGACAGATGACAATGGCATTCTGTCAGGTTAGAGTGAGTATATAGGGAGACTATGGACGGTGCTGAAGGGGCTGGGGAATAAGGTAGGAAGGTGAAAGGACATATTTGCAGTGAGGAGTGGCAATCTTTAGTAAAGTTGCCAGGGCAGGCCACACTCATTGGAAGGATGGAGGGAACCTGCCATGCAGATATATGTGGGAAGAGAATGCAGAGAGCATTCCAAGGACAAAGCCCGGGCTGCGTATGCTGGCTCATGGCTGTCATCCTAGCACTCTGGAAGGCTGAGGCAGGAGGATCCCTTGAGCTCATGAGTTCAAGACCAGCCTGAGCAAGAGTGAGACCCTGTCTCTACCAAAAATAGAAAAAATTATCTGTGTGTTCTGGTGGGTACCTGTAGTCCCAGCTACTCTGGAAGCTGAGGCAAGAGGATTTGAGGTTGCTGTGAGTGAGGCTGAGGCCATGGCACTCTACGCAGAGTGACAGAGTAAGACTTTCTCAAAAACAAAAACAAAGGCCAAAGCCCCAAAGAAGAACAGGTTGGAGGCTGGGGAGTTCACAGAAGTCCTTGTCATCACTGTCTGGAGTTAGTGTGGATTTCTCTCTGTGTTGTTGGTCAGTCAGGGCAGGGGGTTATGCAGTGGTTAAGCAGAGAGAGAAGTCTTCTAACTGAAGCTGCTCAGTGGGGCTGCTGGGCTGAGGGTAGACTGAAGAAACAAGAGTGGGAGAAGGGAAACCAATCACCAGGGTGCTGCAATGACACCAGTGAGGGATGACAGCAAGTATGTGGTGGGGGCATATTTGATGACCTGTCGAGAATGGAGCTGACAAGCTTTGTTGGTGGATTGAATGCGAAGTGTGACAAGAAAGAAGGTAAGGGTGACCCCAATGTTTTGATCCAAACAGTTTTAAGAATGGAGTTGCCATTTATGTGAGTTGGGGAAGGCTCTAGGAGGAATGGGCTGGGGAGAGTGAATGTCAATTGTTTTTTTGCATGTGCTAAATCTAAGATGCTTATTAGATATTCAGTGGATGGGGAGGAGGCGGTAAGTCAAGGCTGCTTCACTGATGGCATGACTTCAATTCTTTGCCTGTATAAATGCTCCATAGAAATTCTAAATAATAATTAATTGTAACCTTATTCCCATGCAATTAAGGAAAAGTATAGTTAAGAAAAAGAAGAAAGATCTTTTCAACGTTAAGAAAACTTGAAAGGAGGCCAAGGTTAATAACTTTCAATTTAACACATATTCTTCTATTATTAATGCAAATTTTAAAAACCATCATAAAAACTAAATAGTTATTAGAAATCACCTTGGGCTGAGAGTTGGGAGAATAATTTTTCACTTCAATATAATTTAAATAAATATTTAATGCTGACAATAGAGACACACAGAAAGTCAGTGGGAAATTTGCACGACTCACAAAGTAGGCAAGGAGGGCTTTTTAATCAAATTGAAACCTTTTACAAGAGAAGTCCTTTGAATTTTCCTATAAATTTTTTTGAAGTCAAAGGATTTCTTAGAAATAATCTCATTAAGCTGTAGTGAGATTAGCCAGGACACATAATATTATTTCTAATTTACAGATCTGGTTGGGCAGGAAGAGAGGATTCACAATAGAGTTGCTATGTTCTTGGTGATTCAGTGGCTCACCAAGGTTCAGGGACTGAATTTTTCATTTCAGATAAGTTTATCTCCATTTCAGCTAAATTGTTTTCTTTCTTTTCTCTTCTATAGTGAACAAACAAATTCCTTGCTATGCTCCCTTTAATGTCTTCTGCCATTTTGGTTGCATAGGGTAATATGCAGAAAGTATTCACATTAAAGGGAAGAATTGAACTCTGTTTAATTTGGTTTTCAGTATCTGGGTTTCAAGCTGTGGACGGATTCGTACCTCTCAAGATGTGTGCAAAATACTATTCTTACCTCCAAAGATAGAAAAAGCCAAAGTGAATCCGTTCCTATCGTCAAATTATAGCAAGGATGTGACGATGTGACATATCAAGTGTGGCCAGCGATGGCATTTGAATGTACCCAACTTTCAGCATTCCCTTTGAAGGTTACGTGTATCCAAATACAAGAGATTCATTCAACAAACATTTGTCAAACACCTGCTAAACAGATAACTCTGATCAGTGAGGCAATAGGGTTTGATAGAGGTAAGACAAGTGTGTCCTAAAAATATATCAGGATTCTTTGGTTGCATGGTGGAGAGTGTGGCTGTAAATAACCCTTGTGCCACCTCTTGGGTGTGGGACACAACTATGAGAGGGACTCTAGCTAACAAATGTAAACAGTGTAACCTACTTGTTTGTACCCTCACATTTATCTGAAATATAAAAAAAAGAAAAATAACCCGTGTGCCACATCCTCCTACTTCTGCTACCCCAGAGACAAGAGACCTTCCTTGTTGGCTTCAGTTAGAACAATCCAAGGCAAAGCAAGGCAAGGCAAAGTCTCTTGCTGGCTAAGCTTGTGTCACATGCACACTCCTAGGGTCCATCTCTGTCATCAGGGCCATTGGGTTTGTACGATCCATTGCATCAGGGTAACATGGCTGGAGGGCAGAGACTTCGACTGAAGACCCTACAGACTTACAAAATGGGTAGGAGAAGAGCCATTTCTCAGAGGGAAGAGTTGCGAGGCAATTCGGGGAAGGGAGGCTGAGAAAGACACACCAATAGGTGTTTGGTATGAAGTGGCGTACCAAAGGGGGGTCAGGAAAGGCTTCCTGGAGGAGGTATTATATTGAACAGCCTGAACAGTTTTAAAAAACGCGAGCCAAGTATTGAAGAAAGAGCAGGCATTCTCCAGGTGTTTCTGCGTGTACTTGTTTGCAGATACAGAAGAGGTTAGGATGGTCCAGGTAGAGGAAGCAGCATGGATAAAGGCACAAAGGTGAAAAAACGAAGTGACCTCCAGGGAACTGAGGAGCTTGGTATGGCTGGAGCATGTGGGAGATGCTCAGAGAGCAGGCGCTGGAGCTGCGGGCACTCTGGAAGTCACCTATGAATCAGCGAATATTTACTGAGCGCTTCTCAGCACCGTGCACTTCACATGCATTAGCTTGTTTAATCCTCACAACCAGCCTTACGAGGGAAGCAAGAGCACCTCCATAATATCTACCAACTGGTATGGCACGGTTATGATGGACCCCATGGCCATCCAGTCAGGGTGGATCCAGCTACAAAGTGCCACTACTCACTGCTGTGTGTGTTGGTCACTGCCAGCCCTGGATATGGGCGCTCTGAGTATCTTTGTTTTGTGAATGAGAACACTGAAGCCCAGGCTGGGTAACTTGCCCAAGTGTGCAAGGTACAGCAGAGGACCCAGGCTTCAAACCAAGATGTCTGCAAGGGATGAACGTCAAACTCATTCATTTGAAAAAGAACATGAGAGGGAGGAGTCTCGTGTAGACAAGAACTGTGTCTGGGTTTGTTACTCCTCCTATCCCAGCATTGTTCCTGGACATGGCAGACAATTAAAAATATTTATTGAATGTGTGACCAGAAAGATTACTGCAGGTATGAAAAGGGAGAGGCATCGGCCCAGCAGAGAAAACAATAAAGGATTGAAAGCCATCAGCTATATCAAGGAAGATACTAATAGGTATTAATATGCAGAATTCAGTGTCTGGATGTGGGAATGAGTCCCATGTTTCTATTTTGAACAGCCAGGTGGGTGGTGGCGTCATTTGCTGAGATAAAAATCTACATAGGAGAAGAATAGGTTCTTGGTGGCTAAGGTGAAGGTGATGGGAGCTCCTTTTGCACATGTGAAGTCTGGAGTGTCCATTGGTGCCTAGGAGTGATTGCATCTGGAATTCGGAGAGAGATCAACTCGGGTGATGGAGGCCAGTGAGCAGGCAGGACACAGACCAGCGCGGGTGATGTAGACCAGTGAGCAGGCAGGACACAGACCAGTGCAGGTATGTAGACCAGTGAGCGGGCAGGACACAGACCAGTGCAGGTGATGCAGACCAGTGAGCGGGCAGGACACAGACCAGCGCAGGTGATGTAGACCAGTGAGCGGGCAGGACACAGACCAGCCTTGGTGATGTAGACCAGTGAGCGGGCAGGACACAGACCAGCGTTGGTGATATAGACCAGTGAGCAGGCAGGACACAGACCAGCACTGGTGATGTAGACCAGTGAGTGGGCAGGACACAGACCAGCGTTGGTGATGTAGACCAGTGAGCGGGCAGGACACAGACCAGCCTTGGTGATGTAGACCAGTGAGCGGGCAGGACACTGACCGGCGTTGGTGATATAGACCAGTGAGCAGGCAGGACACAGACCAGCACTGGTGATGTAGACCAGTGAGCGGGCAGGACACAGACCAGCACTGGTGATGTAGACCAGTGAGCGGGCAGGACACAGACCAGCACTGGTGATGTAGACCAGTGAGCAGGCAGGACACAGACCAGCACAGGTGATGTAGACCAGTGAGCAGGCAGGACACAGACCAGCACAGGTGAGGTAGACCAGAGAGCGGGCAGGACACAGGCCAGCACTGGTGATGTAGACCAGTGAGCGGGCAGGACACAGACCAACGCAGGTGATGTAGACCAGTGAGAGGGCAGGACACAGACCAGCACTGGTGATGTAGACCAGTGAGCGGGCAGGACACAGACCAGCGTTGGTGATGTAGACCAGTGAGCGGGCAGGACACAGACCAGCATTGGTGATGTAGACCAGTGAACGGACAGGACACAGACCAGCACAGGTGATGTAGACCAGTGAGCGGGCAGGACACAGGCCAGCACGGGTGATGTAGACCAGTGAGCGGGCAGGACACAGGCCAGCACGGGTGATGTAGACCAGTGAGCAGGCAGGACACAGACCAGCACAGGTGAGGTAGACCAGAGAGCGGGCAGGACACAGGCCAGCACTGGTGATGTAGACCAGTGAGCGGGCCGGACACAGACCAGCACTGGTGATGTTGACCAGTGAGCGGGCAGGACACAGACCAGCACTGGTGATGTAGACCAGTGAGCGGGCAGGACACAGACCAACGCAGGTGATGTAGACCAGTGAGAGGGCAGGACACAGACCAGCACTGGTGATGTAGACCAGTGAGTGGGCAGGACACAGACCAGCGTTGGTGATGTAGACCAGTGAGCGGGCAGGACACAGACCAGCGTTGGTGATGTAGACCAGTGAACGGACAGAACACAGACCAGCACAGGTGATGTAGACCAGTGAGCGGGAAGGACACAGACCAGCGCAGGTGATGTAGACGAGTGAGCGGGCAAGACACAGACCAGCGCAAGTGATGTAGACCAGTGAGCGGGCAGGACACAGACCAGCACTGATGATGTAGATGAGTGAGCAGGCAGGACACAGATCAGCACTGGTGATTTAGACGAGTGAGCAGGCAGGACACAGACCAGCACTGGTGATGTTGACCAGTGAGCGGGAAGGACACAGACCAGCGCGGGTGATGTAGACCAGTGAGCGGGCAGGACACAGGCCAGCACTGGTGATGTAGACCAGTGAGCAGGCAGGACACAGACCAGCACAGGTGAGGTAGACCAGAGAGCGGGCAGGACACAGGCCAGCACTGGTGATGTAGACCAGTGAGCGGGCCGGACACAGACCAGCACTGGTGATGTTGACCAGTGAGCGGGCAGGACACAGACCAGCACTGGTGATGTAGACCAGTGAACGGACAGGACACAGACCAGCGCAGGTGATGTAGACGAGTGAGCGGGCAAGACACAGACCAGCGCAAGTGATGCAGACCAGTGAGCGGGCAGGACACAGACCAGCACTGATGATGTAGATGAGTGAGCAGGCAGGACACAGATCAGCACTGGTGATGTAGACGAGTGAGCAGGCAGGACACAGACCAGCACTGGTGATGTTGACCAGTGAGCAGGAAGGACACAGACCAGCGCGGGTGATGTAGACCAGTGAGCGGACAGGACACAGACCAGCACAGGTGAGGTAGACCAGAGAGCGGGCAGGACACAGGCCAGCACTGGTGATGTAGACCAGTGAGCGGGCAGGACACAGACCAGCACTGGTGATGTTGACCAGTGAGCGGGCAGGACACAGACCAGCACTGGTGATGTAGACCAGTGAGCGGGCAGGACACAGACCAACGCAGGTGATGGAGACCAGTGAGAGGGCAGGACACAGACCAGCACTGGTGATGTAGACCAGTGAGTGGGCAGGACACAGACCAGCGTTGGTGATGTAGACCAGTGAGCGGGCAGGACACAGACCAGCGTTGGTGATGTAGACCAGTGAACGGACAGAACACAGACCAGCACAGGTGATGTAGACCAGTGAGCGGGAAGGACACAGACCAGCGCAGGTGATGTAGACGAGTGAGCGGGCAAGACACAGACCAGCGCAAGTGATGTAGACCAGTGAGCGGGCAGGACACAGACCAGCACTGATGATGTAGATGAGTGAGCAGGCAGGACACAGATCAGCACTGGTGATGTAGACGAGTGAGCAGGCAGGACACAGACCAGCACTGGTGATGTTGACCAGTGAGCGGGAAGGACACAGACCAGCGCGGGTGATGTAGACCAGTGAGCGGGCAGGACACAGGCCAGCACGGGTGATGTAGACCAGTGAGCAGGCAGGACACAGACCAGCACAGGTGAGGTAGACCAGAGAGCGGGCAGGACACAGGCCAGCACGGGTGATGTAGACCAGTGAGCGGGCAGGACACAGACCAGCACTGGTGATGTTGACCAGTGAGCGGGCAGGACACAGACCAGCACGGGTGATGTAGACCAGTGAGCGGGCAGGACACAGACCAACGCAGGTGATGTAGACCAGTGAGCGGGCAGGACACAGACCAGCACTGGTGATGTAGATGAGTGAGCAGGCAGGACACAGACCAGCATTGGTGATGTAGACCAGTGAGCGGGCAGAACACAGACCCGCGCAGGTGATGTAGACCAGTGAGCGGGCAGAACACAGACCAGTGCAGGTGATGTAGACGAGTGAGCGGGCAGGACACAGACCAGCACTGGTGATGTAGACCAGTGAGCGGGCAGAACACAGACCAGCGCAAGTGATGTAGACCAGTGAGCGGGCAGACCACAGACCAGCGCAGGTGATGTAGACCAGTGAGCGGGCAGAACACAGACCAGCGCGGGTGATGTAGACGACTGAGCAGGCAGGACACAGACCAGCGCGGGTGATGTAGACCAGTGAGCGGGCAGGACACAGACCAGCGCGGGTGATGTAGACCAGTGAGTGGGCAGGACACAGACCAGCACTGGTGATGTAGACGAGTGAGCGGGCAGGACACAGACCAGCACTGGTGATGTAGACCAGTGAGCGGGCAGGACACAGACCAGCGCGGGTGATGTAGACGAGTGAACCGGCAGGACACAGACCAGCGCGGGTGATGTAGAGCGGTGAGCGGGCAGGACACAGACCAGCACTGGTGATATAGACCAGTGAGTGGACAGGACACAGACCAGCGTTGGTGATGTAGACCAGTGAGCGGGCCGGACACAGACCAGCGTTGGTGATGTAGACCAGTGAGCGGGCAGGACACAGACCAGTGAGCGGGCAGGACACAGACCAGAGCGGGTGATGTAGACCAGTGACCGGGCAGAACACAGACCAGCACTGGTGATGTAGACCAGTCAGCGGGCAGGACACAGACCAGCACTGGTGATGTAGACCAGTGAGCGGGCAGGACACAGACCAGCACTGGTGATGTAGACCAGTGAGTGGACAGGACACAGACCAGCGTTGGTGATGTAGATCAGTGAGAGTGCAGGACACAGACCAGCGTTGGTGATGTAGACCAGTGAGCGGGCAGGACACAGACCAGTTTTGGTGATGTAGACCAGTGAGCGGGCAGAACACAGACCAGCACAGGTGATGTAGACCAGTGAGCAGGCAGGACACAGACCAGCGTTGGTAATGTAGACCAGTCAGCCTTCAGGACACAGACCAGGGCGGGTGATGTAGGCCAGTGAGCGGGCAGCACAAAGACCAGCCTTGGTGATGTAGACCAATGAACGGGCAGAACACAGACCAGCACAGGTGATGTAGACCAGTCAGCGGGCAGGACACAGACCAGGGGTTGGTGATATAGACCAGTGAGCGGGCAGGACACAGAGCAGCGTTAGTGATGTAGACCAGTGAGTGGGCAGGACACAGACCAGCGTTGGTGACGTAGACCAGTGAACGGGCAGGACACAAACCAGCACAGGTGATGTAGACCAGTGAGCAGGCAGGACACAGACCTGCATTGATGATGTAGACCAGTGAGCGGGCAGGACACAGACCAGCGTTGGTGATGTAGACGAGTGAGCGGGCAGGACACTGACCAGCGTTGGTGATGTAGACCAGTGAGCGGGCAGGACACTGACCAGTGTTGGTGATGTAGACCAGTGAGCGGGCAGGACACAGACCAGCGTTAGTGATGTAGACCAGTGAGCGGGAAGGACACAGACCAGCGTTGGTGATGTAGACCAGTGAGCGGGCAGGACACAGACCAGCACTGGTGATGTAGACGAGTGAGCGGGCAGGACACAGACCAGCATTAGTGATGTAGACCAGTGAGCGGGAAGGACACAGACCAGCGTTGGTGATGTAGACCAGTGAGCGGGCAGGACACTGACCAGCGTTGGTGATGTAGACCAGTGAGCGGGCAGGACACAGACCAGCGTTGGTGGTGTAGACCAGTGAGCGGGCAGGACACAGACCAGCGTTGGTGATGTAGACCAGTGAGCGGGCAGGACACTGACCAGCGTTGGTGATGTAGACCAGTGAGCGGGAAGGGCACAGACCAGCGCAGGTGATGTAGACCCATCAGCTGGCAGGACACAGACCAGCGTTGGTGATGTAGACCAGTTAGCGGGCAGGACAGAGACCAGCGCAGGTGATGTAGACCAATCAGCGGGCAGGACACAGACCAGCGTTGGTGATATAGACCAGTGAGCGGGCAGGACACAGACCAGCGTTGGTGATGTAGACCAGTTAGCGGGCAGGACAGAGACCAGCAGGAGTGATGTAGGCCAGTGAGCGGGCAGGACACAGACTCCCGCCTGTTCTCTCAAACCACAGCAATAATCAACACAGAGGCTTCTATGAACAAATGTGGGGGGCAGCTCCCCACCAGCAAGCGAGCTGACAGCTCTGTCTCAGACACCAGCTGAGGGTCTTCCAGTTCAATTCTGACACTATCCACATGGAGATAGTGTCAGACCCGACAGGTTGAGGGCTCAGTCCCCAAAACTGCCTCCCCACCTGTGTCAAGTTTGGGCTTCGGGAACTTCTGACCAGCTTCAAGTTGGTGTTCCCCTGACCCCCTCTTTGGGTTCAGTTAATTTGCTAGAGTAGCTCACAGGACTCAGGGGAGCACATCTATTGGTTTATTATACAGAATTACAAAGGATAGAGATGAACAGGATGAGGGATGGGGAAAGGGATGTGGCTCCTCCCAGGTGCACCCCCCTCCTAGAGCCCCCTCTGTGCTCAGCTGTCTGGAAGCTCCAAACCCTGTCCTTGTGGGCCTTTTATGGAGGCTTCGTTGGATGGACGTGATGGCAGCATGGGCGATCACGTTGAATGTGCTTGTACAAAAAGGAGATGACCTACACCCAGCAGGTCCTGTCCATTCAGATTCTTGTCGGCGTCTCTGCACAGAATTCCTCCTTCCAGGGCATGGGAAGGACCCCATTTGGAATGAGGGTCTTATGACTGACAATCAGATTAGAGTTGCTCCTTAGGCAGGTGAAAGGAGGGCAGGAGAGGGTCAGAGAGAGAGAGAAAGAGATTCTGTGTACTGTAACAAGGGCTATGAAAGTTAAGATCCAGGAATCATGAAAAAAAATACACACACACGTATATGGAGAGTGACAAAAAATGTATAGACATTTTAAGAAAGGAAAAAATGTATTAAAATTGTAATTGGATATACTGATAATGAAAGATGCACACAAGCCATGTTTGAGCACCTCTTATAATTGCAGAAGTGAATTACAATTTTAATACAGGTTTTTCTTTTCTTAAAATGTGTATGCATTTTTATCACCTTCTCTCTCTCTCCATGTACAAAATAATATTACAATAAGAAATTAACTCATGCATTTATGGAGGTGGAAAATTCCTAAGATCTGCAGGATGGGAGGACAAGCTGGAGACCCAGAGAGCTGATGGTGTAGTTTAGTCTGAAGGCTGGTAGACTTGTGCCCAGAAAAGACAATTTTCAGCTTAAGTCCAAGGGCAGCAGAGTTCTCTCTTACTAGGAGGAGGATTAGCCCTTTAGTTCTA
This sequence comes from Nycticebus coucang, assembly GCF_027406575.1. Classification (NCBI taxonomy): domain Eukaryota; kingdom Metazoa; phylum Chordata; class Mammalia; order Primates; family Lorisidae; genus Nycticebus; species Nycticebus coucang. The sequence continues at coordinate 46,297,553 of NC_069782.1, forward strand.
TTCAGGTCTTGATTGAATGCCGCCCATTTTCTACATTGGGGAGGGCCATCTTCTTCACTAAACCTACCAATTTGAATGTTAATCTCATCTAAAAACACCCTCACAGAAACATCCAGGATAATGTTTGTCCATACCCCTGGGGACCCTATGACCCAGTCAAACTGACATATAACATTAACTATGACTGGAAGTGATTTGTTTATTTCAGATATGTGGCACCTGCACTGGACTTCCTGCCCTTGACCTTCTTGGTCCAAGTTCCCATTCCAGCTCTTGCCTTTGTCCACGGACTACAGAAACCCAGACTGCTCATTAGAATTGTGATGGGGAGTTTCTGTGTGTATTGGACTTGCGACCTGGGAGAGAGTCCCAGGTTGGGTCAAAGTTGCCACCCAACTCTACAAAGAATGCTTATTGGTAGGTACCTCCTATTAAGAGGGAAATCTGGAAGTGTTGCTACTAGTAATTGTTTCATCTGTGCATAGCACACTATTCCCACAAGGAAAATCAGGGCTACACTGGTTCCTCAGAGCATTTGAGGACTTAGGGAAACATTGCAGGTATATTATTTTTTGCCAACCCTTAGGTAAACGTGATGGAACTGAGAACAGATACTATCAGCTACATCTTGGTGCAAACTGAACGGCCCTCACTGCAGGATGAGGACTGTTGGATGGAACACATGTCACCTGCTGGGGCTACCCCAAAGAATAAATTATGATTCAGCCTCTTGTTTCCCTGAGCAGAGCAGTGTTAATGGGAATAATGAAGATTCTACTAGGCTGGAGGTTTGGGGTAGTGGATGAATCATGAGTAAGACATTGGCCTTTATTTGGTGATTCTTGTTGACTCAAAATGTAACCAGATTAGTAAGTAAGCTATCTCTTTTCAGGAGTTAATAAATTGTTTTAAAAGGCTACCTCTTCTAAGCCTCCCAAAATTGGTTTTATAGAAATGCCTCTTAATAGAAAGTTTGAAAAACTGGGAGTAGGTCTTGGGGAGAGATGGACAGTATGATCATTCTGGACTCTCTCTCTCTTTTTTTCCTATTTTAGTCCAGATTGGTTGTATTCCAAACCACAGCCACCACTGTGGGACTCTCTCTTCTCCTGTTTGGAATTGCATGGAACACTGTTCATTCTAGAAGAACGTTAAAAGGCCTTCATTTTCTTTCCTCTGCTTCTTGACTTAGATATTAAATTCTTGGCTTGGATTTTTTTAGCTGTTAACCTCTCTAGCATTGAATCATGGCCCCTCTTTTACATAATGTGTATTCTTGGAAAAGTTATTTTACTTCTGTGAATGTTAGTTTCCTTACTTAGAAAATGGAGATAGTGGTAGAATCTACCTCTTGGATTATTGTGAAGAGTTGATAAGATATGTTCTCCTTTAGGTTCTCCAGAGAAACAGAACCAATAGGATATATAAACATAGACATCGAGGGAATTTATTACGGAAACTGGATCAGGTGATTGCAGAGGCTGAGAGATTCTAGATAAGCTGTCAGCAAGCTAACGAACCAGAGAAGCTGGTATAGTGTAATTCATACTGAGTCCAAAGACACGAGAACCAGGGGAGCCGATGGTGTAATTCTCAGTCCACGGCCAAAGGCCCGAGAACCTAGAGTTCTGATGTCCAAGGGCAGGAGAAGATGGTGCATTAGTCTATATCGTGTTGCTATAAAGGAAAACCCAAGGCTGGGTAATTTTATAAAGAAAAGAGGTTTATTTGGCTTCTGTTTCTGCAGGCGGCACAAGCCTGGAACCAGCTTCTGCTTCTGGAGAGGGCTTCAGGGAGCTTCAAATCAAGAGGAAGGTGAAGGGGGAGCAGGCAAGTCACGTGGCGAGAGAAGACCCAGGGAGGGAGGAGGTGTGCCCAAGCTCTTATAAACAGCTGCTCTCATGTGAAGGAACAAAGTGAGAATTCACTTCTCATAGCAGGGAGGGCACCAAGCCATGCGTGAGGGGTCTCCCCATGACTCCAACACCTCCTACCCCAGGCCTGTTTCCCATTGGCAGTCACATTTCAACATCAGATTTGGAGGAGCCAAACATCCAAACCATATCAATGGATGTTCCAGCTGAGAGAGAGAGAGAGAGAGAGAGAAAGATTTGCCTTCCTCTGCCTTTTTATTCTTTCTGGCCCCTCAGTGGGCTGGATGGTTCCCGCTCATGTTGCAGGGGGAGAATCTTGACTCAGGCCACTAATTCACAGGCTTATCTCTTTCAGAAACACCCTTGCTGCCACATGGTAACCATGTTTTACAGCTACTGGTATTCCCAGCCCAGTCAAGGTGACGCCTAAACTCACCCATCTCATATTCCGCAGAGTTTGTGCAGTGCTCGGTAGATGTGTGCTCTGATTTTTATTTTGTTATTTAGCACCTCAAATTCTTTCAGGATGTCTTTATAGATCTGTATTTATTGACTCACTAACAATAGAATGTTTAACCTAACTATGAATCATGTATTTTCTATAGGAGGCGACTTTTTATGTATTTGAAAGTAGAAACAGGAAAATCTTGCCAGAGAAACTTGACTGCACTTGATTGGATGTGTTTAAGGGAGATGAGCATTTCTTTGCTTTTAACGTTACAGGAAATCAGTGGTTTCATTTCTGATGACCTTTTTGGTCTTGACTCATCTCAGATGATGCCATAAGGAAACCAATGGACATATAATTTGTTTCTTGAATTTAATAACATACGAGTTGGGATTCTCTGAGCACTCATCTCCCAAACAAGGAGAATTCCTGATTCCAAATTATTTAGTCTATATACAATTTGGGAAGTTGAGAATATTTAGAAATTTAGCTGTTTCACAAGCCTATTCATGTTCAGAGAATGTCTGCTGAATCCTCTGATTTGATTCAGATTATATACAAGCTTGGGCAACTCTTTTGTGGAAGGTATTGAACAACAAAGCAGTGAATCACATGGTTTGGTCAACTCTGCCTTAGTTTTTTCAGTCATTCATCAAACATTTGCTACACAAATACTACTGTGTGCTAAGCCAGTGGGTTCAGTACTGAAGATGCACAAAAATGAATATGATACCTTGTCTTTCTCTGGGGTCTCCAGGGCAGGTAGTACCTTTGTAGGAGATATTTTTTGGTAAAATCAGGAAACAACTGGGTGTGGTGACTCACCTTTGTAATCCTAGCACTCTGGGAGGTCAAGGTGGGCAGATTGCTTGAGCTTAGGAGTTCGAGATCAGCCTGTACGAGAGAGAGAGAGACCCTGTCTCTACGAAAATTAGAAAACTAGCCAGGCATTGTGGTGGATGCTGGTAGTCCCAGCTACTCCAGAGCCTGAGGTCAGAGGATCATTTGAACCCAAGAGTTTGAGCTGTGACACCACAGCACTGTACCCAGGGTGACAGAATGAGACTCTGTCTCCTAAATAAATAAATAGCAGGAAACAACCACTCACCCATCCATCCTTCCATTCAACACATATTTATGAAGCATTTATGTGAGTCAGGCACCAAATTATCTATAGATGATTCAGCAATGAACAATACTAATGCTCCCTATCCTCCTAAACCTATTACAACTCATGGTAGAGACATGCAGTGAAATCTAGATTCATAGGACTTTGTGATAGATGTGAGAGAGGAGGGGAACCATTTACAGGGCACTGTGATATATGTAATAAAGGCTGCATACTTAATTCAGAATTGATTCCTCCCACCCAACAACCTGGAAAGATCTGAAGCTCTAAGCAGAACACATTTTCATTAAAAATAGGTCATATGAGCAGCACCTGTGGCTCAGTGAGTAGGGCGCTGGCCCCATATACCGAGGGTGGCAGGTTCAAACCCGGCCCTGGCCAAACTGCAACAAAAAAATAGCCGGGCATTGTGGTGGGCACCTGTAGTCCCAGCTACTTGGGAGGTGGAGGCAGGAGAATCACTTGAGCCCAGGAGTTTGAGGTTGCTGTGAGCTGTGATGCTACAGCACTCTACCCAGGGTGACAGCTTGGGGCTCTGTCTCAAAAATGAAATGAAATGAAATGAAATGAAATGAAATGAAAAAATACAGGGTGGCGCCTATGGCTCAGTGAGTAGGGCGCCGGCCCCATATGCCGAGGGTGGCGGGTTCAAACCCAGCCCTGGCCAAACTGCAACAAAAAAATAGCCGGGCGTTGCGGCGAGCGCCTGTAGTCCCAGCTGCTCGGGAGGCTGAGGCAGGAGAATCACGTAAGCCCAAGAGTTAGAGGTTGCTGTGAGCTGTGTGACACCACGGCACTCTACCCGAGGGCGGTACAGTGAGACTCTGTCTCTACAAAAAAAAAAAAAAATGAAAAAATACAAAAAATAAAAAGACCTGTATGGATAAAAATGATAAAAGAAGATTTGGACTCATATGGGAACAGTTTTTCTTCCAAGTGGTTCTGGCTGAGGGCTTTACCAATGTCCTAGAGAGGAAGGCACTTATACTTGTGATTATTCATATTTTAATGTACATATTTCCACTGTGATAACTGTAAGTAAGGTATATATTTAATTTATTTCATCATGGGGATTATATTTCCTTAAACATTTTTCTAAACAAGAAACCTCATTTCTCCTACTGTTGAGAAAGAGCTGGATCGAATGGGACTGACCAGCACTACTGTCCTCGTCCCTAAAGCAGGCAGTTGGGCAGAAAGCCCTCGCTCATTTTTGGTACAAGGCCCTGATCACTGAGAATGACTCTGAAGTCAAGTGTCAAGGTTTTACTGTGTATAAGAAACATCTATCAAGCTTTAAGAAAAAGAGATAACCAGTTCCTCCTGGGAGATTCTGATATAGTAGGTTTGGGGCAGATATGATAGCTGGGAATGTTTTTTTAAAAAGACTTCTCAGGTGATTCTGATGTGCCTGCTCTGTATGGAATGATGTTTCAGAACCTCTGTAGTAGGTCAATGATATGATTTCTTATTTATTCTCAATTTTAGGTTGGGTCACTCATATTAAAACTAAAATGTAGCCCAGGTGTGGTGGCTCAGGCCTATAATCCTAGCACTCTGGGAGGTCAAGGTAGGAGGATCACTTGAGCTTAGGAGTTTGAGACCAGCCTGAGCAAGAGTGAGACCCCATCTCTACTAAAAGTAGGAAAATTGAGGCAAGAGAATTGCTTGACCCCAAGAATTTGAGGTCTCTGTGAGCTATGATGACACCATGGCATTCTACCCAGGGCGACAGAGTAAGACTCTGTCTCATAGAGTCTTAGTCTATGACAGTACGTTAAAAATTAGTACCCCTTCCTCTGTTTTGTTTTGTCTCTTTTATGTTTCTCAAAGAGTCCTAAAATTTGTAGATATCTTGTGATCATCTTGTCCAAACTGTGTTTAGAGATGAGAGAGGATAAAGAACTAAAGCACGCAGAGAAACTATCTGCTTACACAGCCTGGTGCATTTTCCCAAAGAGTCTGGGCATCAGGTCTCACTCAACCAACGCCACTGCTTTACGGTGGACGGTGTGCCTGCAAAAGAGGGAGGCCAGAGCAGCTGGCCATCTGCTGAGGTCAGTGTCTTGTCCAGCTGGTTTTTCAGACCCTGCCTTCATGCCTTCAGTATGCTCTTGCAGCGTTTTACGCCCTGTCTTGTGACACATGACCTGGCGACCTTTTCTCTGTGGTCCCTTAGCCTGGCATTTTGGTTGCTGGCTTTTCCTCGAGGGCAGGCATTCATCTGGGCCAACTTGGAGTTAGCCTGGGCGCCTCCTTCTCCCTTTCCCGGCTTCCCCAAACTTTGTCTCCCTCTCTACACAAGTGACTTTTTGGAACCACAGTCCCCAACAAACCATTTTCCAGTGTTTGATCAACTTCTTTATGTTTAGCTGAGACCCCTTTTGCCATAATGTAAACCATTATCTCTTTCTCTGATCCTCTGAGGACCAATATCCTCCTGGGGACATTTTTTCTTCCTTCAATTTTTTCTCTCACTTATCTCTAAACTTTTAGTCTGTTTTATTAAACGAATTAGTAAGTACAGAGCACTTTGAATAGCACCTGACCTAAACATCTGCTATTGGTATTATTGTTAGTGTTTTCTCCACAACCTTTTAACAGTACTGTGAACAGAGGTGGATGCATTTCTCTAATACACATAAGTGATTTCTCTAAGAATGGTGTATAATCACTGCTGTGTTCCTCTTATTACGTCATAGTAACACACTGACTTCCTCTTGCCTCCCTTGTGTTCCTCCAACCTCACACCTTTGGCTAAATTGCTGATTCAAATTCATTTTCAATGACCATGAACCCACATTCTTTTTCTCTCTTATTTGCCACAGATGAGTGCTTTTTCTTCTTGCTAAAGTAAGTATGTTTTAGCACTATTCTATTTTCCCTTTTTATTTTCTGCAAAAATGTTTTACTGTGCCATAATTTCTTTATGATAGAAAGTTACGGTCATGTAAATGCTTATGTACATTCACACTGCGTGGGAGCCATGTTTGTCCTACAGCAGATATTTTTCGTTTCATTCTCTCTAAGTCTTTTTTCAGTCAGGGATAGAATTCTCCTCTGAGACTCATTATGTAAATAAAGTGCGATGTATAAATTGACTTTGAAATAATTTTTTTGTGGTGCAATGTGCAACATTCTATGCTAGGTATGAAGACAGAGGAACTGGTGAAATTTTGGCAAGAGTTAAGACAGAGATCAGAGGTTAGTCTGCTAATTGATAAAATTTACTAAAGCTGGGAATTAAGGAAAGAGCATCTATACACTTTAAACCTGTTAGCTTACACTTACAGTGCATGTATAATCTTTGACTAAGGACTAACTTTTCCTGGCTATGAGCTCATTGTTTGGAGTTCCATGTGCTTCTTCTTACATAAACCACCCAAGTCATGCATCATTTACAACGTTTAGTTTCAATTTCTTTAAAGTGGGGCAAGGTCTTAGAAAAGTACTTGTAAAGTAAACTGAGCGTAGTCTCTGTCTAGACTGCAGTTTTAATATATTTCTCTCCCAATCACTTGTAGTTGCCTTTACCGACATGGTAAGGACAGCAATTTTAAAGCAGCTCACGTTTGAGGTTTTTGAGTTATTTGACCACATTTTCTTGGAAGCAACTCTTTCTTTTGACATTTACATTTCATCAGTTTGCATAAGATTTAACATAATTTCATAATTCTAGTAAGAGATTTAATGAGCCTAAACAGGCCTGGGAATGAAACTGAGTGATTATTACAGGATACAATTCAGCTGGTGAGCACAGGAATGCAGAGGTTATTGGAGAAGAATTTATCCTCCACACTGGTCAGTGGGGTGTTTTTTTGTTTGTTTGTTTGTTTTTGAGACAGAGTCTCACTCTGTTGACCTGGTCTAGAGTGCTGTAGACTCAGCCCAGCTCACAGGAACCTCGAACTGCTGGGTTCAAGCAATCCTCCTGCCTCAGCCTCCCAAGTAGCTGGGACTACAGGCACCCTCACAAAGCCCAGCATTTTTTTTTTTTTCTATTTTTTAGTAGAGATGTGTCTCACTTTTGCTCAGGCTGGTCTCGAATGCCTGAGCTCAAAGTACCCTCCTGCCTTGGCCTCCCAGAGTGCCAAGATTATAGGCATGAGCCACCAGCACCCAGCACAATCAGTGTTTAAAGAGGGACACAGCGTTAGGAGTAACCACATGTCCTGGTTTGTGCCTATTATCCTGGCATTTTTTTTTTTTTACTGTCCAAAGGGTCTTGAACAATCAATTATTAAGACTACATATATGATCACCTAGTGTTGGTTAACTCCGTCAGTCTGGTTAAGTGGAGGTAAAAGTTAATTAAAAGTTTCTATTGAATTTGTTTAAAGTTTCAACACAGCTGACTTGACAATGGCTATAAACCCTTGCTGACTGGTTATCAGTGAAATGGAGCTGTCTAGAAGCTAGAGTTCTTGGGGAGGACTGGGGATAGGCCCAGAGTCCTGAGCCTCCAGACGGCTGTTGCGGACTGTGGGTGAGGCTCCCCGGGAAGGCTGTGGCTGCGGTGGAATCCTCCTAGTCACATGGATATCAGATACAGGTGACAGTCTCAGAGCATGAAGGCTGACATTCATTAGCATGGGAACCCCGGGCTCACCACCTCCTGTATGTGTATGGGGGTGTGTTTCAGCATCAGTTGTTGGGGTTTACTGAAAATGATGTTGAAAGGAAAATGTCTCCCTGATAAGGTTGCCCATTTTCTCCACCTCTGTAATCGCCTTCCTCCATTCTGCCTCTCTTAGTCCTTCCTTCTCTGGGCTCTTTTCTGGCACTACCTCCGCCTTACCTGATTCAGAATGTCCGAGAGGGTTCTGGCCTAGTGTCTCCTATCCCACGGAACAGCAGCCGTGCCTCACTTGGCCTTGGTGATTCACGGAGACCACTGACCACCCCCCCGCCACGCCATCTTTTTACTTCATGCCCTCTGTGTTGGTTTCTGTAGCTGAAGGACAACTTTGAACCATAGTCCGCAGAATAGGTTAAGTCTGGAGTTGGCTCTTGACCCTGGCATCTGGAAGATCTGACCCTTCGCTCTGTAATCTGTGTGGTTTCTATCATTGACTGCTGAGTTTTGGGTGAAGGCAGGAAGAGTTGGTGCAGAAATACTCACGGAGCCTGAAGACTGCTTCGCACTACTGCTCTGCTGCACTCGGACTCAGTTTCAGATTAGACAGGGGTTGGGTACTTGCTGTAGACCCAGGTCCCTTCATAAGTACTGTAACATCTAATCCTCACAACAGCCCTTTGAGTTAATGCCTCCCCCCCCACACACAAAGCACATGAAGAAACCTGCTCATGGTCACACAGACACCATGTATGAACCCAGGATTAGAACCTGATTCCTTTGACTCAAAATCCTCGGCTTCCTGGCACACCTCTCCTACAAAGGATCACTCAGAAAGGGTTTCTATTTACAGAATGTAAGTAAAGGGATTAGTGCTACGGTGTTCAGATATTTTAAAATATCACAAAACCTATTATTTAAATGAAATCTTGTGAAGAAGCCAAAATGTAAAGCTGCCCAGCAGAAAGCTGGATGAAGCAGGCGGAGGGAGCCTGCAAACATCTCATGACTTCCCCCCCTCCCATCTCTGCAGCTCCTCGCTGCCCGCTGAGGGACTCAGCTCAACAACACTAAATTAGTGCAATCACACATATGCATCTGTTTAATTCAGGTGGCTCTAAAGGGCACGCAGTGAGAAGTCCCCTTCTCCTGGGTCAGCGCTGGGCTCCCCTCCCATTTGCCCTTTCCGCTGGTTTCTTATGTGAGCAGATGCATATGGATATCTTCTTTCTTTTAAATCTTTTTGGTAACTAGCTTATGAACTTACCCACTTTCCCAAACATCCTTTTCAATCCTGAAGATCAAAACCAACATTTTGTTAGGGCACTTTGAGTCAGGGACTGCAGTAGTCTAAGTTACCAGCCCTGTTTGAGATTGAGGATTTCCTGGAATCTGCTAAAATTGTGACATCCCAGGCAAACTGGGACGGTTAGTCACCAAACTCTGAGGTCACAAGAATTAGCCCTTCGGGACCACCGACCAGGGTCTCACAGTCGCCCTCCTCCACCTAGGGCGACTGGTTCCTGGTCTTGGTGATCAGGAGAATTCTAGTCATTTAAAGAGCCTACTTAATGCTTGTTCCTTTATTCCTAGTCTGAACTTGATCTGAAAATCAATACCAAAGGTGGCCATTTCAAAGAGTTTTAAAAAAGATTAAGAAACGATGCCTTTTGTTTTTAAAGCATAGTTAAAATATGGGCACTATCTCTTTTTCTCCTATTTGAAGATTTTTAAAGGTAATCTAATGAATATAATTATGTTTAAAGTTCCCTAGGAGATAACTGCTTTTTTTTTTTAAATTTTCTATGGATTTCATTTATCCTTTGTCACTTTTCTGTATTGGGCATAAATATATGAGAGTTGGCTTAAAAAAAATACCAAAAAACAAAAAACTGTGTCTCAGTTTCAAAGCTCTATTATCTGGCAGTGATTAAATGGAAGAAACAAAGGATTTGGAGTTGCTTACAAACTGTAAGACATTGGAAGGTCCCTTCAATTCCCAGATCCCAAACTTCTTCATTGGCTTGGTGGAGAAAAGGACATCTGCTTAACAGGATTATGCAAAATGTCAAAGTGCTTGAAAATTTTATTTGCTTGATAAATGTTGTTCGTCCCCCCCCACCCCCCAATGGTCAGGCTTCTATTTAATAAAAAATTTGAATTAGTAGAAAATGGGCAATACATAAAGAATAAAGTATATTTACCATTAAAAATGCACAAACCAGGCATGCAGGCCTGAGGGAACTTTCTGGATGATGGAAAGATCCTACATTGTGATCTGACTGGTGGTAACATAAGTGTTTATAGATGTAAATATTTATCAAGCTGTGTACTGAAGAGTTATGTATTCTACTGTGTGTAAATTATTCTTCACCTTTAAGATCATCAACTTTTTCTTTACTAATTTATATTCTTGTAAGCGTGGAGAACGTTTATAATCACAGAAATCTATTCCTACTTTACTCTTAGTAAAGTAAGCAAAAATACTGATAATTAGAGTGTTTTAGTAATTAAAATGCTAGCTAAGCTTGATATTACAATCATACCACATTATCTATCATATATTTTATAAGTGTAATGTTTACAGAGTGAAGGACTCCGCTGTGTTCTGTGTGCAATGGGGAGAAATAAATGCTCCCTCCAGGTCTAAATCAGTTGCCTTTTACATTCTCCATAGAATATATGGCAAAATTCTGGGTTATTTTTCTCTTGCTATTTGGCTTTCCAGGGAGCCTCAGCTAACCAAACTTTTGTGATAATGTATTTATTATCTAATATTTGATTTTAGGAAGGGAGCCAAAGTCTGTACCCCAGGGTGTAATATAGCCTTATAAATGATTTTAGCAAATGAATTTGGAAAAAGGCTTCAGGCACTGGGCCTACACAAAACTCCCTCACAGAGCTCTGGCACTATTGCTTAGCACAAAGCAACTGTCTTAAAAAGACAAAAACACTGGACTTTTTACATAGTACCATTCATGACGATCTCTTTCGCTCTTTTTTTCTGGCATCCTGTGTTTAAGGAAATCATGTTATCATCTATTTCTAGAAATGGTTTAGATAACTTCTTCTTGGAAACCCTTCCCACACGTCTGTATTTTGGTATCTCTCTCTTATTTCCCATGCAGGCAGACTGACCACAAGGAACACTGGGAGACGCTGAGGCTCTGAAGGCACCAGCCTACTGCTTTCACATGCCTGGGACACACACGGATATAGGATCATCTGGAAATGGCTGGGAGTGACCATGCTAAGGAGGGGAACCTAATAGCTTTTGGTCCAACACAACTGCCACTTCCACCACCAATTCTTCATGTTGTGGGGAGAGAGGAAGATTCAAGGGAAATGCCCAGAAACTTGCCATACGGTGCCCAAGTCCCTGGTTATGATGACAGGAAATCTCATAATGGTAACTGGGCACCAAGCCCAGAGAGCAACCATTCCAACTGGAAGCCCTGGGGAGAGGAGGGTTTCTCCTGGAGATCATAAAACTGCTATATTTTCAGTTTATTGGGAAAATATTATTCCTCGTGGTAGAGAGTTTGTAGATGAATTAGTGATTACTGAAAAATTAAGCAAAGGAAAAAGATTACTAATTCTAAGAAAAAAGTTTATAAGATAATATAGTTCTAGAAAACTACATGATGAAGTAATGAATAAATATTATATGATGATAACCATAATAATGTGGTACTGAATTTTGATTTAACTCCACAAATTACCTTGGGAGGATGAATAGAAAAATGAGAGTGTGTGCATTCAATGATAAGAAAGCTAATTCCTTTTTTTTGATAGCATGGAGTATGTAGATAATATCTAAATTATAGAATCCGGAATTAGCAGTATTACTACTGTGAAATAGGAAGTTTAGAAAGAGCCATGGGGGTTGAAACTAATTGCCTTCAGGAAATAGGGATAGAATGTAATTGTGATCATTTAAATTAAAAGTTAACCAAAATCTCTCTTAAATCATTTCAGCTAATTCACTCATTAAAATGAAATCCTTTCCTGAAGAATGCTGAGTAAGCAGAAAAGCAGTAGGTAGGCAGCCACCAGTTAAGAATTTTCACTGAAAGGGGAAAACAGAGCCCAGAGTGCACAGGTTTCTCAAAAGGGCCTCTGGTCAGAATAGGAAGAGCAGCAAAGAGATTTTGCAACAAGTTCCTTTTCTTTCAGAGGCTATTAAAAATTTGAATCTGTGAAAAAGTACCTCACCAGCTAAAATATGGTCAAGGTACAAAATAGCAGTCGAAACACTTATCATCGTCTGCTTTCATTGAAATGTGGCCTCACCTTCCCCATTATAGAGTTGACGGTGGCCAACTATGACCATTCCTATACATTTTCCTAAATTCCAGACTGTCTTAGTCCCCATCCCTGATGGTGCCTTTGGGCAATGCAGAATCATCCTTGCCCTCTTCTACAATCTCTTATCTTGGGGCTAGAAGCCTGGAAAGTACATTTCCGGATTTCTTGCCGTTGGCATTCCCACTTGGATTCTGTCAAGGGGAGGCCCTGAGAGATCTGGAGGCAGAAGAGGGATAGATGTGGTACATGTGGTTCCTCCAGCAGTGTGTGTGTGGGTAGATGTAAGTCTGTATAGGATGTGAGGTTTTGCAGCAGCCTCTGGGTAACCCTGGAGATCACCTGTTATGGTGCTGCAGGCTGCTGTAACCACTGGCGGTATCATAACTTGTGACCTGTGAAACTTCTTTATTCTCTGAAAGCAGTGGCAAACTCGAGAGCTGGTGATGTCTTTCCTTAAACCTTAGATTGACAAAAGACCTGAATTTGGATCCTCACTCTTCCATATATTGACTATGTAACCCTGAGCTAGGATTTTACTCTTGACTTAATTTTTTTCCAACTTTACAATAAAGATAACACTGCTTACCTCATAGGTTATGAGGAATAAATATGTTAATACATGTAAAACCTTTCAGCAGAAGACCCATTGCCATAGCAGACGCTGAACAAATGGTAACTATTGCTATTATTATTGGGCCCTCTGTTTGTCACCAGCCACTGTTTGTTTTTTTTTTCTTTTATGGTATAGCCATTGTGCAATCACCAGGTGAGAAGCCCAGGTGCAGGGTGTTGGACTGAGCAGCTGGGCCAGCTCTCTCCTGCCTCCTCCCAAGGCTTTCACTTTTATAGCTGGGGAAGGCCCATGTCCCCCCTTCTCCCCACCTCACAGCAGAAGCCTGAGCCTGCCAGATACCTAGACCTGTCTGGACATAGGAAACCAAGACCAGTCAAGTTGACGGTGATCTTCACATATGTTTTGTCTTTCTTTTGTTTTTCCTTGTTTGCTTCTTTCAATAACCTAGGGGTAAAGGATAACCTTTTCCTCCAGGCGATGTGCTGATATTGATTGTCATTCTTGGTTTTGGCTTTTTTGGGGTGGCAGGGGGGTTGGTGGCAATCATTCTCTCCTGCTGTCCTGAGGTTTCCATGCTTGGGGCAGATTCATCCTTATACTTCTGGGAGCTTTTACAATAAATCTCATTGTAAGGTGAAACCTTTTCTAGGTGAAGTTATAGAATTCCTGGTTTGGAGTTTTTTTCCCATTACCCCCTTTATATGTGAAACACCAGATGTTCTAGCTGATGAGCCCTATAAGTGATTTTTTTCCCTTCATTGATTTAAAAAATTGTACCCTTTCTCTCTATGGTGCATGATGAAGCACTTTAAAATATATAATTAATTAAAGTGTTTACTGCAACTGACAAGCAGGCAGAATGAGTGCAAATGAAGTAGAGACTCTATAGAAATGGCCAGAGAATAGCCATCTCCATGGGGACTGACTGACCGGATACACCGAATGTTAAGTAACAGGGGTCTTTGCAGATCAGGGAGGTCGCCGGTCTGGGTGTGGAGGTCACCATGCTTAGCGTGCAGTTTCTGCTTCTTTCTTGCTTAAACGGCAGATCACTAGCAGAACCTCTGGCCCGCCTCTGTCATCAAGAAAGACAGGAGAACAGGGAGGGAGAGACACACATAAAAATGAATTGGTAGAGTGAACAATTGTCGTACCCTTGCCCTATCCTGTCCCCACACTCTTCTAGTTTCCCCCCTCCCCTCTATATTCCTGAGGGGCTCACAGAGGCCTTAGGGAAAGGCAGGGTGCTCCGTGTTGTGGCAATGACTATTTAGGTGTCTCTTCTCTCCTTTTCTGAGACCCTGAAGATGGGATGATGCCTATAGAGCCGTAATAAATGGGTCTGTGTGTCTTCTGCAGACCTGGATTTGAATTCCAGCTCTGCCATTGCTGTCTTGGACAAGTTACTTAACCTCTCTGTGTCTCAGTTTTCTCATTTTTAAAGTGTGGGTAATAATAGTACCAACTTTATGGGGTTGTTATGAGATTCATTAAGATGAAACAAGCAGACTTAGCACTGTGATAGTGGCATGTGAGCTATTAAATTTATATTCCCCTCTCAGATAATTCACCAGGTCTATCAGAATCTTCATTTCCTGTATTTGTTTCTCAAAATGTCCCTTAATTTGCCTGAGGTGTTGAAGACATAGTTTCTTTGGCTGAATTACGTGAAAACCCTCTTCTGATTAGGGAGAGATGTGATCTTAATGGAAATGAGAGCCCCAGTGTGGAGAGAACCCTGCAATTATTTGAGCTAGTGACTCCTACCCTGGCAGGAGGTAGGAGTCTGGCAGTGTCTTTCTGGAAGGGAATCCTGTGAGTCACAGAGGGAATGGGACCATCTCACTGTGTTACTGAACCACAACCAATGGTTGCTGATTACAAGAATGGGGCTCCCCCTTTGTTAATATAAGTTTTTACCTGATTTATTGTTCTGCTTGGGCTTGTCTTTAGTTCTTTCAGATGGAAAAATATCTGACCAGATGAGATAATTAAGCTGCTCCCTTGGTTGGTATGAGATTAGATTGGGCTACCTTGCTGCCATTGCCCCGTGTGAGGCAGCTGAGCTTCAATCACACTCAACTCTTCTTGTGTTATAGTTCATCCCTTCCTTTTACTAAAAATGCAGATGTTAGAATTCACGAGAGTCAGCCAGGTGCAGGTGAGTCGAATCGTCGCTTTTGGAGGAGAAAACTTCCCTGGCAGGCTCGTGGTTGACAGTGGATTTACCATTCGTCCATCAACTGTGATGTGAAATGCTCTTGCATTTCACTTTTGGTTACACCTAAAATCCCTCTGTTATCTATTCACATGTCCTCTTTCCACCTCCTTTTTCTTATTTTTCAAACAGGAATAATAAACACTTGTCTGATTATCTTTGTCTGGAGTCATTTGTTACTGCCACTCACGCTATTCCCCAACCCCATCACACACTATCGGCACATCTGGATAAATGGAAATACTCTGTAGTCCTGCGATCATTGCTGGGTGATCACAGGGTGACGTGGAGTTCATATCAGATCAAATATGTGAAGTATAGGTATTTCTCGGACCTCTGGTTCCAAATTCCAAGGCCTGCTGTAGGTCACAGAACACAGAAGCTTTATAGACTTGTAGTAGCGTCCCACCTCTACCATTTAATAGCTGTGACATAGATGAGCACAGATGTCATTTGCTTCCCTAACCCTCAGTTTTCCATCAATAATGTGACAAAAAATTGCCCTAGAGAGATAAAATGAAGATGTATGTAAAAGTGCTTTTTTAAACTGGAAAGAATAATGCCAACATAAAATGCTATCTAGCTGGGCACTTGTGACCACTACAGTAGCTTTCAGTTGGAAGTGACAATAAAGAGCTGAATGATATTTATGACTTTTCATTCAGTTTTGCTCAATGGCTCTGGGATGCTCATTTAAACAGTAATAAAACAAGAGTAATCCTGAACTCGTTACAGTCAAAGCAAACATACACACAAGCCTGTACCAGCAGGGAAATGCACTCAGCGCTCCCAGACTTGAGCTGGGGAACGTGGATGTGACCTCCTAGCAGGTAGCAGTGTGAGCTGGCTTCCCCCATTAGTGCCCCAGGGCCAAGTGCTGATGGTGAAAAGCTAAGAGAGGAGGCAAGGACACAGCACACCAGCTTCACCCAGAGAGGAGAGGCTGGTTGAGTGCCTGTGCTGGCCAGTCCTTCTCTGCTGCTTCACTTTAAAAGGGGTTAATTACTTAAATTACCCAGAAGTTCTCCTGAGTCTTTCATTCACTTTGTGGTGGGGGAGGGTGAGTAGTGGAGGTCTGCTGCTCCTCCTCCTCTCCCTCTAACCCAGAGAAACTGGAGAGAGAGAGTGGAAGGCAGATGGGACGTTCACTTTCCCCACGCTTGCTTCCCTAGGCAGAGAGGAGACAACGCCAATGTCATGAACGCTGGAGAAAACACATGAAATATCATCGTTATCGTCATCATCTCATGCGTCAAGTCTGTGTGGCTTCTTTTCCTAGCCTCTGGTCTGGAGGCCTGAGGTCAGTACAGGATTTCAGAGAGACAGAGAGAGAGGCAGAGATTGATGACGTGGCAGAGAATGTGACATGCTAAGAAACACACATGGCTGGGCAGGCTGGATGTCTTAAAAGACTCTCTGAAAGGCTGGTACCTAGTGGTTTAAGGCAAAACTAAGCCTTATGTGGTGCATGGTAAGACAGCTGAGTGTTGTGAATTAATACAGAAAATTGGGCTCAAGAGGTAACACTTTGGACATTGGTTTCAAAGAAAAGAACAGAGGGAATGCCTCTACTATGTTTTAGGTGCTGTGAAAGTGACTTTACAAATATAATTTTACCAGCTCCCAGGGCGATATTATGAGGGAAGTCGCAGGTGAAAAAGCACAGATTTGAAGACACCGAAAGCCATTAGCTAACATTGAGGGGACTGATTTGATCCCAGAGTCTGCTCTGTCTTTAGTTTCATGTACAAAAAGTCAGCTGTGTCACCTACACATAGGACTGTTGTCTCTTCACAGCCATAAAACTTCACCACTGCTGCTTCCACGTGGGAGGCTGTGCTGTTCTCGTTTGGAAGCACGTGGCAGCCCACAGTCCCACTCGCTGGTGTGCTGGACCTTCTCCTTCCAGGTGGGTTTACACTGCCCCACTCCTGTGATTTATTTTGACCAGTAGAGTATGAGTGAAAGGGACTTGTGTCATTTCTAGAAAGAGGACTCTAGGGGCCAGTGAGAGATTCACCCTGTTTTCTTCCACAGGGCAAAGCCACGTTACCCTCCAGGTGGTAACATCTCTGAGACTAGGCCGAAGGCACAGAGCCAAACCCTTGTTTATTTAGCACAAGACATGCAGCTTAATTGTTAGAAACCCCTGTCCTGACTGGCATAAACAGGAAATGATGAATTTCCTCCTATTTGTGATTTCAAAAGGTGTGCTCTTTGGGGGAAGAGAAAGAATGGAGAATGAGGCTGATTGGAATAAGAACAAAATGTAAAAACTTAACAAATCATTTATTTTGTGTGTGCTTAAAACCAATGAACCAAATCTATTAAGTTTTCAATTGTGTAGACATTTTAGGTGGTGGATACTTTCTGAGAAGAGGGAGGGTAATGTTAGCATACTGACTTGCTAGGGCTGCTGTGACAAAGTCCCATAGTCTGGGTGACTTAGTTTCTCATAATTCTATAGGCTCAAGTCCAAGGTGATGGTGTCAGCGGTGTTGGTTTCTCCTGAAGCTTCTTTCTTGGGCTTCAGATGGCTGTTTGCTCCGCATGTCTTCACACTGTCATCCGTCTATACGTGTCTGTATCTTAATTATCCCTTCTTATAAATAATAATTTATTTATAATTTATTAATTCAAAACCAGTTGAATCAAATAAGGGCTTATTCCAAGGACTTCTTAATTTGACTTGGCTACCTCCTTAGGGAGCCTTTCTCCAAATCCTGTCACATTCTGAGGCATTGGAGATTAGGATTTCAACATGTGAATTTTAAGGGAACATCATTCACCCCCGTGCAGGATAACAGCATGCTAAGTGGCAAGAGTGATGCCATCTTGAAGTGAAACCACCATAATGACGCGTGTTTGACTCCTGCATACCAAGCCCCTCTTTAGCAAGGTCAAAGAAACAGTTCCTGTAGCCTAGATAACCCCTCATAAAGAAACAATGCCTGTACCATGGATAACCCCTCATAAAGATGCTTATCTAACTTCCCCAGTGGTCAGGAGTTTCACAAGAGGGTCTGAGACATGACCAGCTGCACTTATCTTACTAAAAAATCTTGCTATATAAAAAATACTGTCTGGATGTGGGTGCAGGGAGCCCCATCTCAATGCTGCCTAAGACATCATTTCTGTTCCTGAGTCGCTAGTCAATGTATATTTCTGAGAAACTGGATTTTCAGCCTCTTACTTTTGACCTCTGAAGGCAAGTTTGCACACATTTGCTCATAGCAGAATACCACAACAACGATGGAATCACATCTGCTACAGAATATACACTCAAAAAATGATTTTTGAATGTTTTTCGCCTCAGCCAAGATGTTTCCTATATATTCTCCTTTGTCAGGAATGAATGCAAGATTCTGGTCAGGTGCCCAACCCTTTTTTTTTTCTTCCCTGCCTCACATTGGAAGAAGAAGAGTCAACTTGGGCTATACACTAAATACACAAATACTAATGAAAGCTGATGAGCAGAAAAGAAAAGGTCCATGCTTACTTTTTGTAATATCTGACACTGCAGATGAGCAAAATAGTCCTCAAATAATCTGCATGCCGCCCCTGGGCCACAGGTTGGACATCCCTGGAACAGACTCTACCACAGGCCAATTGTGATGTTTCTGCCTTGACTGATCTCCCAACCTCCCACAGAAATGAACCTGGATAGGAAGGATCCCATAATTGCAAGGAGGGAGGGTGCTCCAGGTCTTGTTTTAATTGTTGAGAAAACTGAGCTCAGAGATATTAAGGCTTATGGTAGTCACACAGCTAATATACATCAGAACTGAGAATCACATCTCTGAATTCTGAACATTTGGAATCATCTTTCCATTGGGTCAGAGCTGATGCAGTTTACAACAACAGAGTTTGGGCTTTGGATGGATGAATGTGAGCTAGTTCCTAGAGAAGACCTACAGCAGGTGCTGAGAAAAGAGGGCATTTCAGGTGCATAGAGGGACACAAGTGAGGCTAAAATAAAGGGGGCGCCTTATTCTCAGCTCCCGCCCACTCTCAGTCCTTACAATGGTGTACGCGGTGATGTGGAGGCTGGCTTGACGGTGCCTTTTTAAATGATCCAGGATATAATGAGACCTCTCGGATGTGTCATCAATTTATTTACTGGCTCATTGGGAAGGACATAATGGTTATTCATCAGCCGTTTTCTGTTTGCAAATGGTTTGCTATGATTTTGATTTGATTTCTGTCCAGCAAACTCGCTCAGGGTGATCACCGCAAGTTGTTCAACTCACTAAGGAAATATTTAAAGATATAAAGACGTTAAATTAGCTCAGAGTATCTACAAGCAAGAGCGTAGGATTAAGAACTGGAAACTTCAGAGACTCCTCTGTTTTGCCTCTGGGGCTGGCTTTTTCCACCAACAGTCTTCTGGGAAACAGAATGATGAGGGGATTCCGTGAAGAGCACGGAATTTTCTAGAAGTATTTATTGAAAATGCAAGTCATCAGTTTGGAAGAAAGGCATACCAGGGAAGCAGGGAGGCCCACACTGTGGCCAGGGTTTCAGAGCCTGGGTCTTGGACTGGGTTCTGTGTGACACATTTGTATTGACGACCATGAAAGAGTCAGCGTCTTGAATGAGACAGCTGCTTGTATAGAGGCATTTTTTTTTTTTTTATGAGCTGACAAGTTAGCCAGAAACAAAGCATGTTTGTAGGAAGTAAATCGTTGCCAGTTTGAATCTGAGCTTTTCATTCAGCTGTAGCCCGAGACAATTGAGTTTTTAATGTTGGGCATGAAGTTCCTTGTTTCGGATTTTGGTCAGAATGAGACCTGGGATTTGGTTTGGCTTAGGTGCTTCATTTTCAAAATGTCACCCAAATCAATGAAAACAAAAGCAATGTTGGTTGTTTTCATTTCCTGCTGATCATAACTTTTCCAGGGGACAGGGTCTGGACAAACAAAGCTGTCTCCATGAAGGATGTTTATGTTTCTAGCTCCAAGACAGAGCTTAAAGAGGGTAGATAAACAGTTGACATTTTATGACGTGAAAATGATTTAAAGTCCACACTAAGATGAGAATTAAACTGAGATTGGGGGGGGGGCACTCACTGGGGTCTCAAGGAGTTAGAAGAAATTGCTTTGAGTCACCCTGATGAGAGTGAAGAAATGCCTCTTTGATCTGGTTTCTTTGGAGGAGAAGATATTTCTGCTAAGAAAAATTTCCAGAGAACTGAAGAACATTTCTCCCAAGAACATGAAGGAAAGGGCTTCTGTTGAAAATCATTTAAAAATGTCTTCTATATTCTCTTGGCCTTCTCTTGATGACTCAGAGTAGTCGCCAGTCCTCCACCAACTCTGGGGCAGCAATGCCCATCCCTGCCCCAGTCCACAGGGAACCTAAGAGCCAATGGATGGGGGTGGGGTGCCCCTTAGGAATGAAATTTTTATTCTAGACCACAGATAAAATTCTTGCATCGAAACATTACAAATAAAGATACTATCTAAAAATACCCAAATCCTTTTATGAAAAAATGATGACTGGATTTACTAAACTAATGAAATTAATGTTTCAATGAACTATGAGTTGACTGTGTTGGCTTGACCAGAAGTACCTTCTCATAAAAGAGTTGTTTCCGAGCCTCAGTGTTGCCTGTTGCCTGGTGCTTTTTACTGTTTGTCTCTTCATGTCCACATAGCAGGGGCCTCATGAGCCATCTCTGTGCGTGTGTAATGTTCATCTAGTGCAACTCAAACTCGTAAAAACTAGAACTTTTCTGCTTTGTAGACCATGCACCCCGATGGTCATTTGTCTCTTTTAAAGCTATAATTGTACTTTATGCAGCCTCCTTTAGGAGTCTATCTTCTTGAAAAAGAAACTTATACCTCCTTCGGGATTTTTTCTTTTTCACTTTCATTAATGTAGTCTTTATTACTACATTAAGATAAGTACATCTATTTTACTTGATTTCTTAATGGAAAGCTAAAGTAAATCTGTAAGCACTTAAGAAGCAGTGACCACCTTCAATAGAAAATAATTACTGGAAAATCAAATAGGGTCTTCTTAGGGATTCTATCCTAGACTCCCAAACAGTCAATAACCTTAGGGTCTGAGTCATTCTCTGGTCATACTGAACACGTTCTGCCTGTGGTCTAAGTGGCCTTAATTGTCTTAGCAATTTCATAAATGAAATGGATATTATCTCAACCTGCAGGTTGGTTGAAAAAAAAAAATGGTTTTGTGGCTGAATGCCACTAGGAAGGCTCTCTCTCCTAGGAAAAAAAATCAATTTGAAATTATGGTCTTTTCGGGTATCTTATTTTGGAATAATCTTTTGATCCTGTGGAACAGATTAAAAAATGATACTAGTGTTTGACTGATTTCACACTATCGCTTTCTTAATAGTGAACCTTCTGACGGTTTTAATCTTATAATGTCTTATCTGCTGACAGACTCTGTGGTATCTATTTTTATGTTATTTTTTGGTTCTTGGCTGTTTGTTATATATTTAAATTTCTTGGATAAGAAATACCTGGGTAAGAGAATTAATATTTTAATGATTTTAATTGACTTTATTTGATTGTTTGCCACAGAGTTACTAAATCAAAGGGCCTAATTCTGAGGGTGTCATAGGCTAAATAATGGCCTGTAGAGAGATTGGACCCTTATCCTAGGAACCTGTAAATAATACCTTACATGGAAAAAGAGTATTTGTAAATGTGATTAATAAATTTTGGATCATCTCCCTGTATTAGGATACATTTTGGTGGACCCTAAATGTAATCACATCTTTATAAAAGAGAGGAAGAAGGAGGTTTGACACAGACAGAAGAGGACAAGGCAGTGTGACCATAACTGTGAAGCCTGGATGGTATGGCCACAAACCAGGGAATGCTGACAGCTGCCAGAAGAGCCAAGAGACAAGAAATGCATTCTCCTGTAGGGCTTCCCAAGGCAGTATGGCCCTGCTGACACCTTGATTTTGGCCCAATGATATTGATTTTAGATTTCTGGCCTCTACAATAAAGAGAGAATATATTCTTGTATTTTTGAGTCAGCAAGCTGGGGGTAGTTTGTTTCAGCAGCCCCAGGAGACTAATACATAGGGTAAATGAACTATTCTTAAATTTGATTTGGAAAGTATCACTCATCTGCAATATAGCTTTTTTGTTTTGATACAGAGTCTCACTCTGTCACCCTAGGTAGAGTGCCATGGCATCATAGCTCACAGCAACCTCAAACTCTTGGACTCAAGTGATCCTCTAGGCTTAGCCTTCCAAGTAGGTGGGACTACAGGCGCTTGCCACAATGCCTGGCTAGTTTTTCTATTTTTAGTAGTGTCAGGGTATCACTGTTGTTCAGGCTGGTCTTAAACTCTTGAGCTCAAAGCAATCCACCTGCCTCTGCCTCCCAACATTCTGGGATTATAGGCGTGAGCCACCACGCCCAGCTACAATACATTCTTAGAGTGCTCTCAGTTCTGTATCAGACCACATGGAAAGGAGAGAAGACATAATGGATGTGGTTTTTTCCCCTCAAGGGCTTTATGGCTTACCTGAGGTGACAAGGTTGGCATTCATGAAGCAAGAACAGGTGATATAGGGTGGTAAATCATTAAAAGCTGGGTAAGTTTACAGGTTCATAAGAGCTGATAAGGCTCAGAGAAGAGGTTGATGAAAAATCAGTAACATACAGGGAAGGTTCATTGGAAGAAGAGGGTTGGGGAGATTGTTCAGACAGAGAACAGAAGTGTAGGTGTTCCTGTGGAGGCTGTATGGGTGATGGGAGAAGCAGGATCAAGCCTGGCAGGAATTATGAGGGTGGGGACCATGGCCAAGTCATTTGATATCAATCCGCCTCCTGGTCTAGCGCTGGCATATAACACATTCTTTATAAATATTGGATAAATAAACGTCTGTGTTTTTGCAGGATGTCACCATTTTAGGACAGCTGGCCTATGGGAACAAAGGACATACTTTGAGAATAATGAGGAATTGGTTTAGATATGTAGGGTGAGACCCTTGACAGCCAGGGAGAAGAAAGTCAACATTTCAGAACTCCGATCTTGTCAGGGAGAATTATACTTTAGAGCAGTGGTTCTCAACCTTCCTAATGCTGTGACCCTTTAATACAGTTCCTCATGTTGTGGTGACCCCCAACCATAAAATTATTTTCATTGCTACTTCATAATTGTAATTTTGCTACTGTTATGAATCATAATGTAAATATCTGATACGCAGGACGTATTTAGGTGACCTCTGTGAAAGGATTGTTTGACCCCCAAAGGGGTCGCGACCCACAGGTTGAGAACTGCTGCCTTAAAGGGTCTGGAAAGACAGTTAAAAACTGTGTTTTTCTAAGCAAGTATCCAATGTACTCAACACTCATATGAAGCTAGTAGATGACCAAATACACACTTACACAAGGAAAAAACTCAAACTCAAGTGGGGGGTGGAGAGGGGAGAGGAGGGAGGAGGGTGGGTGTGCTCCCACCTAAAGGGCACAATGTGAGGGCATGTGACGCATCTCCTAGGTGAGGGACACAACTACAACAGGGATTCTACCTAACACACACACACACACACACACACACACAAACATTGTAACCTAATCATCTGCACCCTCTATTAATCTAAAATTAAAAAAACCACACATGCAACTGTGTCTTACAGATCCCTCCGTCTCTTCTTTCTTCCCTCCTTCCTTCCTTTTTACCAGAGTTCCAGTGTTTCTGTGAAAGTGGGTTGGAAAATTAATTTGAGTGGTGTGTACATAAGTGGTACGTAAAACTAATTTGATAATTCATTCATGCAATTTTCATTTGCCTTAGTTTCATCCACAAAGTGAAGACTTTGGTGGACTTCTCAGAGCCTAGTACCATCACGTATCTCAACTTCTGAAATTGGAAAGCTCCCTGTGGCTCTTTTGCCACTTCCCTGCTCCTTTTCTTTCTTTCTTTTTTTAGATTCTTTTTTTTATTAAGTCTTTTGTACATAGATCATAAATACATTTATGCCATTTTCAATGTGTTGATTCTTTGTACAAATTGGAGTGCTTACATATACTAATCAACATAGCTTTCACCTCAATTACCCAATTATAGCATTAGGACATTTGTGTTCTACACAAATTGGATCTATTTGGATAGATCCAACTTGTACTTGCAATGTGCTCCATAGGTGTGGTCCCCCTACTATCCTAATAATGGGACATGTTCTGGCTTTTTCTTTTGTTAGTACACTGAAGACATCAACCAGCTTCTAAATGATAATGCCAAATCCAAGTTCCTTTTCACAGAAGGGGCTTTCTGTTGTTTGAAAGGAGGGGTGTGAGCCACTCAGTGACATGTCCTTTATCCGTGATGACAGTGCCCCTTGGCACATCACACATGCAGGAACTGTTGTTTTGATAAAATTATCCTGGCTGCCAGTGGACCTGCCTTGCCTCTTTACAAAATGAGGAAGCAATAGCATGTGTCGTATGATCATCATGGCTCCTGGTCGATCAATTAATTCTGAATTGTTCTTAACAAAGATCCTTCTCTCCCCAATGTGTTTGGACTATTTATTCAAAAAGCACACTAAAAACCAACAAAATAAAAGAAGCCATTGTTATTTTAGTTGCACCCGCTTTCAGGCAACTTAAATCTCTTTCTGTTGATCATTAGACTATCTTCCTGACGTCAGGTAATGTTGGGTCAGCGAACAAAAGTGTTCGTTTCTTCATAATCGGAAAACAAACAAAAAGCCCTTCCCTCCATTCTGCTAATCTGTCAAATCACTACTCCACCTTTCTCCTTCTCTCATTGCCATACTTAAAGAAGACAGAGCAGATTCAGGTGGCCTCAGACTATAGGCAGTGAGCTGGGTGATGCCTGCAGGGGCCATCTTTTTGGCCCAGCCTATGTTTTTTCCAATGTTTAAAAACTAGTAGATGTGCATAAAAATCTAGATTCACTCCCCTTGACACATGGGGGCACTGGTAACCCCGGTGCTGCATTCTCATGTAACAATCGTCTTTGGGAGCTGAATTCTTGTGTCTTCCTAGACAGGATGTTCACCCTGAAGGGGACCACAGACCCCACTGTTCCCCATGGTCCCTGACACCGAGATGATGGGGCAGCTGCCATTTATCATTGTCTTGTACTTTTGTTTTTCTTGGATACAGAACAATTTCTCTGTACTGAGGCCTCTGTCAAACGTGGGAAGTGAATCTTCTTTTTTTGTCCTCGTGTGTTACCTGACTGCCCCTGTGGCATCTGGATTTGCCATCCCTGACCCATTTTACACTTTGTCAGCCTTGGTCACTCTTCTTGCTAGTGAGCATTTTCCTTTTCCTCGTCCATTACCTGTCTCAATGGCTATTTCTTATTTAATAGGTTAAATGACCTTTTGTCACTTCTCTTTCTCAAAGGCCCCTCTGTCTTCTTTCTGCCCTCATTTTCCTTTTATCTCAAAATTCATTTCTTTGTGACTTCATTCACATTTTCTGATTTCTTTTCTTTTGCTCCTTACATCCTCCTGTGCATTTCTCAATGCTTTGTGGAAAGTCCTTTTATTTTTGTAAACTTGGTCTTGGCGTTTCCTTCACGCCTTTTGATTACATGCTTTCCTCCCAACCCCTCTCCTGCGTCCTCATTCTGCAGACCAGCTCCACTGGGGGCCCTACAGCCTCTGTACCTCTTCTCCCTACACACCTGCTGCATTTATTTCTCTGCTTCTTTCCCACATCACTGTCCCCAGGGGATATCACTCCACGTCTGATCAATCTCCAGGTATGTTCCTTCTTTCCTCTCCCACTGTCCTATTCAGACGGCTGTTACTTTTTTTTTTTAATCTATTGGTTTCATTATTTCAAAATATCTTTCTTTCAATCTGTTATACAGTGTCCATAAAGTTTGTGTGCAATTGACAATGTAAACCTATTTTAAATTGCACACAAACTTTATGGACATCCTGTATATGTTGCTGTTTGATTAATCTACCCTAAAAATTCGTTTATTATTAACAATTTATCAATTTATTTTATAAGACTCAATGCCTATAAAATTTATTATTTTTTCTTTCTCTTAAGCAGTCATCAGTTATTCTGGCATTGTTAACGGGGTCAGTCTTGGCTTTGAAGCTCCTACCATACAAGCCCAGCCTGTCTTTCTGGTCTTAGGTCCTATTGTTTCCAGTATGAATCTTTGCTCCTTGAGTTAAGTATTTGGGAGGGCTAAAGTATAAAGCCCTAGAACAGTGGTTCTCAACCTTCCTAATGCCTTGGCCCTTTAATACAATTCCTGTGGGACATGACTCCCAAGTTGAGAACCACTGCCCTGGAAGAATCTGCCTTGAGTGGGTCTCGGTTCTGTCATGCACTGGCTGTGTGACCTTGGCCAAGTCATTTAATTTCTAAGGCTCAGTTTCTTTATTTGTGGAGCTTCTAGGGTTCTTTGAAGATTAAAACAATAATGAGCCAGATAATATAATGCCTGGTGCATAGTATGCTCCATAAATTTTATTTTATTTTTTTATTTATTTATTTTTTTTTATTTTTTTATTAAATCATAACTGTATACAATGATATGATTATGGGGCATCATACACTCACTTCATAAACCATTTGACACATTTTTATCACAGTGGTTAACGTAGCCTTTCCGGCGTTATCTCAGTTACTGTGCCAAAACATTTATATTCTACATTTACCAAGTTTCGCAAATACCCCTGTAATATGCACCACAGGTGTGATCCCACGGATTCCCCTCCCTCTACCCACCCCCCCCTTTCCCACTTCCCACTATTGTTAAGTTGTAGCTGGGTTATAGCTTTCATGTGAGAGTCCCAAATTAGTTTCATAGTAGGGCTGAGTACATTGGGTATTTTTTCTTCCATTCTTGGGATACTTTACTAAGAAGAATATGTTCCAGCTCCATCCATGTAAACATGAAAGAGGTAAAGTCTCCGTCTTTCTTTAAGGCTGCATAGTATTCCATGGTATACATATACCACAATTTATTAATCCATTCGTGGATCGATGGGCACTTGGGCTTTTTCCATGACTTAGCAATTATGAATTGGGCTGCCATAAACATTCTGGTACAAATATCTTTGTTATGTTGTGATTTTTGGTCTTCTGGGTATATGCCCAGCAGAGGAATTACAGGATTGAATGGCAGATCTATTTTTAGATCTCTGAGTGTTCTCCATATATCTTTCCAAAAGGAATGTATTAATTTGCATTCCCACCAGCAGTGCAGAAGTGTTCCCTTTTCTCCGCATCCACGCCAACATCTCTGGTCTTGAGATTTTGTGATATAGGCTAGTCTCATTGGAGTTAGATGATATCTCAAAGTAGTTTTGATTTGCATTTCTCTGATGATTAAAGATGATGAGCATTTTTTCATATGTCTGAAGGCCGTGCGCCTGTCTTCTTCAGAGAAGTTTCTCTTCAAATCCCTTGCCCAGCCTGCAATGGGATCCCTTGTTTTTTTCTTGCTGATGCGTTTGAGTTCTCTGTGGATTCTGGTTATTAAACCTTTGTCAGAGTTATACCCTGCAAATATCTTCTCCCATTCTGAGGGCTGTCTGCTTGCTCTGCTTACTGTGTTCTTAGCTGTGCAGAAGCTTTTTAGTTTGATCAAGTCCCAGTAGTGTATTTTTGAAGCTGCTTCAATTGCCCGGGGGGTTCTCCTCATGAAATACTCACCCAGACCAATTTCTTCAAGGGTTTTCCCTGCATTCTCCTCTAGTATTTTTATAGTTTCATGTCTTAAGTTTAAATCTTTAATCCAATGAGAGTCTATCTTAGTTAATGGTGAAAGGTGTGGGTCCAATTTCAGTCTTCTGCAGGTTGCCAGCCAGTTCACCCAGCACCATTTGTTAAATAGGGAATCTTTTCCCCACTGAATGTTTTTAATTGGCTTGTCAAAAATCAAATAGCGGTAAGTAGCTGGATTCATCTCTTGGTTCTCTATTCTATTCCAGATATCTACTTCTCTGTTTTTGTGCCAATACCATGCTGTTTTGATCACTATCGATTTGTAGTAAAGTCTGAGGTCTGGTAGTGTGATTCCTCCTGTTTTGTTTTTATTTCTGAGTAATGTCTTGGCTATTCGAGGTTTTTTCTGATTCCATATAAAACGAAGTAATGTTTTTTCAAGATCTTTAAAATATGACAGTGGAGCTTTAATAGGGAGTGCGTTGAAATTATATATTGCTTTGGGTAGTATGGACATTTTGATAATGTTGATTCTTCCTAGCCATGAGCATGGTATGTTCTTCCATTTGTTAACATTTTCAGCTATTTCTTTTCTTAGAGTTTCATAGTTCTCTTTATAGAGATCTTTCACGTCTTTTGTTAGGTAAATTCCCAAATATTTCATCTTCTTTGGCACTACTGTGAATGGGATAGAGTCCTTAACTGCTTTTTCAATTTGACTGTTGTTGGTGTATATAAAGGCTACCGATTTATGAATGTTGATTTTGTAACCTGAGACGCTGCTGTATTCCTTGATCACTTCTAGGAGTTTTGTAGTAGAGTCCCTAGTGTTTTCCAGATACACAATCATATCATCTGCGAAGAGTGAGAGTTTGATCTCTTCTGACCCTATATGGATACCCTTGATCGCCTTTTCTTCCCTAATTGCGGTGGCTAAAACTTCCATTACAATGTTGAAAAGCAATGGAGACAATGGGCAGCCTTGTCTGGTTCCTGATCTGAGTGGAAATGATTCCAATTTAACTCCATTCAATATGATATTGGCTGTGGGTTTGCTGTAGATAGCCTCTATCAGTTTAAGAAAAGTCCCTTCTAGACCAATTTTCTTGAGTGTTCTGATCATGAAGGGATGCTGGATATTATCAAAAGCTTTTTCTGCATCAATTGAGAGAATCATATGGTCTTTGTTTTTTAATTTGTTTATGTGCTGAATTACATTTATAGATTTACGTATATTGAACCAGCCTTGAGATCCTGGGATAAAACCAACTTGGTCATGATGTATAATTTATTTGATGTGTTGCTGGATTCTGTTTGTTAGGATCTTGTTGAATATTTTTGCATCTATATTCATTAGTGATATTGGTCTATAATTTTCTTTTCTTGTTGGGTCTTTTCCTGGTTTGGGGATCAGGGTGATATTTGCTTCATAGAACATGTTGGGTAGTCTTCCTTCTTTTTCTACATTTTGGAACAGGTTGAGTAATATAGGTACTAATTCCTCTTTAAAGGTTTGGTAGAATTCTGACGTGAAACCATCTGGTCCCGGGCTTTTCTTTTTAGGGAGGTTTTGTATAGTTGATGCTATTTCTGAACTTGATATGGGTCTGTTCAACATTTCCACTTGATTCTGGTTAAGTCTTGGAAGGTGGCGTGCTTCCAAGTATCGGTCTATTTCCTTCAGATTTTCATATTTCTGAGAATAAAGTTTCTTGTAATATTCATTAAGGATTTTTTGGATTTCTGATGAGTCTGTGGTTATTTTGTCTTTGTTGTTTCTGATTGATGATATTAGAGATTTTACTCTTTTTTTCCTGATTAGGTTGGCCAGAGGTTTATCTATTTTATTGACCTTTTCAAAAAACCAGCTTTTTGATTTATTGATCTGTTGTATTATTCTTTTGTTTTCAATTTCATTTAATTCTGCTCTAATTTTGGTTATTTCTTTTCTTCTACTGGGTTTGGGGTTGGAATGTTCTTCCTTTTCCAGTTGCGTGAGATGTCCCATTAAGTTGTTAACTTCCTCTCTTTCCGTTCTCTTGAGGAAGGCTTGCAGTGCTATAAATTTCCCTCTTAGAACTGCCTTTGCAGTGTCCCAGAGGTTCTGATAGCTTGTGTCTTCATTGTCATTTTGTTCCAAAAAATTGGTGATTTCTTTCTTAATCTCATCTCTGACCCAGCTATCATTCAGCATAAGGTTATTTAACTTCCATGTTTTTGTATGGGTATGCAGATTCCTGTTGTTACTCAATTCAAGTTTTATTCCATGATGGTCCGAGAAGATGCATGGAATAATTTCTATTCCTTTAAATTTACTGAGGTTAGACTTGTGACCTAAAATGTGATCAATTTTGGAGTAAGTTCCGTGGGCTGATGAGAAGTATGTGTATTCAGTTTTGTTGGGATGAGATGTTCTGTAGATGTCTGCTAAATCTAAATATTGGATGGTTAGGTTTAAATCTAAGATTTCTTTGCTCAGCTTCTTTCTGGAGGATCGATCCAACACTGCCAAGGGAGTGTTGAAATCTCCAACGATTACGGAGCTGGAGGAAATCAAGTTACTCATGTCTGTTAGAGTTTCTCTTATAAATTGAGGTGCATTCTGGTTGGGTGCATAGATATTAATAATTGAGATCTCGTCATATTGAGTATTACCCTTAACAAATATGAAGTGACCATTCTTGTCCTTCCTTACTTTTGATGGTTTAAAGCCTACTGTATCTGCAAATAAAATTGCAACACCTGCTTTTTTCTGATTACCATTTGCCTGAAATATGGATGACCATCCTTTCACCCTGAGTCTGTATTTGTCTTTTAAGTTGAGATGTGACTCTTGTATGCAACAAATATCTGGCTTAAGTTTTTGTATCCAGTCAGCTAACCTATGCCTCTTTAGAGGACAGTTTAAGCCATTCACATTGATGGAGAGTAAGGATAAGTCTGGTGGAATTTTGGGTATCGAGTTTTTCAAAGGTCCAGTGGACATTTTTAATCCTTTCGCCAGTGTGGAAGTTGGAGTTTGATCCGAAGTTTCTGAGTGAGTTTACTTTTGTGGTATAGGATTGGGTTGGTCATTGTGGAGGATAGGTCTGAGAACATCCTGAAGAGCTGGTTTACTTATGGCAAATTTTTTCAATATATGAATGTCATTGAAGTATTTAATTTCTCCATCATAGATGAAACTCAGTTTAGCTGGATACAAGATCCTGGGTTGAAAGTTTTTTTGCTTTAGGAGATTAAAAGTTGATGACCAGCCTCTTCTTGCTTGAAAAGTTTCAGCAGAGAGATCTGCAGTTATTCTAATATTCTTACCTTTGTACGTTATAGTTTTCTTTCGCCGGGCTGCTTTGAGAATCTTCTCTTTCATGTTAACTTTAGTGAAGCTAATTATGATATGTCTGGGAGATGGCTTATTGGGGTTGAATCGTGCTGGGGTTCTGAAGCTGTCTGCTATCTGAATTTCAGATTCTCTAGGCATGTCTGGAAAATTTTCTTTCATAATTTCATGTAGAAGGGCCTCTGTGCCCTTGGCTGCAACTTCATCAGTCTCCGAAATTCCTATAACCCTTATGTTATTTTTTTTCGAATTATCTGAGAGCTCTCTGAGTGAGTGATCCGTTTTTGCTCTCCATTTCTCTTCCTCTTTGAGAGATTGGGAGCGTTCGAAGACTTTATCTTCAATGTCAGAAATCCTTTCTTCTGCTTGCTCCATTCTGTTACTGAGGGATTCTACTGTATTTTTCATATCTTTGAGGGCTGTAAGTTCTTGTTTCAGTGTGTCTAAGTCTTTGGTGGTTTTGTCTTTAAATTCGTTAAATTCTTGAGACAGTTTTTGAATTTCTCCTCGAATTCCTAATTCCATTTTATTAATCTTGTCTGCAAACCAAATTCTGAATTCGACTTCTGACATCTCAGCCAGTTGTTTATGAATGGGATCTTCAATCACATCTGCCGTATCTTTTCTTGGGGGGGTTGATCTATTCTGGTTATTCATGTTACCAGAGTTTTTCCGCTGATTCCGCCCCATGGTTTACTCCCTTTGGTTTTTCCCCTGGGGTTTTATCGAGGGCCCGTACAGTGTTGTGGCCTGAGAAACTGGGGCCCTGTCTGGTGTGGTGGAGCAAAGTGGTTCTGTCTTGTTTTCAGCTGGTTTCTGTTCGATCCTATTGCAACTTCTACTCTGGCTTGAAGTCTCAGCTGTGTGGAAAAATCAGCAATTAAGTCACCCCGCCTGCCCACCTCTGGCCCCAGTTGGAAAAGGAGAATCAAACCTTCCTACAATCGCACACCCAGGGCACCACCTGAAAAGTCCTCAGTCTATTAGCCCAGTTCAAAAGGTCCGAATCAACTGTCTCAATCGGCACTTGTCTCAGGTGGAAGGGTTCAAGAGGTCTCTGGGAACTGGATCACAGGGGCCTGGTGACTCCTCTGAGACAGCTCACCCCAGTGCAGCGTGGAGTCAGGAGGAGCCACCCCGCAAACAGAGCAGTCTGGGAAGGTCGACGTCTCCTTCCCCACTTTGCCCCTCCGTCGGACCCAGTCACTGGTATCTCTGCAGATGGCTAACCCAGTTGCCTGCAGTGAACAGACACTCCAGGGGTTTGCACCTGCCTGAATCGCGAGGAAGTCTGCCAGGCCCCCGCAGACTGCCGCTATCTAGCAGGAGGAGATGGGGCCTGACATCTTTGAGTGTTTGATGCAGGTGATGGGAAGGAGGTGTTCACTCAGGCTTAGCCCCGTCCCTGATGGATGCTGCTAACAGAACAGAACAGAACAGACAACTTTGTGAGGTTCTGTCTCTGTTCCTGTCGTCGCCTACAGGAGACGGGCTGTTTTGAGTTCAAACGTCTTTGCTGCTGGAGAATTGCGTCTGAACACCTCTCTGGGTCGGCCCCGCCCTGGAGGCTTCTGGGTTTGTGAGCCGTGTCACCGGTGGCCTCCTCTGGTTGCCCAGGGAGACAGGGGGTGTGGCCTCAGAATATCCAGAAGTGAGCGTTCTGCCGTTAAAGAAAAAACGGCTGTTGATCTACCTCCAGGGAACTGCTGCTCTGGTGTGGGCACTCAGGCGACCCTTTTCTCCTCTGTCCCGCGCCCCAGAGTCAGCACTGAGCGGCCGCAGTTTGTGCTGGGTCCACACCCCTTAAGAGATCCCCCAAGAATCAGAACTCTTGGGGGATGGGCCCCCAGACCCGGATTGGGAGTGGGGCGGGGGGAAGCTAGAGTTTCATTCAGTTTCACGCAATACTACGGTCCGGGGAGGTCTCCTGCACTGCACCGCAGGGAAGTGCCGCCAAGGCTTGATTTCCCCTCAGCGGAGTGCCCTCTCCTCGCTCACGTGTCCCAGAGTCAGCGCTGACCTGAGGCAGCTCAGGCACTGTGCACTCCCCTCGAGAAATCACCCAAGGAGCCGAACTCCTGGGGGATAGGCCCTCAGACCCCGAGTGAGAGTAGGGGTTCTCAGCTCTCAGCGGGGAGGCCAGAGTCTTATTCAGTCTTGGGCCCCGTATGCCCGGGGAGGGTTGGTGCACTGCACCGCAGGGAAGTGCCGCGAGGCGTGACTCCCCCTCAGCCCGGTGCCCTCTCCTCACTCGGCGCGCCTCAGAGTCAATGCTGACCAGTCGCAACTCGGGGACTGTCCACTCCCCTTGAGAAATCACCCAAGGATCTGAAGTCCTGGGGGACAGGCCTCCAGACCTCAGTGGGCGGGAGGGGAGCGCCGGGGATTCAGGGTTGCCGGCAAAGGATTCCCAAAGTTTTATTCAGCCCTATGTCCGGCAGGAGAACGCCACGGCACCCCAGTAGGGGAGGTAGGTCCAGTTTTTAGAAAGTCTCTCCCGTGGAGTGTAGTGGGAGGGGCTTTAATTTCTGCCCGCTTGTTCAATTGTGGGGCTCCAGAGCCGGTCTCATGGGGGAGGGGGACTCCCATCCGCTTGGTGGTGGATTTTGTACCTTTTGTTTGCGTCCTTGTGATCACAACTTGCCTCAGCGGTGTTGATGTGCGTTCTTCAGCCTTCTCTCTTGGTGAGGCTCAAGTCCACCAGGATACTTACTAAATTCCTGTCCCTTAACTCTCCTTCTGGACGGGAGCCTTTGTTGAAAGCTGGCTTCAGTCTGCCATCTTGTCTCCCCCTCCCATAAATTTTAGATGTCAGTATCCGGCCAAGCTGCAGTCTGCCCTACATTCTAGTGTTATTTCTGCATCCTGGAACTCACACCTCTGTCCCTTTCCTTTATGTGTCTAAAGCTCATGCAGCAGGTAAGGCCTAGGCCAGCTTGTCTGGCCTCTGTGAAGCCTTCTCGGACCCTACCTGGGGGAAACATTCTCTCCTCTTGCATCCTTAGTAGAGACATTAACTCTTTATAATTTGCAAGATGATATTTATATACAGATCTCCCCTAACCTTCAGCACAATGGACTCTGAGTCCTGGGATCTTAATCATGTGTTCTCCACTCATGTGTGTGCCTTGTAGAAAGTAGATACTTGAGAACTGCATATTGAAAGATTAGACTTTCATCTGAGTGGGTATTCCTCCCAGTTCTTTATTTTTACCCATTTAAGAAAACTCGAAGAACTGTTAATCATTTGATTTGAGTTCCCACCCACCCCCCCACTCTCATGCTGTCCCAACACAGATGTCTTTTGAGGAAGTGACGTATCTATTGATTTATTCAGAATTTATATCCCACCTTCTTTCAAAAGGATTTGAAAGAGCATACCAAATGAAACCTAATGTGAAATGGGACAATCACCGCTAAAAAGAGAACAGAGACCATCTCAAAGAACTAGGGAGCAGATGTTACCAGGCACCTGGGATGAGCTAATTGCTATACTTGGGAGCTGAATTTGGCTGTGCCTTTCTTGGCAGTGAGAGCTGAAAGGAAACACATTGGGTTATTCATTCAGCAAACATTTGTTGACTATCTTTGATAAATGGGGCACTGTGCTAATGCCGGGGACTCTGAAGTGAATGGGCCTGGGTCCCTGGCACCAGCACACCCATAGCTGTGAGTTAAGTGGCGGGAGGTAGGTTCGTGGGCAGTAGGAACGCAGGAAAGGGAAGCAGCTCTGCCCGTAGGGAGGAGAGTCAGAGGGAGCTTCCTGCTGAGCAAGTGCCTTCGTGGTGTCAGGCAGAGACTAGACAGACACTAGGCAGCTCCAGTGGATGTGCTTGCTGAACGAAGCACAGGTGAGGGAGCAGCAGAAAGAAAGGTGGGAGAGGTTGGTAGGAGGCTGAAGATCCTGGACTTAATACACCATGTGAAAGGATTTGGGTGTTCTTCTCTTGGCTGGCATTTCCTAGCATGGCTGTATACAGGAATCCCTGTGGAGCTCATGGAATCTGAATCTCTGGAGGCCCAGCCTGGGAATCTCCATTTTGACAGCACAGCCTAGTTGATTTTTGTGAAGCCAGCTTTGGCTCCAGTTACTGGAGCAGGTTTGTAAATCCACCTCTGTGAGAGTGAGAGAAAACCCTGAAAGAGTCCAAGCAGGGGAGCATCTGCTGCATGTGGATTTTAAACATGACTAGTGATGTGAAAAAGGAGAGTGAGCAGGCTGGACGTGGGATTGGAGGTAGGGGCTGGATATGGGTTTATTCTGCTCTCAGTCACTAGCACTGAGCAGCACTCCTGGCACACAGAAGGCCTCAAAAAGGGATGAATTTTGCAGATAAAAGCCGATTTTACTTAACATGGTTCTGTGCGTGGTTCTGGGATACAACACATGTCTGATTCTGGACCTTTGAGCAGTAGTGAGATGTGGGAGAAAGATCTATACCCTTAAATAGTCTCAGGTGCAGGTTTCAGCTTCAGCCCTAGGTGGGTTCTTTTCAACCTCTCAGAGCCTCGGTTTCCTCACCCATGAGGAGGGAAAAGTAACTCCTAATTCACAGGACTTCTCCAAGGATTAGATGAGAGAACACACAGAAAGCAGGGACCAGGAGAGGAGTAGTTCTCTTTCTTCTTTCTGTTACATTCACTAGAAATGGCCAGGGATGCTTTTACTATCTTACTACATTTGTTCTGTTTATTTGTGGCTGCATAACAAGTAACACTAAATTTGGAAGTATAAAAACAATAGCCAATTCATTATGTTCATAGATTCTATGGGTCAGGAATTCCATCAGCGCAGAGTGGTGATGCGTTTGTCTCCGCTCTCCTCAGCTGAGAGAAGAGTAGAATGAATGGCCCTAGCCTGCAGTGCCCTGGCAGAGCTGACTTGAGGGCTGAGTTCAGGGAGGACTGTCAGCAGGAGCACCCCCATGGCTTGGGCTTCCTCACAGCATGGAGGCTTCAGGATCTGTGGACTTCTTACATGGTGGGACAGGGCTTGAAGAGGAAGCGTACCTAGGAAAGAGGTGGAAGTTTCATGGACCTTTTGTGGTCTAGCCTCTGAAGTCACATTGCATCACTTTTACCACACTCCATTAGGTTGTGTCACTAGATTGTAAGAATAAGGTAATCACAAAAGGTCATTAACCATGTGAAAGAGCTTTGAGCAGACACAATGATTCCCCCCATTTTATCCTAAATCCTCTAATTCGCTCCCCCACTATAGAAAGTGCTGTCATAAGCCTGCCTGTAATCAAGGTTACAATATAGAGACCTGAACGTTAATCAAAATAAATATCAAAGAATCTGAAGCCATATTTTAAAAGTACTACCTATTTTTCTGAGCTTTTTTTTTTAACACTTGATTGACTCCTTGTAGTGTTCAGGTAATCATCCTTGTCCTTGTTTGCAGAAATCAAACTAGAAATGTATAATTCTTTCCTTTTTTTAAAGAAATATTTTTAATCAACAAAAATTGTATACATGTATTGCATACAGCATGATGTTTTGAAATATCTATACGTTGTAGATTGGCTAAATTGAGCTAACATACATAATACTTCACTTTTTTTTGGTGGTGAGAATACTTAAAATCTAATCTTTTAGCACTTTTTAAGAACATAATACATTGTTATGAACTGTAGTCACCATGTTGTACAGTAGACATCTTGAACATAATTTATTTATGTTTTACCATTATTTCCCCAAATCCCTCCTCTTCCCAGTCCCTGGTAACCTCTATTCTTCTCTTTGCTCCCGTGAGTTCATCTTTTTTAGATTCCACATGACAGACATCGTGTGGTTTTTGTCTTTCTGTGCCTGGCTTATTCCACTTAGCATGATGTCATCCAAGTTCAACCATGTTGCAGCAAATGACAATATTTCCTTCTTTCTAAAAAACGAAATATCATTCCTCTGTGTACATTTTCTTTATCCTTCGTCCATTGATGGGCGGTTAGCTTGAGTCCATATTTTGACCATTGTGAATAATGCTGCAATAAGCATATTTATTTCAATCCTTTAGATATGTACCCTGCTGGATCACATGGTAGTTCTATTTTTAATTTTTTGAAGACTCTCCATGCTGTTTTCTGGAGTGACTGCACTGATTCACATTCTCTCCAACAGTGGACGAACATTCCCTTTTCTCATTCTCGTCAACACTTGTTATCTTTCCGTATTATTCTTTCTTGACTATGTTCCTAATAGTTGGCCTTGCGCATCCTGTTTCTATACTTTTTTTGAGTATATGTAAAACAAACTCAAACTTCCTATTTCATTGGGCACGATTTACAAACCTTCACTCCTCATGGGACTCTTTATGAAGAAAATGTAACACGTTTTAAAAAGATCTTAAAACTCATCAAAAGGAAAAGGAGCAAATAAACGGAACTTTTTCTGGGATTTACCAGGGGCCACAGCAGGAAGATCTCTGATTTATTGGGCCTGAGCTTCTATAAGTGCTGGAGCGAATTAGAGGATTTGAGATAAAATGGGAGGATCATTGTGTCTGCTCAGAGCTCATCACAGAAAAGTGATGCATAGTTAATGACCTTTTGTGACAACCTTATTCTTACAATCTAGTGGGGCCATATGTCCTGGCAGTGACAGATGGTCCCAATCTGCTGTTGCCAGATAATGGCTCGTTTAGAGGCTTGGGGTGAGTATGTGACAAGTCCCAGCTGGACCAGCTGTTTTTCTTGCAACTAGCGCCCGGCCTGGCTGAATGAATGCAGACGACAGACTTTATAAGGCATGCTTCCACTACAGGGAAGTATCCACAATTTTTCTGTCAGGAGAACTAATTGATATATTTCTTCAAAAAAAAACTTACAGCACCCCCCGCCCCCACCACCTAAGAGTTCTGGTCTAGAGATCATGGAACCTGGGTTTTAATCTCATATAGTTGCAAACTACTTGTGCAACTCCAGATACATCACATAAGTCCTCTGACAGCCCCATTCTTAAAATGTGTCCAAGTTAGATAATCCTTGATGTCTTCTAGTCTTTTGCTTTTTCAAGTCTTTGAATTAAACTTGTGCCCCCCAAAAGGGTAGTGTAGTAACAATGATTAGTATTCATGAACTTATCAACTTAGGTTCTGAGCGTAGCTCCTATGAATATTCTTATTACAATGATCATGGTGATGTAAACTGGCCATTAATGTCTCTATTATCATTTTGAAGATTGAGGAACTAAGTCACAATCACATAATTTTCCTAAAGTCAAACAGCTGGGAAAAGGCAAGCTGGGATTTGAACTGGCCCCCGCCCTTTATCTTCAAGCTATTCTGTGTGAGCTGGAAAAGTAGCCAAGGCAATAAAGAATCAGGACGTAAACAGACAGGCTGGTGGTGTTGTGGCATCTCCGTCCCCTCTGGTTGCATGTTACTATTGGTATTTACATATCTGTCGCACCTTGGAGCACACTCTCTAATCTGCTTCAATGCCCAACCATAGCAATGTGGGACTTGGCTCCCTTAAGACACCCAGGAAACCGTGGGAACCAGCCTGTTGCTGTTCTCATGTGGTTTGTTTGGAGGAGTCCCACGGATGTGGGACGGTTGGGGGCACTTTGGTGTGGGGTGGGCTGAGTATAGAAGGATGACCTTTCCTAGAAAAAAATCAAAGGATTCGCTGTATGCTGTTAGTATATCTCTGTGGCTTAAGTCACATGTACATCTTAAGTCCATTTTATTTAGTTCACATGTCTGAAAACTCTCATTATATTGGCCTTGGGTTTCCTGGTCATATGAATTT
The DNA here is from genome assembly GCF_027406575.1 of Nycticebus coucang. Classification (NCBI taxonomy): domain Eukaryota; kingdom Metazoa; phylum Chordata; class Mammalia; order Primates; family Lorisidae; genus Nycticebus; species Nycticebus coucang. Next base: position 46,336,434 of record NC_069782.1, read on the forward strand.
TGAGACAGTGATCCCTTTCTGTGAAGAATGACCTCATTCTCCTCATGGAAAAATTACTTTGGCATTTGAGCAAATAAGAATTACATTGAAACCCAAGCCGTGGCTTTTCCACCCAGCAACTCTTTGGTGTTTTGCTATGCATATTGAGTTATGCTTTTTTCCCCTAGGCTCAGGATTATTTTAAGAAAATAATATAAATGTTGTTTAAATAACCCCCTTCCTATAAGTATGGGATGAAAACTTGATCACACTGTGAAAAAAGAATAGATATTTAGTTGACCTTGAGGTTGGTAAATAGGCTCCTTACTGCCAGCTAAATTTTCAGCTGGGATTTGAGTCTCAAGAGTCTTTTGTTTTTTGTTTCATAAGAAAGGTTGTGCGTATTTTCAAATACTGCCATGGATGGGTCTGCGAGAGCAGAGGGCATTATGGCTCCCATATGATGCTCTTTTGCATATTTGTTGATAATTTTACTTTGATTAGCTGTTCCCTCATCTGGCTTTATTGGGTTAGCCCCTCCTGAGCCTGGCTTGGGGATCATAGAAGGCTCCTCACTGGCCTGCGGGCAACAATAATGGAATTTAATTCCCAGGCAAGATCTTTAGTACTGTGGTCGCTATTATAGAAAGCCTGCTTGCAGCTCCAGGGGCAGACAGGTGATACCAAAGACCTTTTGAATAAGAAAAGAAGAAATTGGGTCTAAGAGGTGAGGCTGACACTTCCATTTAGGGAGGTTTGAGTGGAGCTAGGCCAGAGGGCTATGTTATACATGTATTAAGTTAACATTTTAAATCTAGAATAATTTTCTGTGGATATCAGCTAGCTCAGGCAGCTGTGTAAATTAGTGCAGTATATCATTACCTGCGTTTCATATCTACAGCTCTGAGCATTCTTGTGATTACAGTGTAGATCAGTTACAGACAGAGCTGGCCAGCCCAGTAAAATTGCTGGGCTACGTGCACTGTCTGTGGAATATCCAGTTTAGCTTGGTGCTCTCTGCCCTCCCACTATGAGGTCAGAGTTTCTCAACCTCAACACGCTTGAGGTTTTGGATCAGAAAAAGTGTTTGTTGGAGGGGAGCTGCCTTGTGCATTGCAGAAGTTTAAGCAGCATCCTGGCCTTTACCTTGGAGATGCCAGTAGCGTGATGACCCAAAATGTCTCCTTTCCAGCTGAGAACCACATCAGCAGGTTCACATCAACCCCGAGGAAGAACAGTGTATGTGAGTTTGTGTATACATTAGGTGCTCGCGCACGTGCACACACACACACACACAAATATATTGCTATGGTCTGGATGTTTGGGTCCTCCCTGAATTGAATTAGTTGGGGAAGTGAGGACAGCAAAAAGAGCCCCCAAGGGATGCTTCAGGGCTAAGTGCAGGAAGAGGTATCTGTAGCTTGTGGAGGGTCATCAAGCTCAGAGAACCATGAGATGGGCAAAGACTTCCGAAGCCCAGGCCCCTCCGTGCCCATACTCTACTGTGACACGCTAATAGGTTCCCAAGGGCTATGCGTGGATAAACTGGTGGCTGGTTCTCTGCCCTCCCCTTCTTCCCAGCATCCCCTGCTGGCCATCTCCTCCTGGAAACTGTCTTGTCTAGGCTTCCTCAGCATTGTTCTCTGCCACAATGACCAGTCATTTGTCTCTTGTAGATTCTTCTCTCTCTAAGCCTGTAAACAGCGGAGTTTTCCTGAATTCTGCTTCTTCATTCTCTCTCTAGCTGGTGTCACCAGGCCCCAGGTACTCTCCACTGTGTTCTTCCAGCCCAGAACTCTGCCGTAGGCCTGGCCCATATGTTTAATTATCTTAACACCTCTTCCTGGATATCTAACAGGAACCTCAAAGTTGATGTGGCCCACAGTCTTTCAGGTCTTCCCCATGGTGGCCAATGGCCCCACTGGTGACTCAGTCCTCATATCTTGGATTTGTCCTCGATTTCCCTCTTTTCTCCCTGTTCACACCAAATCTGTCAGAATCTCTCAGTAGTATTACCTCTTAATTATGACAAGACTCCTGTCACTCTTCATCAGCTCTGCTGTCCTAGCTCCGGTCTAGCACCTCTTGGGTGGTCTTGTCCCTCTTCCTCTGCCACCTGCAGTCAGTGCCTGTTACAGCATTGGGAGCGGTCATGTGTCCATTGTATGGTCCAGTTTTCCCACAGCCTCCCATGAGATCAAGAATAAAACCCAGACCCCTTTACAATGCCTGCCAGACATACAATGTCGGTTCCTAACTCCCTCTCTAGCCTAATGTCCCTGCACTCTGCCCTGCCCCCATTCCTGCCTCTACAGCCCAACCTGACCTTCCCGCCAGCCTTGGGAGTAGCGTCAAACTCAAGTGCATCTCAGGGCCTCTGTCTGTCTTCTTCTGCCTGCACTGCTCCTCCCCAGAGCTTCAGGTGTGCCATCTTCCCTTGCTCAGGTCTTAATTGAGGCCTGTTCTCCATCATCATATCCTAGCCTCTTCCTCTTGGTGCTGATTAGTATCATAAATACCTGGCTTGTGGACACAATTATTGTTCATCTCTCCCTCACAAGAAAGGAAGCTCTGGGAGAGGCTCGGTCTGTTTTCCCAGGGACTGGGAAATAATAGGTGTTTAATAAACACATGTTATCACTTAGCCAACATTTCCACAACACATTGAGACTCAGCCACATTCTGACCACAAGCTCAGGTGGCTAAAGGGAACCAGCTCAAGGGAATGTGGCTGGTTCAGAAAAAGTTTATTCATGTATTTCATGGGTGTAGGCAGGGGAACAATTGGTCCGAACTCTTTAAGAAACTTTCCTTGGATCCTTGAAGGCAGAAACCATCTCCAAATTGGGCTGACACTTTGAATGGTCTTTAAGCATCTGTGTATCAGGTGCTAAAATTTCTCTCTTAGTTAATTCCCATTAGTGTAAATATATAAGACTAAATAGTCATTGGCCCAGATTTCCAAAACAATCCCTCCTTTTTCTCCGTTTTTAAAATAGAAAAAACAAAAAAGGAAAAAAATGGTTCTATTTCCCACTCATCAAATTTCCATAGAGGGACAGGAAGGCAGATTTGGGGAGGGGCACTTCCAGGTTCACTGACTAATGGGTTTGAGTGATGGCAATTTCAGCTAAGCTCTCCTTTGTCTGACCCACTTCTGTCTGTCTGCTCACGAAATGTGTGCTCTAGCCTGCTCTCTGCCACGAGGCAATCTGTCTGCCTTGCACAATGCCTATGGGCACCCAGAGTTGCCAGTGAAGGAGGAGGGAGGTCAGGCTGAATGGTGGGGGGGCACTGAGGCTACGGATGTGAGACATTCCTCAGGCTCACTCTTGCCAGTAATGCATGTGTCTTGATCTGCATTGGGCTTGGGTTCGTGTAGCTTTGTTGGTGCAAAGTCATGGTCAAGGAAGAATGCTATTATTTATGCCCCTCACCCCTAAACTCCAAGTAAGAGGATGGTTCAGTGTCTCATAAACTCCAACATGAAAGATGGTAATGGATTTTAAGATAATAAGTTTTCAAAGTTTTTCTGTCTTCTAATAGAAACTTTAACCATAAATTCACACTTCCAGATAATTTTGTATAAATGCTGATATTACATGAAGGCAGTAGAGTATTGGTAAAAAGATCATGAGTTTTGTGATCAGTAAGACATGACATAATTCACAGCTTGAGTCCTTACAGAGATAGTTTTGGGGAAGTGAGACCAGGACCCAGAATGCTTGCATGTGCCCGGTGAGCAGTGGTGCTGGGTAGAAGCTAGTTTGTCTGTCTTCCCATGTTAGCCAGTGTGTTCAGTCCCTCATAAATGTCCATCTAGTACCGTCACAAACATTTGTTATCTTTACACCCCTTGAATACATTTGCATGTACAATTTGTCTCTCCAAATCACTAAGGGAACAAGTGAGGTAGTTGCATGGACAGGCATGATCCTATGTCCCAGATGAGCAAAGGCCGCTCAGATGGTTGATTGATTTGCCCACACTCAGTAGAGTCAGGGCTCAAATCAAGTTAGATTCTAAATCTAGCACTTTTTTCACCATGTGCCATTGTGTCTGAGAAGCAAATGGGTATTTTCTGGCTATTCTGACAGATAGGGGAATGGAAGAAAATCCAAAGTAAGTGTTAGAAAATGTGGATATGTTTCCTCACATTATTTAAATATTTCTTCCCCTTACTAGGTCCTTTCCTTGTGATGTTTTCTTTCTCTAAAAGTTTACTTTCTCCCTGCATCCATTTACTCACATACTCATTAATTCCTGAGCATTTCTTGAATCCCTACTGTGTGTATCAAGCAGCATAATAGGTGCTGAGGGGACACACACACACACACACAACACACACACACACGCCAACCCAAGACATGGTCTCTGCCCACTCAGTGTTGCTGGGGAGAAAGATGTGCCCACAAATAATCTCAGTACAGTGTGTCAGTTTCCACAGGGGAGGAATGGAATGGGTGCAATGCGGCTCAGAGGAAGGAGCGATCAAGGAAAGCTGCGGCAGGTGGACTCATATCCGGCCCGAATGGAGGAGAAAGAACTGGTTGCTGCTTCTGAGCCCCTGTCTCTCATCTGTCAAGGTGCTGACATCAGTCCCTCCCTCCGGTGGCTGGTTAGTGTGTAGTAAGCCCTTGATAAACGTTATTACCATCATCATTTCATTCAGCAAAAAGCCATTTCATTTTATAAATTGGACCTCACATAGGAAAGTCCGATTAAACAAAATACCTTGAAATTCTTTACATGTTGTTCTTTACACGTTAAGCAGAAATGTGCTTAAAAGGGCACATGCATTTGATCCCAAATTCTGGATGACACTAAGGAGAATAATCTTTACATTTTATTTATAAAAGTTTGAGAGAAACAAGTTACTAACCTCTTCCTCCTCTTTCTTCTATTGCTTATGGCAGATGATATTAAAATGGAGGCTTTCTAATTTCCTGTCCAGAAATTCTGCTGTTCGGCTCAGAGTGCTGTTGGTATGCCCCAGACAGTTAACCTTAGTGTTATTTTTTTTTCTTCTAATTTTTGTGATCTGATTGACCCTCGCTAAGTTCTGCCCCTTCCTCCTGGACATTTAGACATTTAATCGCAATGGGAAAAGACTCGGGAGTCCCAGGGATTCCTCACTCAGGAGGGTCAGTGTATAAAGGTGCTCAACCCTCAAAAGCAAGCTTGGTTCACAGGCCAAATGGCCTCTTAGGGCAATCCACCTCCGAAAGTCCATTGCTATCTTAGGTGTTTGAGAAAGGACACTTTCCGTTAGCCCTATTTATATATTTATCATTCTATTTCTTTCTGCTTTTTTTTCTTATTGTTACATTCAATAGCTTTTTTTTTTTTTAATTGTTAGAGATTCATTGAGGGTACAAGAAACCAGATTACATTGATATGTTAGGTAAAGTCCCTCTTACAATCATGTCTTGCCCCCAATCTTTCTGCTTCCCCTCTGCTTTCCCCTCTGTAGAGCAGGGTATAGGCACTGGAGGTGTGTGTATGTGCCGTAGAAGACGTTCTGGGGAATCTTGCTGATTTCATGATGCTTAGTAGCCAGGGAGGGATGAAATGACAAACTCAACTAAGATTCCTGAGAAAAATGAAGACCAGAGTTGCTTTGTTATGTCTTTTCTGGGAATTGGGATTCAGGTAAGTCAGTGCCCTAAAATGAACTTAGCCCACTGCTTTATCTTACTTCCTCTTTGATAACAGTTCACATCTCAAAAGCCCAGCACAGAAAGCCTGGCTCAATTGGAATTTAGAAAATCCAGCGTGCATTGGTGTGCCAGGTATATCACGTTGCTCCCCTTAAGAGAAAATGCTGGGCTGCCAAGGGCATTAGTATTAAAACTAGTGGAACCAAAACTAGAGCACTGTGAGGGAAAAACTCAAAGCTCTACCACTTAGCTGTTCATTGACAGAGGGGTCTGTTTAATCTTCTATCAGATTCCAAATTTGAATGTATCACTCTTCTTTACTCTGTAGACTTATCTGATTATATTTTTGACTTGAAATATGAAAAAAATTGATGTGCACACATAATACAAGCTGGTTCTGTGAAAGCAATTATGTTTTTTAATCACTAATGATGATGTTAGTGAAATTTTAAATTTGAATACACGTTTTATTTTTGCTTACATAACTTTCAATTTTGTTAACAAAACTAAAATTGCACCAGAGACAATAAAAGTAGATTTCAATGGAATTAGGCATCTTGGCAGTTACTGTGCAATACGTGAGCTGCTGGAATGAGAAGAATACGTATATTATGTTTTACTGTAAGTCACATTACATTGCTTATATTGTCTATCAGTCAATTTGTAAAACATAGGACACCATTAGATGTGAGGTTTAGAGTAGGGCGACAGCCCCATATGCCGAGGGTGGTGGGCTCAAACCCAGCCCTTGCCAAACTGCAACCAAAAAACAGCTGGGCGTTGTGGAGGGCACCTGTAGTCCCAGCTGCTCGGGAGGCTAAGGCAAGAGGATCGCATAAGTCCAAGAGTTACAGGTTGCTGTGAGCCATGTGACATCATAGCACTCTATCGGAAGGCGGTACAGTGAGACTCTGTCTCTACAAAAAAATAAAACTAAAAAATAATATTATTAGTATTATTGTTACTATCAATGACATTAAAGAAATCCATTCAATTTTTAATAAATATCCACTATCTTTTCTTTTTCAGGATATTTACAGGGTGCTTCAAACATGATGAAATTAATTTGTACAAATGTCTAAGGCAATGGAAATGGACTGAGATCAACATAAATGTCTTGCAAATTGGGAAAGAGAAGTATCTTCTATTGAATCCTAACCACTTGCCCTTGAAGTACATTTGTTTTAGAATTTAACTCAGTATTTTGTACATTGAAAAAATAGCTTAGAAGTTCATTAGCTGATGGCAGTAGAAAGACTACTTCATTTTGAACCCCTCCAAATAGCAGGAGGAGCAAGAAGATATGGGCAGAAAGACTCACTTCTATGTAAGATAGGTGTATTTGGGAGGCAAAAGATGCTTAGTTATCAAAAACTCAAGCTTCAGCTCTGGAATTAGGCTTTAATTCAAGTTCAGCGCTACCACTTACTAATTGTGTGAAACTAGACAAGTTATTTGATCTCTGTAAGCTTCAGTTTCTTCTTTTGTAAAGATGGAAATAATAGAACTTCATGTAGTAAAAAACAACAACAACAACAAAAAAAAAACTAAGCTACTTAATAGTCTGCTTAATAATACTAGGCATGCAATTTATGATAGTTCTTACAGATACTATTCTGGATGAAAATGTTTAATGTACTAATAAACAACAAAATCTCATGAATCAATTTCAAGATTACTAAATGTTCTAAAGAAAGATTGTGTTTTTTGAATAAGAAACACTTTGTTCTGCTTATAATGTCTTTAGAATTCTGTAAAGCCAGGAATATAATCATAAGAATCCATGTACAATCCACATTTGTCATGTTAAAATACAGGATAAGCAGTGTTAAAGTGTTCCCTTCTCTCCATATCCACACCAGCATCTGTAGTTTTGAGATTTTATGAGGTGGGCCATTCTCGCTGGGGTTAGATGGTATCTCAGGGTGGTTTTGATTTGCATTTCTCTAATATATAGTGATGATGAACATTTTTTCATATGTTTGTTAGCCATTCATCTGTTTTCTTTAGAGAAGGTTCTATTTGTGTCTATTGCCCATTGATCTATGGGATTATTGGCTTTTTTCATGTGGATGAATTTGAGTTCTCTATAGATCCTAGTTATCAAGCTTTTGTCTGATTCAAAATATGCAAATATCCTTTCCCATTGTGTAGTTGTACCTTTGCTTTGGTTGTAGTCTCCTTAGCTGTACAGAAGCTTTTCAGTTTAATGAAGTCCCATTTGTTTATTTTTGTTATTGCAATTGCCATGGCAGTCTTCATTGTGAAGTCTTTCCTGAGTCCAATATCTTCCAGTGTTTTTCCTATGCTTTCTTTGAGGATTTTTACTGTTTCATGCCTTAAATTTAAGTCCTTTATCCATCTTGAATCAATTTTTGTGAGTGGGGAAAGGTGTGGGTCCAGTTTCAGTCTTTTACATGTAGATATCCAGTTCTCCCAACACCATTTATTGAATAGGGAGTCTTTCCCCCAAGGTATGTTCTTGTATGGTTTATCGAAGATTAGGTGGTTGTAAGATGTTAGTTTCATTTCCTCGTTTTCTATTCGATTCCAAGTGTCTGAGTCTCTATTTTTGTGCCAGTACCATGCTGTCTTGACCACTATGGCTTTGTAGTACAGACTAAAATCTGGTATGCTCATGCCCCCAGCTTTATTTTTGTTACTAAGAACTGCCTTAGCTATACGGGTTTTTTTCTGGTTCCATACAAAACACAGAATCATTTTTTCCAAATCTTGAAAGTACAGTGTTGGTATTTTGATAGGAATGGCATTGAATAGGTAGATTGCTTTGGGAAGTATAGACATTTTAACAATGTCGATTCTTCCCATCCATGAGCATGGTGTGTTCTTCCATTTGTTAATATCCTCTGCTATTTCCTTTCTGAGGATTTCATAGTCTTCTTTATAGAGGTCCTTCACCTCCTTCGTTAGGTATATTCCTAGGTATTTCATTTTCTTTGAAACTATGGTGAAGGGAGTTGTGTCCTTAATTAGCTTCTCATCTTGACTGTTATTGGTGTATACAAAGGCTACTGATTTGTGGACATTGATTTTATATCCTGAAACATTACTGTATTTTTTGATGACTTCTAGAGTCTTGTGGTTGAGTCTTTGGGATTCTCTAAGTATAGGATCATGTTGTCAGCAAAGAGGGAGAGTTTGACCTCAAACTTCAAAGCACTCAAGCTAGACCTCCCATTTGATCCTGCAATCCCATTACTGGGCATCTACCCAGAAGGAAAAAAATCCTTTTATCATAAGGACACTTGTACTAGACTGTTTATTGCAGCTCAATTTACAATCGCCAAAATGTGGAAACAGCCTAAATGCCCACCAACCCAGGAATGGATTGACAAGCTGTGGTATATGTATACCATGGAATACTATTCAGCTATTAACCTGGATGGAGGTGGAAGACATTATTCTTAGTAAAGCATCACAAGAATGGAGAAGCGTGAATCCTATGTACTCAATTTTGATATGACAATTAAGGTTATGGGGGGGAGGAAAAGCAGAGAGAGGGAAGGTGGGAGGGGGGCATGGCCTTGGTGCATAGCACGCCTTCTGGGGGCAAGACATGATTGCAAGAGGGACTTTACATAACAAACGCAATCAGTGTAACCTGGCTTATTGTACCCTCAATGAATCCCCAACAATAAAAAAATATATATATATACAGGATAAGCTGACAGACTTTTCTGTACTTTTATTTATGAGAACAACTAAAATTAAGGGGTGAGGATTTAGGGAAGTTCACTCCACTTCTGTTTTTCTCTCCCCCTTAAAGTAGTGTTTGGTACTTATAGAATATTATGCACAGCCAGCATGAGTTGGGCAATTGTAAAACTATCCCAGCCATAGGAATGATATATCAATTTCATATGTTTACGGAAAATGTGTAAGATATCAGTCTAGTTGGCATAAGAATAAAAATGGTGGCAGCAGTAAACAGCATTTAGTAGCTAAAACAAAGAAAGGGCTTTAAAAAGGTGATTATTTGTGTTCAGAGGAACTCTCCATTCTGCAGCTTTATAATTATCTCTATTTGTCATCACTCTCTCTGTCCTGTCATGTCCTAACTGTCCTCTGAGAAAAGGAGCCCCAAACAACTCATGTTGCTGAAAGTTTCTTTAACTTAAACATGGTTTAAGTTAAACAAACACCAATATTCTGGTCCTACTCACAGTCAGTGACTGATGTCGGAGCCAGAGTCCATTCTGTGTGATGGCAGAAGGCGAATTGCAGCAGAGGTGGCTTGTTGTCAACAGCCAGGGGACTGATTCAGACTGGGTGGCACACAACCCATTTAGATGCTGGGATATAAAAGTGAAAGGGGCTCTGGCATCTGAGTTGCTCGTGTTCATATAATGTCCACAGTGGTCCTATCTGCTCCCCACGAGGCTGGCTATTATATACATTCCAATCACAGCTCTTGGGAACAGAGGTAACTGGATTGTAACAGATTGCATCTGTGGTCACACCTAGTCACACCTAGTATCCTAGTTTTGTTCCTTATCTTGGAGAGAAAACTTTGAGTTTTCCCAACTAAGTATGTGTATTACCTGTAGGTTTCTCACAAATGCCTTTTGTCAGGTTGAGGAAATTCATTTCTATCATTTGTTTTCAGTTTTCTGGGAGATTTTTTTTAAAATCTGGAATAGATTTTGGAGCCCATCACATACTTTTTTCAATATCTATTGAGATGATCATATGCTTTTGTTTCTTAACATAGTAAATTACATTGATAATTTCTAATAGTTTATTTTTTTTATTTTTTTGTAGAGACAGAGTCTCACTGTACCACCCTCGGGTAGAGTGCCGTGGCGTCACACGGCTCACAGCAACCTCTGACTCTTGGGCTTACACGATTCTCTTGCCTCAGCCTCCAGAGCAGCTGGGACTACAGGCGCCCGCCACAATGCCTGGCTATTTTTTTGTTGCAGTTTGGCCGGGGCTGGGCTTGAACCTGCCACCCTCGGCATATGGGGCCGGCGCCCTACTCACTGAGCCACAGGTGCCGCCCATACATTGATAATTTCTAAATGTTAGATCAACCATACATTCATTTCTTGGATAAACCCTACTTGCTCATGATGCAATACCCTTTCTATGTATTGTTAGATTTATTTAATAAAACTTTATTGAGAATTTATGTTTGTGAGAAATATTGGAATATAGTTTACATTTCTTAAAATGTCTTGATTTTCATATTATTATGGAAATATTATGATAATTCTGGCCTTGAATCAAATTAAGAAACCTTCCTTCCTTTTTGATTTTATGGAAGAGTTTATATAAGATTGGTATTACTTCTTTCTTAAGTGTTTGGAAGAATTCACCAGTGAAGGCACACAGGCCTGGAGTTTTCTTTGGAGGAAGTTGTAAACTACAAATTCACTTTCTTTAGTAGATACATCTACTAAACATTATCTATTTCTTTAAGTGGGCTTCTGCAGTTTGTGTCTTTAAGGACATTTTTAAATTTTTCAATTTCGTTTAAGTTGTCAAAATGATTGATATAAAAGTTCTTCATACTAGTACCTTAAAATCTTTCAAAAATCTATAGAATCTATAATGATGCCACTTCTCTTATTCCTGAGATTAGTAATTTATTTCTTCTTTCTTTTTCTCTTTTTTCTGTTTGATCAGTCTATGTGTGTATTTATTTATTGGTAAATAAAACTTATCAATTTTATTGTTCTTATCAAGAGCCAACTTTTAATTTGATCTATTTTCTGTTTTTCTATTTTCTATTTCTTCTCTGATCTTTATTACTTTCCTTCTTCTACTAACTTTGGATATAATTTGTACTTCTTTGTTTAGTTTCTTAAAGTGGAAAGTAAGGTCATTAGTTTGAAATCATCTTCAATATCTAATGCTGTAAATTTCCTTCTAAGTAGTGCTCTATTGAGATCCCACAAATGTTGATACATTATCATTTTTATTCAGTTCAAAAAATACTTCATAATTTCTTTTTCAGTTTCTTCTTTGATTCATCAGTTGTAGAAAAGTAGAAAAAACGGGCAAAGAGTTTGGAGTATGGGATTAGTCTTAGATGAGAGAAAGGCTGTCTCTGGGCTGGGTAGGAAGGAGAAAACGACAGACACTGATGAAGATACAGTCGTGTGAGTGGAAGGAGGAGAGATGCTGGAAGTTGAAAGGATTCCACCTGATCCTTCTTTTTCTTGAGGAATTCAGGGGTAAACTATCTGCTTGGTATATGGGATAGGTAGCCTGAGTGTGGTCAGGAGACCTTTTGTGGGGAATGATGGTGAGAAGGAACTATGGACACATAGCAAAGTTGCTAAAAGTATATTGTATAGTTTTCCTCTTCTTTGCCTAGCTGCGTAAGTGTAGGATCAGAGGGAAAAAATAAGTGTAGGAGTGATTCAAGTTCAGAATTTTGGTGGACTCCTTTGGAAGAACCACAGTGGAGTAATAAGGTGAAAGTTACCAATGAAAGAATGATTAAAGGGGTGGTTTAGGAGGGAAGGGAGACAAGACAGGGAAGGAGCCGACTAGGGAAAACAGGAGCATGGGGCAGTGGGTCAAAGGACCAGCATTTTTTGTGATGTTGAAAAAACAAGTTTAAAGGGATTAACAGAGAGAACAGAAAGTTTAAGGAGGTTGTGTGGTCAGGCTGTGGGGTATTAGAGATTTTTTTCATCAGCAAAGCAATTCTGTGAGATGGCAAGTTTCAGTGTGTGCCTGTGCACATGGGTGACAAAACTGGGGTAGAATGGAAGGCTCCTGGAATACGGAGGCCGAGGAACTGCAGAGTAAGGCCTTTTATGGGGCATGCACAAGGACTCTGGAATCACTCAGGATGGTGTTAGGACTAGGGGCAGAGAGGACAGTATGAATCAGGCAATGTTTAATGCCTGGGGATGAATGAAAGGGAGGTGGCTGATGACAGTGAGGGGAAGGCCTAAGTGCTTGTAGGATTGCGTACTAGAAGGTACAAGCTCACAGGATGCAGGGGCTGTGCATTAAGAGAAGATTCTGACAGTGAGCTAGAAAGCTGGGCGAACACTGTCTCTGTAGCTAGAAAGGGCTATGGAAGAGAAGAGTACCCAAAGGGAGGCCCACATTTGAGTTCAGCAAATAAGTGCTGAAAGATTTCCTTCTGGAGATTGAAAAATGCACTAAACTTTAGTGGTCAGGAAATAGAGTTCTAGAGGAGACAGCAGACAGATTTGGTAGTGAATCTGGGATGTGGGCATTTGCTTCTCTTCTGATCCAAATTAGTTTAATCTTAGGAGTTAAGGACAGGATAGGTGAGTGCTGGGACTTATCTTTGGGACAGTGATTGAAGGTGACATGGATGTGGGGCATGTTTTCAAAACCTCAAGTTTTCAAAAGGAATGTTTATGTAAGGTGCCTTTGGTGTTGAATTTAATGTTCCAAATAATACTGAAAGTCTGACAACTCTAGAAATCTGTGAACTTGCCTACTTAAGACCTAGTTCAACTCAGGAGAGTATAGCAGTATTTAATTTCAAATATCAACAAGTACTTTTCCTTACTGACAACTAAGTTGTTTTCAGAGATTATGTCCAGGGCTGTAGTTCCTAAGCCTCCGTTATAGTAAGAATAGTCCTCTTACCCTATACTCGGGCTGTGTAGAAAGCATGGATCTAGCTGCGGGGTCCAGCTGAGGGCCCGTGAAGACAGTGCTTTGGTTGCACCTCTTTTTACCCCTTTAACTCTCTTCCTATCAAAGTATCTGCCAAAGTAACCCTTGGATGGAAGTGTATGAAGGGGAGTGTTTACTTCTATCTTCCCTGAGTTATATAATGCAAATTTACTTTCTTCATTGGTGAGAACTTTATCCCTGAATTGAGTTCACTGTTCCCCTAGAAGGGTCAAAATTTCAAATCCCATGTTATGATTCAAATCCATTCTGATACATGTACAAATAACAAGATACAGTGGACATCCCTGGATTGTTTACCTGGCAGGAGGACCTTGGGCTGATGGCTTCACCTTGTCCTGCCTTGGTCTCCACTTCAGTGGGACACCATTAATAAAGCAGCACTCACCTTACAGGGCTGACGTGACTTCTGAAGTTAAGGTATGTGAAGTTCTCAGCCTAGGGGCCAACAGACAGTGGATATTTAATAAGTGGTAGTTGTTACCTCTATGAAGAAGATTATGCCAGAATCACACCAGGGTTTAACACAAGTAAACTCACTGCATCTGCACAACAATTTTGTGAAATGGCTGTTTGTGATTCCAACTGTCAGATTAGTGAATTGAGCTTTAGCACGATTCCACAGATCACACAAGGTCAAATTCTAGTAAATTGCAGAGCTGAGACTTGGCTGCTGGTCTTTTGATTCTAAACCCAGTGTTCTTTCAAATTCAGTTAGATTACCCTAGGCAAATTATTATTATTTTTTTTTGTAGAGACAGAGTCTCACTTTATGGCCCTCGGTAGAGTGCCATGGCGTCACACAGCTCACAGCAACCTCCAACTCCTGGGCTTAAGCCATTCTCTTGCCTCAGCTTCCCAAGTAGCTGGAACTACAGGCGCCCGCCATAACGCCCAGCTATTTTTTGGTTGCAGTTCAGCCAGGGCCGGGTTTGAACCCGCCACCCTCGGTATATGGGGCCGGCGCCTTACCGACTGAGCCACAGGCGCCGCCCAGCAAATTATTTAAAATTTAGAAAAGAACCTTTCAGAATGTTCCATTATTGCCATAGCTCATTATAACCCCTCCAGTCAGTTGATTTTGGGGGGTGTGTGTGTTAGTCTCAAGAACCTTCTGCAGAATTGCATGCTCTTTTCATCTTTTTCAGTTTTCAGGGGCACAAAGAGAGATATGTATATGGAAGTTTATTTTCCAGGCAAGGAAAATCATAGTCAGAGCAGTTGGTTGGTTATGCATAAAAAGCTCAGCAACTATGCTCAAATTACACAATCAAAGCTAAGCCGAGGGAAGCCACAGCTGATCTGAAACATCCCGAGGGAAGAACAGGGACACTAAAAGTCAGAAGTATCGTGTAATCACACCTTTCCTGATCCAAGCACATCAGAGTTCATCTAGTTAGCAGCGAGCAGAGCCCCCCACTGAGTTCCCTAATTCCAACACTGGACTGCTCTGTGAAAACATGACAGGCACGCCATTCCCGGCAATTCATAAATCACGTGACTTCACTTCCTCTCTTGGGTGAGTGTTTTATTGCAGAGCCGGGAAGAGCTTTCACTGGGCTTGCAAATTTCCCCTGATTTGTTCCCTTAATCATCAAACAGGAGAAGCTCCCTATAGCCTGGGGAGGACTTTTAATTATCTATAACCCTTGATAATTGAGTAGTTAATGTTCCTTTTGATCCCAAGCCTAAAGGGTCCCCGTTCCTAATGTCACCTTGTGGAGACACAGTTCTGAGTGGCAATGGGGATCTTGGAGATCATGGAGTTCTATCCCTTTCTGGTGTAAATGACCAAACTAGGGACTCAAGAGGTTTAACAACTTTTCCAACATTAAGTGGCCAGATAATAGAAAGGTTAGCACCAGAACAATTAAAACCAGAGGCCATATCTTGATGAGGAAAACCAGTCATGGGACTGGGCAGATTTTGGAGGTAGAGATATAGCCATTCAGGGCAGGGTGGGGAGGGGGGGTTACTTAACCCCCTCTAGCTTCACTGTCTTCTCTATAGAACATCCTCACATTGGCCTCACAGGATGGTTGGATAACTGAATGTAGTTGTGCACTTAGCAGAATGTCTGGTATGTGGGGTGTGCTAAACAAATAGTAGATTTTGGAAATTTCCTTTGAACTTTTTACCATTGGTTTTAAAATAAAGGAAGACATTGGCTCCATTTTCTCATATTTCCACCTGAACTCACTGCCCTTTACTAACCACGTCGGCCCAAACCTGTTTCAGAAGTAATCTGGATTGTGGTCACGAGTTACCCCTGACACCCACAGGCTCTTACTGCTCTGGATTTAGAAAGCTCGCAGAGAGCCTTGCTCACATCCTGGCTTCTGCTTCACCCTCGAACCTTCCTTCAGTCTGTCCCTTACCTTGCCTGGCTGCCAGGCTGATGCAACTGTCCATCTCCCTCCCTTCTGGACATCCCTGACATTCCAGTCCACATCTCACCCTGGGATCTTTGGCTGGAGCTGCAACCCAGAGCAAGCTCAAGCCAGTCATTTCCTCTGGGCTCAGAGGAGTCCACGGGGAAAGGTTGCTGAGCCTAGTAGTCCCATAGGCACCTTCAGGGGCCACACGTTTCTCTGCATATCTGCTAGTTCCAGGCAGAACTAGGTCCCTGGAAACACAGAGTGCTGGAGGGAGGTGGTGTTTTCTGATCACTCTGGGACACAGGACCTCCCCCACCCAGCGTTACTCTGCTCTGTGAAAGAATGTGAATGGTCAGGTTCCTATCTACCTGGGTCATGTGGGGACCTGGGGTTTCTCTCTTATGGTCTAGTAGAGATTGATGTCCAGTGCGAGTCTTTGTAGATACCCTCAGATGATCTGGCTGGGCTCTGACCTCTGCTCTGCTCCTATCTTCCATTTCTAGAGATGGAGTGGGGATTGACAGGGGTGGGGGTGGTTCCTGTACTTCCCTAGCAGCTGCCTTTAGTGATGTACTTACTGCACCCTTATGGGGTGGTTTTGGGGTTGTGCCCAGCCTGATTCCCCAGTGTGATCACCTTGTGATCCCATATGGCTTGGCCTTGTAGAAATGACCTGCCTCTGTGGCCCTTCTCACTGCTTTGGACTTGGTCTTTGGCCATCAGCTGTTGAGGTCAAAAATTATTTTCATGGTGTTGACCTGGAGATTTGACAAAAGTTCTTGTAGGTGCTAAGTATCCAATACATAGGGCTTTTTGTGAGTTTTGCTCAATTAGTGTAAGAGACAGTGAACCCTATAAAATGTTACAAAACTATTCCAATTTTCTTTTATCAAAATAATAAAAATGTTTATAGATTAACTTTTAATAGTTTTAATGAGCCTCACAGTGGAGGGTTATACTGTTTGAACAGAAGGAAGTCAATAGGAACTTATGTTGGTTTTTAGCTCTACTGCTACTGTCTGGCATGTTGGAGGAGCAGCAGCACCTGAGCTGCTGAGCTTTCGTCTTGACCCTGGCTCTCCGGCTGAACCACTTGCATCATACAGATGGAGATTGCTTATCACTGTTGGAGACTCTTGCTTTTCTCCTCCTCACTACCTCTGGCCAGGATTATGGGGGAGACTGGCACTGCCTTGCTGAAATTCCAATGAGGCAATGTCTTATAAAATTGACCATGCCAGACATGACAACATTAAAGACCTGTATAGTAAGAAAAAGGTAGAGTTACAGGATTTTAAAAAACCACTCCAATTCACAATTCTCCTTTGGCTCTGAACTCTTCTTAACCTTCATCTTCTTCCTCCCCCCCCCCCCAGTTGGTGGGAATATTAAGACTAGGACTTCAACTTATAAACCCGCATTGGCCAGCTGTTCTACAGGGTGGCCAAAAATATGTAAGGGGAAAAGGCAGCCATTTCTTTTCCTCTTTTTGATTGGTTTACAATTACTCCAAATTCATGAATACATTGTTTAAACTTGCTTTTCCAAAGTCCCATTAATCTTTGCTATTGGTTCATCTCCTGCTTCCAAATATGACCTCACCCCCAAGTGCTGCCCACTGGTTAGCAACACTATTTTCTTTACTCAACCCAAGAAAATCAGTGTGGAAGATTCCCGAGTTGGTACTTGTTTAGAAGCTTTCCAAAGTGAGTCATTGGAATGTGGGGATTTGATGTGGACGAGTGGCCAAGTAACTATCAGAAGACGTTTAGTGTCAGAACTCAGGGTCTGGTAAGGACAGCCAATGCCCTGGTTCATGTACTCGTCATTTGGAAGTTGTCAACATTGTGTACCCTTGTTCCTATTTCTTAATTGTTTCTCTCCCCACTTATTCCAAAAATGATAATGGGAGTAAGATTCAAAGCCATGAATCGAGGACTGAACGAAGTCATAATTTTTCACGCAGGCTCTGAACTCCGGTTTATTTTCCAATGGTCCATCTGATTTTTCTCCTCTCAGATGACAAGGAAACTGAGCAGTTAGCCCAGAGATTTTACTTGTCCATGTGGCCACATGAGTCACGCTCAGACCATAAACTGTTGTAACTTATATCCCAAGGTAGATCTTTGAAGATGGAACATCCTTTATTGTTTTCCTAGGAAATACGGGCATTACCTTTGGTCTTGTGATGTATTTTTTCACTTTTAACAGATGCTACAGTTAATGGAGTCCTCCAGGAGCTAAAGCCCTTATCCCTTGTTACCTTTGTCATAGCACCTCCTGCTAAATCACATGCATGTCTGAATACCCGGAGACAGGAACGGGGCACCCCGTCAGAGTTTAAAAAGCTTAACTCATCTGACCGAACATACAGGGCTGAATTAAAAATTTTATGGAGAGTAGTCTAAGAAGATAAAGCTAGAGCATTTCTCCCCAATTTTATGATCCTTTGATAAAGAGAGAAGAGAAAGAAATCTAGAATTAATCTTGAAGTGAATTGAGCTGAGGAAGAGAGCCATGAGTAGTGGCAGGAAAAGTGCCCGAGGCCTGGTGAGACTGGTTCAGCCCTGTGGGTTGAGTTTGCTGCTTTGTTTGGGTATGGTGGTGCCTTTGCAATATGCCCGAGGGAAGTGCAAAATAAGCAAAAGAAATACCTCTTCTTTGCAGGAGGTGAAGAACAAATGCCCAAGGACAAACGTCTCCCTTTTCCTCCCGTCCCTCGACAAGCTGAGTGTGCAGAGGGTGGTAGGTGCCGGCACCCAGAGAAATAAGCCAGCCTCGCCGGCTCTGCAGGCCCCGGTGCTCCGGGCTTTACAGCCCCATTCCATCCTCTCCGTGACCTCCGGAGCTAAGTACCGTGGATTAATAGCCTTGTTTTGAAGGCACCGAAACTAAGGTTTAAAGAAGTTAAAATGCCCAAGGTCTCACTGCTGATAAGCCGGAAAGTTAGATTAGAACTTCTGTTGCCCAATCCCAGGCCACGTGCTCGTAGGTGCGTGCCATGCTGTCCGCATTCTCTGCGGACCATGCGGGCCTGTGCCCTCTGCAGGCCGGCACCTGTCCAATGTCTGCGGCATGACGAGGCAGCTCTGGTCAGTAATACCTCCCTCGCCAGGCCAGCCCTCTTTTACTAGGGCATAGGAAACTTTAGGGTTTTCTTTAAGTGTTATATGTAAAGGATTACAAAAGGTTACCAACATAAATAATATCATAAACAAGAACATTTTATCTCTTTAGAATCAATCAGTTAAATGACAAGGGTTTGTTAACATCGTATTATGCACTTAAGGTTGTGCTGGGTGTACATGGGGCTGGGGGTGGGGTTTCGATGACATATATAGGTGCTTGACAAGGAATTTATAATCTCCGCTGTATGACAGGACACTATCAAGGATAGAGAGGCACATCTTTCCGTGCTAAGTGCTATGCTCCTGAATGTTAAGGATGCTCAGGGAAGGGGACGCTTCACGTGGGTCATTAGTGTGTTGTTCGCAGAATGTTGAACTACTGCATCTTAGAGAACCAAAAGAATTTAGAAACCAGAAGGAAATGAGCACTGAAGAGAGAAGCCGCTGGTATTCCTTGTTATGTGCTGGTGGCATACCCGGTGGTGGGCAAGTTACAAAGGGAAGGGACTGCTGGAAACGTCGGGGAGGGCACCGACTGGCAGGCGTTCACTCATAGAAAGCCACAGTGGACGACTTCTCCATGCTCTGGATTGACGTCAGGATGACAGGCTGCGTGTGTCACATTTGGCTTTACATTAGATAAAGATAGTAATGTTCACCCACTGCATCATCACAGCATGGAATGAAATTTTCTTGAACAAAGCACAACTATAGATTGTAATTATATCTGCAATCTGACCTCTGCAAGATGAGGCAGGGGGCTCTGCTGGTTTGGTAAGTGTGTAGCCACTCCCGCTTTGGTCCCTCCCAGTGGCAGATAAGGGGTCTTGGGACCCTCCTGGGGAAGCTCTACTTCTCAGATTATTTATTCTTTCATTAGTGTGTTCCCATTACATGTTCACCCTCCAAATGAGCAACCTAAGAGACAAGGTGCAAATTTCAATGCCTTTTCTGACTAACCCTCAGAATTCATGCACCGTCTCTTCCATGGTATTTTATTGATCAAGGCAGTTAAAGACCTTGTCAGGTTCATGGGAAAGCACAGTGTCTGTCCTCTCTAGATACTGGATGTTAACATCACATTTTGAGAAGAGCGTGCAGGATGGAATGTATTTCCACATGGTCATATGTATCTAGAAAATGCAATCTGTCCCAGGGTGAAAGCCACATAACCCACACAAAGGACTCACAAATGTTAATTGTTATTTATATTAATAAATGTTTTCTTACAGAATAAATCAATAGATCTTTCCTTGCATAGAGCGTCAAGCTATAGTTTAAAAATTATTTACTTGTGAATTGTCAGTTCGAGTTTGTCTTTTCTGAACCTACCTGCTACCTGCATGAAGACCCCTTGAGATTGAAGAAGTTGTAAATTTTATTTTCTAACTTGAAATCAGGCTGCATATGCTAGCTCACGCCTGTAATCCTAGCACTCCTGGAGGCCAAGAGTGAGCTCAGGAGTTTGAGAGCAGCCTGAGCAAAGTGAGATCCTATTGCCACAGAAAATAGAAGAACTAGCTGGGTATTGTGGTGGGCGCTTGTAGTCCCAGCTACTTGGGAGGCTGAGGCAAGAGAATCACCTGGGCCCAAGAGTTTGAGGTTGCTGTGAGCTATGATGTCATGGAAATCTACCTAGGATGACAGGGTAAGGCTCCGTGTCAAAACAAACAAACAAAAAACTAACTTCAAATCATTTCAAATGTACAGAGGCTTTAAGAGGAGTACAAATAATTTTCAAACCCATCCGCAATCACCTGCTTTAAGACCTTGCCTCATTTTCTTTTATCTTCTCCATTCCTCCCTTCTTACCCATTTGACCATTAGTTTCAGACATCACGACCCTTTACCACTGACGGACTCACAGTACGTTATCAAATCCAGAAAGTTTAAACGGACACAATGCTATTGCTTAATACATGGACCGGATTTCAGTAATTGCCCTGATAATATTTTTGCAGCAGTGTAATTTCTCCATTTCTCCCTGAACCAGCATCAACCCAGGATCACACCTCGCGTCTCGTTGGCATGTCTCATTAGTTTTCTTTAATTTGAAATGTTTCTCAGTTTTTTCTTTCAGGACATTGACATTTTTGAAGTCTATAAACTAGACATTTGGTGGAAATAGCACTCGATCTGCACTCGATTAAGCCAGGAAGGACAGGGATGCAGTCCATCGTCTTCGGAGGCACTCACTGCTGAAGACGGTAGCTTTGGTCACCTTTGTAAGAGGTTGATTGCCAGGTATCCTCACCCTAAAACTGCCATTTCTCTCTATAATCTATGGGGAGATAGTTTGAGACTATTTAATAACTTATCCTTTTCAAACTTTAACCCAATAGCTTTAGTATCTATTGATGATCTTGACTGAGTCAGTGATTACTATGATGGTTTTTAAAAGGCGATTGATTTATCCATGTTGATTATTTCCAGTTCTTCTACTTTTATTGGGTGGATTCTTGTTTTTATTAAGTGAATTAGAATCAAACACTATCAGTTAATTCATTCTAAGGCTCAAATTGTTCCACATTTGGCCAGCACATCCTCCTAAAGCTGGCCTAAGTCCTTTTCACACATGCTTCCATCATTTTTTGATTGCTTCTATACTTTTAAGTATAATAAGATATTTGAAACTCTTCTTGGGCCCAGCCACCCTCCCTGAGGGAATCCTGGTCCATTTTAGTGAGGAGTGGTGCTTAGAAATAAGACCTGAGATGAAGTTGGCAGGTCATCTAATGCTCAGGCTATTCAGAAAAAAACTATTTAAATACTGAATCCTTGAAACAGAAAGTCTTACATCAACAAATATGAAGACATTAGCACACTTCTTGATCCTTGTCTAGGATGTTCTCTATATAGCAGCAGTTCTCAACCTGTGGGTTGCAACCCTGTGTAACAATGAAAATACATCGCAGCATTAGGAAGGTGGAGAACTACTGACATATAATCTTATCTTTATGTCTAATTAATAGCAAAGCATTAGAATAAGAGCCTTAGTCCTGGGCTTAATGGAAGTGTGGCTCTACTGAAGACTGAGCCAGCGGGCAGAGAAACTGCAACATAGCAAGCAGTCGAGACCCCAGAAGGAGGTCCAGCACCTGTGGGGCATGCACAAACCAGTAGACAAAGAGCCTCATTTTGAAATGGTAGCTGTTTGTACCATCTGGACTTAACCAATCACAATACTCAGTTGATATTCCAAGCCTCCTATGGTCTGGGAGACCATTTGTAGTTTTTGGCTCAAACTCCATTTCAAGGAGTCCAGCCCCTTTGTGGATCATATTTCTCTGCCTTGCTCTGAACTTGGATGATTCTTGCCCATCCTGTCTAAGATCTTGCCCAAGCTTAACACAACTTAGTCTCCTGCTTACTTAGGTGAGGAGACACAGCAAAGATAGAAGGAGTCCTGGTCCCGGGGGCTCACTGGTTACACCTCTGTAATGACTTTAATTGACTTCCAGTGTAGCTCTCAGTCCCTTCTGCTTTCTAGGCCTCAGTTTCCTTATTTGTAAAATAAAGGTCTAAGGAAAAATCATCTCTAAGTTCCCATAGCTTTCGCGGTCTGTGAAAACCTCTCTGTCTAAAACCTTCAAAGGGCAAATGAAACTTGCAGATCAAGACAGATGACCAGAGGAGCTGGATGACTTATAGAATTAGAGACTTGAGGGCCCCAGTAAGCCTGCTTTTTTTGAGCATGCTTTCTTTTTACAGCTGTGGAGAGAGGAATCAGCACACAAGCTATAACTTCATATGACTAATGGTAACCATGGCAACCACTAAATATTCCTTCCAGACCTTGCATCTGCACAGCTCACTGAAGCGGAGGAAATAAACGTTGCTGTTTTGAAAAATGATAAAGACAATCTGAATCAGCTACAGGCTGGGAAGGAAGGGCACGCTCACACACCTGAAGGTCACACCGTTCATTTTATTATCTTCCCAGGGCTTTGTTTAACCTCAGGAGGCATTTGGTACCCAGTGAGTGGAGAGGTCGCAGGCCCGAGGGGGTTAGCACTAGGTGACTGAGACACTGGACTAAATTTTAACGACTGCCTCTGGGTTCTGACATTGTTTGCCAGGTTCGTGTGATGACTCCTATGTTCAAAATCTGAAAGTGAACATCAGAACACCAGAAAGAATCCCGTAGGTGCCACGAGTTCTTGATGTCAGGTCATATTATTAGTTTCAGGGAAGAGTGGCCAGAAAAGTGGCCAAGGTCGGGCAGGGGCCTGAGAAACAGAGAAACCAAGTACAGACCAAGAGCAGGGAGGTCTGTGTGCCTGAGAAAGCAGGGGATGGCCAGACACGGTGAGGCAGCCGGGGCCTCAGAGATCATGCTGGAAGAGCAGGGGCATTTGGCTAGGGAGCTTCGCCACGTGAGCCTGCAAAGTAGACAAAGAGAATGGACAAGAGGCAGATGGGGCCTTGGGTAAGTCATGGGGTGACACCCAGGAGCCCCGAAACCAGTGGAACAGCCAAGGGGAGCAAACTGGTCCCAAGTGGCTGCAGTCTGTGAGGACCAGGAAAGGGTGTGGCCTGTCTCAAGATGATAGACTGTTGTTGTCCTGGGAGATGACACATCCTGTACTCTCATTGGTTAAGAGAAGTGGGAACTCTGATTTTTTAAATGTAAAATTCCTTAATTGTGTGATGCTAACATGGGGTACCATTTTGCATTCTCTGAAATCATACTAACTTTTTGAGAATGAAAATGGAAAATGCTACAGTAATGTAGATGTCATTCTTTTTTTTTTTTTTTTTTTTCTTTTTTTTTTATTGTTGGGGATTCATTGAGGGTACAATAAGCCAGTTACACTGATTGCAATTGTTAGGTAAAGTCCCTCTTGCAATCATGTCTTGCCCCCATAAAGTGTGACACACACTAAGGCCCCACCCCACTCCCTCCCTCTCTCTTTCTGCTTCCCCCCCCATAACCTTAATTGTCATTAATTGTCCTCATATCAAGATTGAGTACATAGGATTCATGCTTCTCCATTCTTGTGATGCTTTACTAAGAATAATGTCTTCCACTTCCATCCAGGTTAATACGAAGGATGTAAAGTCTCCATTTTTTTTAATGGCTGAATAGTATTCCATGGTATACATATACCACAGCTTGTTAATCCATTCCTGGGTTGGTGGGCATTTAGGCTGTTTCCACATTTTGGCGATTGTAAATTGAGCTGCAATAAACAGTCTAGTACAAGTGTCCTTATGATAAAAGGATTTTTTTCCTTCTGGGTAGATGCCCAGTAATGGGATTGCAGGATCGAATGGGAGGTCTAGGTTGAGTGCTTTGAGGTTTCTCCATACTTCCTTCCAGAAAGGTTGTACTAGTTTGCAGTCCCACCAGCAGTGTAAAAGTGTTCCCTTCTCTCCACATCCACGCCAGCATCTGCAGTTTTGAGATTTTGTGATGTGGGCCATTCTCACTGGGGTTAGATGATATCTCAGGGATGTTTTGATTTGCATTTCTCTAATATATAGAGATGATGAACATTTTTTCATGTGTTTGTTAGCCATTCGTCTGTCGTCTTTAGAGAAAGTTCTATTCATGTCTCTTGCCCATTGATATAAGGGATTGTTGGCTTTTTTCATGTGGATTAATTTGAGTTCTCTATAGATCCTGGTTATCAAGCTTTTGTCTGATTGAAAATATGCAAATATCCTTTCCCATTGTGTGGGTTGTCTCTTTGCTTTGGTTATCGTCACCTTAGCTGTACAGAAGCTTTTCAGTTTAATGAAGTCCCATTTGTTTATTTTTGTTGTTGTTGCAATTGCCATGGCAGTCTTCTTCATGAAGTCTTCCCCCAGGCCAATATCTTCCAGTGTTTTTCCTATGCTTTCTTTGAGGATTTTTATTGTTTCGTGCCTTAAATTTAAGTCCTTTATCCATCTTGAATCAATTTTTGTGAGTGGGGAAAGGTCCAGTTTCAGTCTTTTACACGCAGACATCCAATTCTCCCAACACCATTTATTGAATAGGGAGTCTTTCCCCCAAGGTAAGTTCTTGTTTGGTTTATCGAAGATTAGGTGGTTGTAAGATGTTAGTTTCATTTCTTGGTGTTCAATTCGATTCCAAGTGTCTATGTCTCTGTTTTTGTGCCAGTACCATGCTGTCTTGAGCACTATGGCTTTGTAGTACAGACTAAAATCTGGTATGCTGATGCCCCCAGCTTTATTTTTGTTACTAAGAACTGCCTTAGCTATACGGGTTTTTTTCCGGTTCCATACAAAACGCAGAATCATTTTTTCCAAATCTTGAAAGTACGATGTAGGTACTTTGATAGGAATGGCATTGAATAGGTAGATTGCTTTGGGAAGTATAGACATTTTAACAATGTTGATTCTTCCCATCCATGAGCATGGTATGTTCTTCCATTTGTTAATATCCTCTGCTATTTCCTTTCTGAGGAGTTCATAGTTTTCTTTATAGAGGTCCTTCACCTCCTTCGTTAGGTATATTCCTAGGTATTTCATTTTCTTTGAAACTATGGTGAAGGGAGTTGTGTCCTTAATTAGCTTCTCCTCTTGACTGTTATTGGTGTATACAAAGGCTACTGACTTGTGGACATTGATTTTATATCCTGAAACATTACTGTATTTTTTGATGACTTCTAGGAGTCTTGTGGTTGAGTCTTTGGGGTTCTCTAAGTATAAGATCATGTCGTCAGCAAAGAGGGAGAGTTTGACCTCCTCTGCTCCCATTTGGATTCCCTTTATTTCCTTGTCTTGCCTAATTGTATTGGCTAGAACTTCCAGCACTATGTTGAATAGTAAAGGTGACAGAGGACAACCTTGTCTGGTTCCAGTTCTAAGAGGAAAAGCTTTCAGTTTTACTCCATTCAGTAAAATATTGGCTGTGGGTTTGTCATAGATAGCTTCAATCAGTTTTAGAAATGTGCCACCTATGCCTATACTCTTCAGTGTTCTAATTAGAAAAGGATGCTGGATTTTATCAAATGCTTTTTCTGCATCTATTGAGAGGATCATGTGATCTTTATTTTTGCCTCTGTTAATATGGTGGATAACGTTTATGGACTTGCGTATGTTGAACCAGCCTTGCATCCCTGGGATGAAGCCTGCTTGATCATGATGAATGACTTTTTTGATGATAAGCTGTAATCTATTGGCTAGGATTTTGTTGAGAATTTTTCCATCTATATTCATGAGTGAGATTGGTCTGAAATTCTCCTTTTTGTTTGGGTCTTTTCCTGGTTTTGGTATCAGGGTGATGTTTGCTTCATAGAATGTGTTGGGGAAGATTCCTTCTTCCTCAATTTTTTGGAATAATTTTTGCAGTACAGGAATAAACTCTTCCTTGAAGGTTTGATAGAATTCTGGAGTGAAGCCATCTGGACCAGGGCATTTTTTAGTTGGAAGCTTTTTTATTGTTTCTTTGATCTCAGTGCTTGAAATTGGTCTGTTCAGGAGGTCTATTTCTTCCTGGCCAAGTCTAGGGAGAGGGTGTGATTCCAAATATTGATCCATTTCCTTCACATTGTCAAATTTCTGGGCATACAGTTTCTGGTAGTATTCAGAGATGATCTCTTGTATCTCTGTGGGATCAGTTGTTATTTCCCCTTTATCATTTCTGATTGAGGTTACTAGAGATTTTACTTTTCTATTTCTAGTTAGTCTGGCCAATGGTTTATCTATTTTATTTATTTTTTCAAAAAACCAACTCCTTGTTTCATTAATTTTCTGAATGATTCTTTTGTTTTCAATTTCATTGATCTCTGATTTGATTTTGGATATTTCTTTTCTTCTACTGAGTTTAGGCTTAGATTGTTCTTCTTTTTCCAATTCCATAAGGTCTCTTGTGAGATTGTTGATGTGCTCTCTGTCTGTTTTTCGAATGTAGGCATCTAAAGCGATGAATTTTCCTCTCAAAACTGCTTTTGCAGTATCCCACAGGTTTTGGTAGCTTGTGTCTTCATTGTTGTTATGCTTAAGGAAGTTAGTGATTTCCTGTTTGATTTCTTCCTGCACCCATCTGTTATTCAACAGAAGATTGCTTAATTTCCATGCCTTTGGATGGGGTCGAGCATTTTTGTTAGAGTTGAGTTCCACCTTTAGTGCCTTATGGTCTGAAAAGATACAAGGTAAAATTTCAATTCTTTTGATTCTGTTGATATTTGTTTTGTGTCCCAGGATATGATCAATTTTGGAGAATGTTCCATGGGGTGATGAGAAGAATGTATATTCTTTATCTTTGGGGTGGAGTGTTCTATATGCGTCTCTCAAGCATAATTGTTCTAGGGTCTCATTTAAATCTCTTATATCTTTGTTTAATTTCTGTTTAGAGGATCTGTCCAGCTCTGTAAGAGGTGTGTTAAAGTCCCCTGTTATGATGGTATTATCAGATATCATATTGCTCAGACTGAGTAAGGTCTGTTTCAAGAATCTGGGAGCATTTAAATTTGGTGCATAGATATTTAGAATTGAAATGTCTTCTTGTTGTAGTTTTCCCTTGACCAATATAAAGTGACCATCTTTGTCTTTTTTGACTTTAGTTGCTTTAAATCCACATGTATCTGAAAATAAGATTGCAACTCCTCTTTTCTTCTGAATTCCATTTGCCTGAAAAATTGTCTTCCAACCCTTGACTCGGAGCTTTAATTTGTCTTTTGAAGCCAGGTGTGTTTCTTGCAGACAGCAAATGGATGGCTTGTGTTTTTTAATCCAGTCAGCCAATCTATGTCTCTTCAGTGGGGAATTCAAGCCATTAACATT
This sequence comes from Nycticebus coucang, assembly GCF_027406575.1. Lineage (NCBI taxonomy): Eukaryota > Metazoa > Chordata > Mammalia > Primates > Lorisidae > Nycticebus > Nycticebus coucang. The sequence continues at coordinate 46,363,968 of NC_069782.1, forward strand.
TATGGAGATAATTGATAAGTGTGGTAGTATTCTATTCGTCTTATTTGGTGAGAGTCCATTGCTTAGTTTTATCTTTTGCATCAGTGTGGAGGTTAGGTTCTGTCCTTTGATTTCTGAGTTCTTACTTTGCTGCTGATCCATTGTGGTGGTCAGTGTGCAGAACAGGTTGAAGTATTCCCTGTAGAGCTGGTCTTGTTGTGGTGAATTTCCTCAATGTTTGTATATCCGTAAATGATTTGATTTCTCCATCAATTTTGAAGCTTAGCTTAGCAGGGTACAGAATTCTGGGCTGAAAATTGTTCTGTTTAAGTAGATTAAAGGTAGATGACCATTGTCTTCTTGCTTGGAAAGTTTCATTAGAGAAGTCTGAGGTCACTCTGATGGATTTGCCCCTGTAGGTCAACTGGTGCTTACTCCTGGCAGCTTGCAGAATCTTTTCTTTTGTCTTGACTTTGGACAGGTTCATCACAATGTGTCTTGGAGAAGCTCGGTTAGAGTTGAGGCGACCTGGGGTCCGATAGCCCTCTGAAAGCAGTGTGTCAGAATCTTTGGTGATGTTTGGGAAATTTTCTTTTATAATATTCTCTAGTATGGCTTCCATTCCTCTGGGGCATTCTTCTTCCCCTTCTGGAATTCCTATAACTCGTATGTTGGAACGCTTCATAAAGTCCCATAATTCTGACAGTGAACGTTCTGCTTTCTCTCTCTTCTTTTCTGCCTCTTTTACTATCTGAGTTATCTCAAAAACTTTGTCTTCTACCTCTGAAATTCTTTCTTCTGCATGGTCTAACCTGTTGCTGATACTTTCCATTGCATCTTTAAGTTCCCTGATTGACTGTTTCATTTCCTTCAGCTCTGCTATATCCTTTTTATATTCTTCATATCGTTCATCTCTGATTTGATTCTGTTTTTGGATTTCCTTTTGGTTATTTTCCACTTTATTAGCAGTTTCCTTCATTGTTTCCATCATTTCTTTCATTGTTTTCAACATGTGTATTCTAAATTCCCTTTCTGTCATTCCTAACATTTCTGTATAGGTGGAATCCTCTGCAGTAGCTACCTCATGGTCCCTTGGCGGGGTTGTTCTGGACTGGTTCTTCATGTTGCCTGGAGTTTTCTGCTGATTCTTCCTCATGAGTGATTTCTTTTATCTGTTTCCTTGCCCTAATTTTCCTTTCACTTCCTCTTGCTCTTTAAGTTCTTGTGCCTGTGGAAGTTGTGGGCGGGTTTAGACGGGTTGAACACACGCGACCACTTGCCGGTTTTCCACTGTTTTAGTCCTCCTCTTGGGGTCCAGAAGTCTCTCGCTGACTCCCTGTATCCTCATAGGAGTGATGATAGGCAGTTCCCACCAGCCAGAGATGCCTGGAGTCCTATCTCCCCAGACTCACGGTGCCCAGATGCAAGGAAGCTGTTACTCGGCTGCCATCTTGCTTCCGTAGATGTCATTCTTTACAGTGACCTGAACAATGACCAGGAGACTAAAAACACCTCCAATTTCAATCAGGTTGAGCTGGATCTGGAGCCTCAGGGAGGCACAACTGTCTGTGATGATCTCTGAAGAAGCTTTCGTTGAAGGAACTGCACTGTGCTTGGTTTGGAGAAAGAATATATTCCAACAGAAGGAAGCTAATTTGTATGGCAGTTGTAAAAGTGGGATCCAAAGTGACACACACGCGGTCTGTCTTCAGCACCAGAGGTGTGGCACCCTTCCCAGGGGCTACTCCATCTTTCTAAAGTCATTTCCTACAGGTCTCCACCTCTGTGATTTTCATCCTGAATTGCAATCGACATTAGCACCAAGAACCCAGCTGAGCAGATCCGATGCTTTAGCCCAGTTCTGGGGTCTGCAGATCAGTCATAAACACCAGACTAGAGTGGGGAGTCAGGGCACAAAGACACGGCCACTACCCTACCTGCTATTACTCACAGGGACCTGCTGTTACCCCACAAGGGACGAGTCTGCATAGTGCCTGATTAAATTTAGCACCTGGGCCTCAATACCAAGCCATGTATCACTTTACCCTTTTGAAAAGCAAATTTACTTTTTAGATTACGCATTCAAGGGAAATCTGAAAAACTGAGAAAATAAGAATAACTTGTAATCATTAAAGAAGTAGAGATACAGAAACATTTCACAAAGATACACCAGGCAATAAAATGTTGTCTTGTGGGAAATCACTTTGATGTCAGGGAACCTGTAAGGACCCTACCAGGCAACTTGTTACAGAGCAGAAAGGCTCATAGTTTGAATGAACGTGCAGGAATCATGTTGTTCATTGAATCGATTTAAAGCAGAGAGAAGCAAGAGGAAAGAGGAACACAACCTACTTAGGGCAGAGTGTGGAGAGACCATATGCCCTGAATCCTGTGTTACACAAGGTTCACATGTCCTGTCTCTCTGCCACAGCAACCTTCCCTCCTGGGGACATGGCTACTAGGGTCAGAGTTAAGGGTGGAGCAAGAGGCTCGGCAGTTGCAAGATGCTTGGAGCTAGGGCCTATGTCCTCTATGGCGGGGTGGTGGTGGTGGTGGTGGCAGCGATACACGGGCAGGTTCACCTGGATGCTGCAGCTCAGCCTGACTTGATGAGGACTTGTGTTTATTCATTTGCAGTTTCTGCAAAGAGAACTTGGGGCACCAAATGGGACTGAAATGGGTGTTATGAGTGTGTGCTGGATTCAGGAATGACATAGCCCTCAATCTAGAAGTGACATGATTTGAGCCTTATTCTTTAGGTTTTCTTGTGTACCTTGTGAGTCATGGACACTGGGGGGGGGGGACACACAATCTGCCCAGAATTGGGGTCTCCTAACTCTTTACTGGGAAGGCAGGAAGTGCCAACCAGATATAGTCATGGCTCCCTTTGTGTGAAGGGAGTTTGGCTCTTCCCCACGAAACCTGGAAGGGGTCCATATAAAAAAACTAGCCAGGGTTGGAAGGGTCTAGTATGAGTCCCCCACTTAAGAACTATTTGCTTGAGTAGAACAGCACTATTTGTATGGGCCTTTAGGCCTATAAACATCTCCAAACTGCAAAGAGGAGGGTAAATGTGTGGTGTAACATGAGCCAATGATAGACGTCAAGGAGACACGAACATTTAAAAGACACCTGGAGAAAGGGGAACAAACCCAGGATGGGGAGGAAGCAAGAACAGTCAGGGAGCTTGAAGAGCCAAGAGAAGAAGCCAGGCCACTCCATGAATCCTTGCTAAGCTCCAAGGACTCGCAGTGAGACCACGAGCAAGTCTAGAAGGAGGGGCAGGGCCCAAGCTAAGGTAGCTCTGGCAGTTCAGAATGGAGGGTAAGGGAGAGAGATGGCTCCTTCCTGCAGGCTGGAGACGGTGGTGGTGCTGTCAGGGAGCCACAGTCCAGGGTGGGTTCCCCATTGGAGCTCACATCACTCCAGACCAGGCTTCATAACACCCCGCTACCTGCACTTTCTTTCTTTTTGAACTTCTAAGGGGTCTGCCTATGAGCACATTTGTTTTCAGATGTCTAATTCTGACTCAGAAAATTGCTGGTTTCAACTCTTTTGCCAGATGGCTGAGGAAAGAGCAATTGACTGTTAGCGCTAAATGCCTGTGTCAGAGCCCAAAGCAGCCGATTTCAATTAACATAAAAAGCGGAACAGATCTCCTATCCTGCAAATGTAACACGATGGGAGAGTGAAACCTCATCGGAGCTGGAGAAGGCAAACGTGCTGCCTCTTTTCTCCTCTCAGATGCTGGCCACGCCGCGCTTGCTGGGGTCTGCATGTGAATGAGAGGGGAATATAGATCAGTTCCTGTAAGACTCTGCTCCCCAGAACCGCACCTGTGCCCTGAGTTCTTTTCTGCTTAGCTGGCGGGGAGTGGTCCCCCAAGGCACATGGCAGAAATCTTTTGTTGATTTGTTTGGGTGGATGGAGTGCCCACGGTTGTTTCCAACACAATTTCCTGTCTTCTCAAACGAGATTATTTCATGGAAATGAGCAGCACTTCTCTTTAAGTGGGTGAGACAGAAAAAGAACTCTTGATGTTTTACCTCTGCTTTTTGAAATTTATTCTTTGATACGTATTATACGTTAAGAGGTCAAAATAAAAACAAAATCAAAAATCTCCTTTTTTATTTGTCGTGCCCATCGCTCGCTGCCTGTTTCTTCCTGCCCTTAATGAGGAAGCATTTCAACGAGTCTCCCGCTGCCGCCTGGTGTTCCTTAATGCATACATTAGCACACGCATATATTCTCATTTCCTCTTTTTTCAGTCCAGAAAATGACATATTACATACACTAATTTGCACCATGAGTTTTTGTTACTGAACGATGCATGTGGGAGCTCTTTCTATATTTAATACGAGAGAGTTTCCACGTCCCTTTTAATTTCTGCATCATCTTCCATTATACAGACACACCACTGTTCATTTGACCAGACCCTGCTGTTTTCAGGCGCTTAGGGTATTCCAGTTTTTTGCTAAACAATTGTCCAGTGTACATCTTTAGACACACACACACACATATAGTCTATATAGACATAGCTTATAGTTTACTCTTGCAGACATATCACAGGATATATATATACACACATTATATATATATTTATTTATATATACACATATATATATTTCCAGAGTAGCACTGTGCTTCAGATGCACCTGTAATTTTTGTAGACGCCGGCAACCTCAAACTCCTGGGCTCAAGCGATTCTCCAGTATAAAATGGTCAGCCTTCACAGAAACCTTTGGCCATTTTATATTCTGTCTGGTACACATAAGAGTGTCTATTTCTCTGTAGCTTTAGTAAATGAGCGCTGTCAAACTTGTGTTTGCTTGAGTTTTTTGTTTGTTTGTGTTAATCTGATAGGTAAGCTCAGGATAGTTTTAATTGGTATTTTCTCTTATTCTTTATTGAGACAACAGCCTATTTTTGTTTTTCTTTGGCTTCATGCTCTCAGAGCAGCATCATGAACTGAGGATGGCTGGTGGCATCCTTTCCAGGTGCTCCACTCTTGGGCTCTGAGGACTTTGTAAGATTCTAAGTCCTGGCTGGGCGTAGTGGCTCATGCCTGGAATCCCTGCACTCTGGGAGACAGGCAGAGGTGGGAGGATCCCTGGAGCTGAGGAGTTCTAGACCAGCCTCAGCAAGAGTGAGACCCTGTCTCTACTAAAAATGGAAAAATCAGTCGGGCATTGTGGTGAGCACCTGTGGTCCCAGCTACATGGGAGGCTGATGCAGGAGAATTGCTTGAGTCCAGGAGTTTGAGGTTGCTGTGAGCTATGACGCCACAGCACTCTAGCCAGGGTGACAGAGCAAGACACTGTGTCAAAAAAAAAAAAGAAAGAAAGAAAAAAAGAAGATTCTAGGTCTTTTGCCATGTTCTCATGTATTAGTTTTACTACTGTGTGCTTCCCTATAATGGTTAGTAGTTGTAATAATAACACACATTTATTGAGTGTTTACTATATTCTAGGTACTCTCTATATTAATTCACTTACTCTTCAACAACACTTTATGAAGGAGAGATGATCTATATTCAGATGAGGAAACAGAGGCACAGAGATGTCAGTAACTTGCCTAAGGTCACCCAGGCGGAACCTAGGCCATCTGACCTGGGATGAACAATCACCTTTTTTGAGGGGAGGCGTATCTATCCTGGTCTCAGCATCAAAAGTTCTATTTTCCCAGAGACTCCTCAGCGCGGTAAACTGGGACATCTGGTCACCCGTGTCTGGCCCTAGAGTCCTTGCATATCACAATTACACTCTTCTTAAGGGCAGAAGGGCATGTGTGCCTGAGGAATGGAGGAGGGGGCGTTGCTGTGGCATCACACGTTAGTCTTTTAATTTGCAGATTCCTATTTTTATTCAATTAGTCTGATATCAAGGGGAGCAGGAAAAAAGAGAGTGGAGTCATTCCCTCAATCACGCAGCAGCAGAAATGTCCACAAATGAGAACCACTAACACAGCTGTTGGTGTGAGAAACCCATGTGGAGGTCTAGTGAGAAAACACCCAATCATTATATTGTCTTGTCACTATGGTAAGTGAACAATTTGCATGCATTAACTCAACTACTCAAAGGAGTAGCCCTGTGAGATTGGCACTGGTATCACATCCAGTAGGCCCATTATAATCACATGAGCCATCAAAAGCGGGAAGCTTTCTCTGGCTGGTGGCAAATGGGGTTAAGTAGAAGTAATGCTGGTGGGGAAAATGTGGAGTGTGAGGAGCATCTGATACACCATTGTTGGCTTTGAGGATAGAAAGGAATGAAGGGCCCTCAGGAGCTGAAAGTCGACCCCAGCTGACAGCTTGCAAGGAACAGGGGACCTCAGTCCGGCAAATTCAAGGAAATGAATTTGGCCAACAGCCTGAACAAATTTGGAAGCAGATGCTTCCCTACAGCCTCCAGACAACATCCCAGGTTGAACAACACCTTGATTTTTTTTTTCTTGTGAAACCTAAAAAGAGAAGCCAGTGAAAGCCACTTGGATTTCTCCTCCTCCTCTTCTTCTTTTTCTTCATCCTTTTCCTCTTTCTCTCCTCCTCCTTTAGTAGAGACATGGGTCTTGCTCTTGATCAGTCTGGTCTTGAACTTCTGAGCTCAAATGATCCACCTGCCTCGGCCTCTCAGAGTGCTAGGATTACAGGGGTGAGCCACCATGTCTGGCCAACCACTTGGATTTCTGAACTTCAGAAGTGTCAGATAACATAAAAAATGGGTGTTCTTTTAAGTCACTAAGCTTGAGGCAGTTGTTATATTGCAGCAGATCGCTAATAAAAGTCCCCATCCAGATTTCTTAGCAGGTTGACTTTCCAGCTTGTGGCCTCTGTGCTGAGTGCTGAGGAAGTGGTTTTAGCACCTCTTTCTTCCTTTTTAATGTCAAGCAGTTGTACAACATGGGGAATCTCCACTCATATTGTCCAAACTCCCCTGAGGATGCTGCTGCTTTTCTGGTTGTCACCATTTCTGTCACTCACCTTACCATTGCCATCTGTCACCATTTTGCTTACTGATCAGGCCCTTGCTGTCTCACCTCTCCTATCCTGTGACACTACTCAGCTAAGTCGTTTTCTCTTTGCCTCCTCTGGATTAAGTCCAAAGAAACTTTCTCTCTGACCTGAAGGCACTTTTATCTCTATTCTGATGGCTCCTGTTTGGCCTGATTTCTCCCATGCAGATATAAGAATTAGAACCTAGCATGACCTGGGCCCACTAAGGGCAATCGCATGTATGTTCTGATGGAATACCTGATGATGTCACACTCTACTGCCTTTGGCTATTTATTATTTGTCCCTTATATTGGGTTATAAAGCCAGTAAGGGTAGCTTTACCTTTACCAAAGCTTGGTCTTTGTTAAAGCTTCAGTATATATACATCCCAGGGCCTCATATATAGTTAGTACTTAACCAACCAGAAATAAATAGAAATGAAATAACCCATCACTAGCATGGGAGCAAGGTTACTCTGGAAGTGGGTATACTTTTTTGGTATATGGATTATATCAGAGACGTTTAGTTACTTTAAAAAAAAAAAACACCTCATAATCAGAAACACTGTTATCAAGAAAAAACATTGAGTGAAATGTATAAGAGCAAATATAAGCCCTGCGTCTGTAGTAAGCAAAGTATTTGTGGTATTTTGATCAATGAATATTTTATTAAAAGTGCTATGGCTTCAGAAGCACAACAGCAGTGCCTGTTACACACTGGAAACCAACATGCTCCCTCAGCACAGCCACATAAGCTCTTAGGAGCAGTCACGCTTACCAACTTCCATTGTCTACAATAAAATGAATTCAGTTGCATTTTATGTTTTCCAATAACCAAGATAATTTTACTGTATATATTTAGAATATACAACATGTTCTGAAATAAACATACATAGTGAAATGATTACTACAGTCAAGTAAATTAATACATCTCACACTTACAATTTTTATAAGTATCTAGAATCTACTCAGTTGGCAAATTTCCAGTATATAATGCAATATTGTTACCTGCAGCCTCATGTTCTACACCAGCTGTGAAGACTTACTTATCCCCATCCCGCATAACTAAACTTTGTATTCTTTGCCTTCCCTCTCTTCCTTCCGCCTCCTCACTCCTGGGAACCGCCTTTCAACTCCCTGTTTCTATATAGTCAAGCTTTTTCTTTTTTCTTTTCTTAGGATTGCACAAATAAGTGAGCTCATGCAGTATTTTTCTTTTTGTGTCTGGTTTATTTCACTTAGCAAATGTCCTCGGGGCTTATCCATGTTATTGCAAATTACAGGGTCTCTCTCTCTCTTTTTTTTTAAGGTTGAATAATAGTCGAGTGTCTGTGTGTGTGTGTGTGTATCATAATTTCCTTATCCATTCATCCAGCAGTGGAAGCTTGTGTTGTTTCCTTGTCAGGTATTTTGATGAATACGCAGATATCTTTGAGAGATGATTATTTCATTTCCTATAGGTTTACAAGAAAATTTCCTTGGCATAATAAAGGCCATTTATGAACAGGTACAGTTATAATCAATGGGGAAATAACTGAAAGCTTTTTTCCTAAGATCTGGTACAAGGCAAAGATGCCCACTATAGCCAATTATATTCCACAGTAGTGGAAGTACTAGAACGAACAATCAGAGAAGAAAAAATAAAAGAAAAAGAAATAAAAGGCATACAAATCAGAAAGGAAGAAGTAAAGTTATCCCTATTCGCAGATGACGTGACATAATCTTATATGTAGAAAACTCTAAAGACTAGCGAAAAACATTAGAATTAATGAATTGGCTCAGTAAAATTGTAGGATACAAAATAAACATAAAAAATGAGTTGTGTTTCTTTACATAAATAATGATCTAAAAAAGGAATCAAGTAAATAATTCCATTTGCAATAGCACTGAAAAGAATAAATAACATAGTTCTTAGTAATAAAGTTAACCAGGAAATTGAAAGATCTCTGAACTGAAAACTATTAAACATTGTGAAAGAAATTGAAGAAGACTTAATAACCAGAATCCACAGAGAACTCAAATATATTAGCCAGAAAAGAACAAGTGATCCCATCTCAGGCTGGGCAAGGGACTTAAAGAGAAACTTCTCTGAAGAAGACAGGCGCATGGCCTACAGACATATGAAAAAATGCTCATCATCCTTAATCACCAGAGAAATGCAAATCAAAACTACTTTGAGGTATCACTTAGAGATCTGAAAATAGACCCGCCATTCAATCCTATAATTCCTCTACTAGGAATATACCCAAAAGACCAAAAATCACATTATAACAAAGATATTTGTACCAGAATGTTTATTGCAGCCCAATTCATAATTGCTAAGTCATGGAAAAAGCCCAAGTGCCCATGGATCCACGAATGGATTAATAAATTGTGGTATACGTACACTATGGAATATTATGCAGCCTTAAAGAAAGATGGAGACTTTACCTCTTTCATGTTTACATGGATGGAGCTGGAACATATTCTTCTTAGTATAGTATCTCAAGAATGGAAGAAAAAGTATCCAGTGTATTCAGCCCTACTATGAAACTAATTTATGGCTTTCACATGAAAGCTATAACCCAGTTACAACCTAAGAATATGGGGAACGGAGAGAGGGAGGGGAGGGATGGGGGAGGATGGGCAGAGGGAGAGTGATTGGTGGGATTACACCTGCGGTGCATCTTACAAGGGTACATGTGAAATTTAGTAAATGTAGAATATAAATGTCTTAACACAATAACTAAGAATATGCCAGAAAGGCTATGTTAACCAGTGGAAATACGTCAAATAGTATGTAAAACCAGTGTATGATGCCCCATGATTGCATTAATGTACACAGCTAAGATTTAATAAAAAAAATAAATAAATAAAGAGGATTTATTGAATCCCCTCCCCCCCAAAAGAAATCGAAAAGACACAAATACATGTAGAGATAGCCCATATTCATGGCCTTGAAGAATTTTTTGTTAAATATCCATATTACAATATACAATTTCAAAGCAATCCCACCAAAATTCCAAGGCACAGAAATAGAAAAAACAAATGTAAAAATTATATGAAGCTAGCAAAAGTCCCTAAGTAGCCAAAATAATCTCAAGAAAGAAAAACAAAAATGGGGGCATCACACTTTCTGATTTCAAATTATATTACCAAATAATAGAAATAAAAACAGTATGGCACTAGCATAAAAATAGACATATATACTAATAGAGCAGAATAGAGAAACCAGAAATAACCCCCCGCACATATAGTCAATTACTTTTTGACAAGGCTATTAGAAAGATACCACAAGGGGAAAATAGTCCTTTCAGTAAATGGTATTGAAAAAACTGGATATTCACATACAACAACATGAAACTGAACTTTTATGCCATTCACAAAAATAAACTCAAAGTGGATTAAAGATCTAAATGTAAGACCTGAAACTATAAAGATCTTAGATGAAAACATAGGAGAAAAGTTACTTGATTTGGTCTTGGCAAGGAATTTTGGATAGCTCACAAAAACACAGACAATAAAAGCAAAAATAAGCAAGTGAGACTACATTAGACTAAAAACCTTTTATATACAACAAAGGAGACAAAGTAAAAAGGCAGCCTATGGATTTAAAGAAAATATTTGGGAACCATGTATCAGAGGAGTTAATATTCAAAAAATATAAGGAACATTGAAAGCACAATAGCAAAATAAAGAAATACAATAAAAAATAGGCAAAGGATGTGAATAGACATTTCTCCAAAAAAGAAATAAAAATGAATAATAGATATATGAAAAGGTGCTCAACATCACTGATTATCAGAAAAATGCAACTCATAACCACAAGGAGATATCCTTGTGGGACTTATGAACTACCAAGATCCTTTTGGGGGATTAAAAAAATCTCATAGATTTGTGGGTACAGGTGTTTTTTTGATACTCATATGAATTGTATAGTGGTGAAACTGGGGCTTTTAGTGAATCCATCACCTAAATAGTATACATTGTGCCTGACAGTTATTTTTTGATCTCTCATCTGTCTTCCTATCTTCCCCCACTCTGAGTATCCATGGTCTATTATTCCACTGTGTATGATCATGGCTACCCATTGTTTATCTCCCACTTGTGAGCACAGGTGGTATTTTTGTTTTTTTCATGACTGAGATACTTCACTTAGAATAATGGCTTCCATTTCCATTCAAGTTTAGCTGCTAAAGATATTATTTCGTTCATTTTTTTGGCAAAGTAGTTTTCCATGGTTTGTATATACCACATTTTCTTTATCTACTGACTAGTTGGTAGGCACTTCATTTCATCCCTTATCTTTGCAATTGTGAATTGTGCTGTGATAAACATATGAGTGCAGGTGTTCTTTTTATATAATGACTTCTTTTCTTTTGGATATATATCCAGTAGTGGGATTGCTGGCTCAAATGGTAGTTCTGCTTTAAGTTCTTTGAGGAATCTCCATACTGTTTTCATAGAGGTTGTACTAGTTTACATTTTCATCAACAGTGAATAAGTGCTCCATTTTTTAAACTATATCTACACCAGCATCTATTATTTTTTGACTTTTTAATAACAGCCATTCTGACAAGAGCAAGGTGCATTTAATTTGCATCACTTGGGTGATTAGTGATGTTGAGGATTTTTTCAAATGTTTGTTGGCTGTTTGTGTATCTTCTTTTGAAAAATGTCTGTTCATGTCTTTTGCCCAATGGGATTGTTTTTTTCCTTGCTGATTTGTTTTTTTCCTTGCTGATTTGCTGAATCTACATCTTCCATGTAGATTCTGGAGATTAATACTTTCAGATCATTTTTTGCTATTCATATGTTGATGGAGAACATTGTAGGGACAAAGTTGAAAGCAATAAGGATAGAGACCAAGGTGACATGAGACTAAGATTAGGGCCAGAATTATTATTATGAAGAGAAAAGATTACGCCAAATGCTAGTGTTCCAAGACTAAAGAGGGAAAGAATAAGCCAGGTCAATAGCTAAGATTAGCGCCAGACTAAGGCTATGACTGACGAATTGGTGCTTGGTATGCATTGTAAGGGGTGAGTGTTCAGAGTGGACATACAGCATACTAGACCTGTCTTTAAGAGGCTCAAGTTCTAAACATGTAATAGCTATTACTAACATATGGTGAGAGCCTGTGGGTGCAGGGAGAGTGAAAGACAGGCAATTCATGGAAAGATGTTCACCCAAGTTGGAGCAGAGTGGGAAGTTATTTTTGAATAAAAATACAAATTATATATGGGTACAGATTGATTCACTTTTTGTGTAGTGAATTTTGTTGATTTTATCTAAACAATTCACTCTTTACAAACTTGAGAGCTAAGAGAAGAAACATTTTTTTTATGTGAAAAGATATTTTAGCTGTGAAAGAATAAAAAGTCTTTAGTGAAACTAGCAATGTAACCCTGGGGACCAATTCATGGAAATGTGTGCACTAGTGGCATAACTCTCCCTAGCCGTGAAACGGTCTTCAGCGCCTGCTCAGTTGATGTTTCGGAGTATTCTCTTGCCCCCATAACATTCTACAGTGCTTCCAGAGCTGATGCTGGAATTTTCTGATGCTATGTCTATAAATAATGAAGTTCCATTCAATAGGTTTTACTTCCATGTATTCCATATATAGCTCAAAAATTTATTGACACTACCCAACTTTCTTCTTTCCTTTTTGATTTATTCCAACACTAACTCTGGCTTGTTTCTCTCTTAAAAAATAAGTGTGGAAGGAGCCAAGTTTAGTTTTTAACTGCTTAAGATCATGTGTTGGTGGGTAAGCTTCACCAGGATTATTATTATTTTGAGACAGAATCTCACCCTGTTACCCTGGGTAGAGTGCCATGGCATCAGCCTAGCTCACAGCAACGTCAAGCTCTTGGGCTTAAGCAATTCTCTTGCCTCAGCCTCCCATGTAGCTGGGACTACAGGGAAGTTTTTCTATTTTTAGTAGAGATAGGGTCTCACTCTTGCTCAGCCTGTTCTCCAATGCCTGAACTTAAGCAATCCACCTGCCTCATACTCCCAGAGTACTTGGATTATAGGTGTGAGCTACTGCATCCAGCCTTCACTGGTGTTATTGATAAGATTAAATTGTTCTGTAGACCTCAAAAGAATTTTGGTTCTGTTAGAAGGCTCTAGTTTAAGAGTTTTAGCTGGACCTTTAAAGTTCTTAGGCCCAGGAATAGGTTCAGACAGGAAAATACTAGATTTTTGCTATATGGGTAGAGGATTCACTTTTTTTTTAATTTTATTTGGGTCAAAAGTTTGTTTTTGATCTTTTAAATGTATGCTATTGTGCTTTCATTATAGTAACAGCTTCATTGCTATTAATTCTTGATGAAGGTGGTGATGGTGATGGTGATGTAATCTCATGAGAGCAGGTGGCCTTACCTTGGTTCCTCATTCCTACTCAACCCAGCATGACTTTCTCTTGATATTTTTTATGTTATCAAGATCTTGGATCATTGGAAATGAAACACAAATTAAAAACAATCTCACCAGAAATTGTAAGGTATCTTAATTAATAAATAATTTTTATGATCCTGGGGCAGTTTTTATTTATATGGTTGGTGAACAAAAGAATTGCTGGGCGATTTTAATGTCTTGGTTTTTGGTTAGTAACAATCACAACATATAAAATTCAGCCACTTCAATGTCTGATCCTCTATAAGTGTAAAGATACAGGGAGTATCACTCATTTACTCTTTCATTTGTTTAGTCAGGAATATTTATTGAGTGCCTGCTTTGTGCCAGGTACTGTGTTAGATATTAGAAATACATCAGTAAAGAAAACAAGCCCTCATGACATGTGTATTTTAATTGGGAATACAGATAATAGTTATCTCTTAACTTTATCTCTTAACTTTATTCTCTAATATTGTGGGTGAGAATGATTAGTCAGTTTAAAAAAATCTGAAATGGTGGGTACATAATATATTTGTAACCATAATGAAATAAGGCATAGAAGTACAGCAGTCCCCAGGATATAAATAAGACAGTTTCTGTAAGTTTGTTCTTAAGTTGAATTTGTATGTAAGTTGTAACAGGTACATTTACCTAGTACCTGTAAGAGATTCTGTTTGTAAGTGTGAGTCTCATGCCATTCAGATGTTTGTAACTAGGGGACTTACTGTAATAGCTTCCATTCATAAGTGCAAGTTGTACTTAAGTCCAATATTTGTAACTCAGAGACTGCCTCTATATAGACCATCTGGACTCTTGATTTACTACAATGAATTTCAGGGGTTTTTTAGCTTTTATTTCCATTGGTTTTTTTTCTAGGTTTTCTATTATATAGAGAATATAAAGACAGGAAAAAATAGATGACATTGCAGAATTTTTAGTTACTTTAGAGATCATCTAATCTAATTATTTTCATGTGGTAGGTAATAAATTGAGAAATCTCTTGGCTTGTTCAGGCTTCACAGCTAGTTACACCTAATTACAGTTACCTATTGCCTTTCCTTGTGGATTTTTAGCAAGTGGTACATCTCTAGGTTTTTAGTTTATAAAGCCCCCAATCTGGACTTTCATGGTCTCGTATGTGATCAACATTGAGATCACCCAAGGTCTTCAGAACCTTGGTTTGCTATCTGTTTAACATTTAATACAGTTAATAACAGTTTATACGCTTTCTTTGTGTCCTAAAATCAGCAAGAAGTCTAGCTTTCCATGCTCTATCACACACTTCTCTGCTTGGCTTATTGCTCTAGGCTTTTCTCTGGGTGGATCCTAGTAGTTTCCAACTGCTTCCCTACACTGCTGCTGATGTGCTTACGTTGCTTGAGTCTCAGTGTGGACACAGTTAATTTTCCAAGCACTTCTAAGGACAGACTATGTAGTTGACAAAACATTACCAAAGGTTTGGGGAAAACAGAAGATAATTACTCTGCAGAAGGGGAAAACTAACCTGGATATTAGGTATCACCAGAGTTCAAAGGCAAAGCCTCAAAAGAGGTCTCCCACTGTCATCTCTTTCTATCAACCTTCCTCTATGTCCAGTCCTACCACCATGTTGAGTGCCCACCTTAACATAGCTGTTAGGGCTTCACTGGCCTTAGAGAGTCAAGAAAACTGTTAGATACTTCATTCTACACTGATGATAACTTGGACTCAGTCATGTAGAGTGGTTGATTCTTCATAGTTTCCATTCCAGATTTGAATCTGGAGTTTACTTATTTTTAGGTAATTACTTTTTAAAAATTTCAATAGATTGAGGGATACAAGTGGTTTTTGGTTAC
Organism: Nycticebus coucang; assembly: GCF_027406575.1. Classification (NCBI taxonomy): domain Eukaryota; kingdom Metazoa; phylum Chordata; class Mammalia; order Primates; family Lorisidae; genus Nycticebus; species Nycticebus coucang. Next base: position 46,379,153 of record NC_069782.1, read on the forward strand.
ATGGAAGAATCGTCTGGATTTTTAATGTACCTATCACCTAAACAGTGCACATTGTCCAAAATAAGTAGTTCTTCCCTCGCCCCTCGTCCACCCTTCCCCACTCTGAGTCTCCAATGTCCACTGTACACTTTGCACCCAGCTTCATTTTTACCTCCCCACCCCTCACCATGAATGATGCTTTCTCTTCCAACTAAATTGAAAACAAACACACAAAACCTCTTGTTGCTTAGAAAAACACCATTTCCCACACCTAAGTTCCAACTATCAAAATTTCAATTCTTACTGGGTCAAATTTCCAAACGTCACCTTCCACGATAATCTGCAGAATTCCTCCTGCGTCCTTAGTAGCAGCTGCCTTCCCTTACTATCGTTTCTTGTTTCAAAACCCAGCCTTCCCTGGAAGCCTCCTGGCCCTCATGTCCTTCTACTCAGTGCTTTATTCTCAGCACTTAGGAGGACGGTTTGGATGCCATTTCTCCACATTTCTTCATTTGGATGTGTGAGTTTTCTTCTCAGTTAGAACACAAGTACATTCAGGACAGTTCCTTTGGTTCCTGATTCCCTTACTCCCAGCTCTCCACATGCCACAACAGTGCTTGTTTAGGACTCAACAAATATAAACTATATCTTGGCAGGCTAAAATCTACTGTTTATCCCCCAAACATTACTAAAGGCCTCGTACTTCCTGCATTGACATTTCTGTTTTGATCATGTCCTTCATTTCACCTTCTGCTTGAATTTGTCCCAAGTGTAGTTCACGCTGTTTGTCACATGGATTTGGATGTGAAATCCCAGGGAAATTCCCATTCAAGGGCATAGTTTAGATCTCATTCGACAGGAGAAAATGTCATCTTTAGATTTCATGCTATGATTTTCAGTTGTATAACTCAGTGGAAAAATAGCTTGTTGAGAAGCTGGAGATAGAAACTTGGAGTCCCGGAGCCTGCATGGCCTCGCGTGGAGAGGCGAGAGATGCCGGGGATCTTCATGGGAAGCGGGAACTGTAATCAGAGCCTGAAAGGGCAGCGAAGGGGAACTAAGGCAAAGAGCTCACAGCTACTGCCTGGGTCCTAAGAAAAACAGGGAGATGAGGCAAGGAAGACACACACTGGGTGGCTGGGGCCGCTCCGCCCTCAGGCCCAACCATGGCCTGAAAACACAACATAGGAGGAGAAGGTGAGGAGATGGGATGGAGGAGCAATGGCTGAATTCTGCAGGTGTCAGCCGAGATCAGCTTCTGGTCTGTGTTATTCAGATCTGTTTAGGTCAAGTAAAATAAAGTTAGAATAATATCTGATGTTATGTCTTCATTACTTATTCCTGTGCCCACCTCATTCTGTCCCTCTTTTAATATATAAGACCATGTGAAAAAATATTCAGAGAACGTTGACTCTCCACAATTTAAAAGCATGAATATGCTCAGGACATCTAATCGATTGCTTTGAAATTTTTGATTATTTAATTAATCTACTTGTATTTTTTCTTAGAAAGAGGAAAATTATCTCTGATTAGAGATAAATAAAATTAATCCATAGTAGAAACATAGAACCTACATTTGGTTTTAATATTATGTAAAATTACTTCTCTGGGTGTCAAAACACACATATGTCTATACATAGTTGATGAAACTGATGTCTAGCTAACAACATGGAGTGTGTCCGTATGGAGTCAAACAGCTGGGTCCTATCCCACCTCTAGTCTTCATTAACCGTTTAACCTGGGCAATTTATCTGGCCTACTTGACTTTTGGTTTCCCCATCTTTTATATGAAGCTGGTGGTAATAGTTCAGTTGGCTTGTGAATAACATAGATTTGAACGATGTTTTTTTTTTTTCAATAAGCATATTTGAAAAATTTTTGGAGATTTGCGACAATTTGAAAAAACTCAGAGACAAACAGTATAGACTAGAAGTATTGAAAAAATAAAAATGTTAAGTATGTCGCAAATGCATAAAATATATGTAGACATTAGTCTATTTTATAATATACGACTGTAAAATATACACAGATCTATTTTAAAAGTTTATCAAAATCTGTGTACACAAACACAGGCCATGCATGGTGCCATTTGCAGTTGAGAAAAGTAAACAAATGTTAAGTATGGAGGATTAAGTCTTAACTGCATAGAATTAACTGTAGTACATTATAATTATTCCTGTAATGATTTCACAGTCACCTCCTGCTGCTATTGCAGTGAACTCAGGTGTTCTGACTATCCTCTTTAAATTCTGTATGAGGCTGATCCTCTCCATGGGAACAGTTCACCTCTCCAATAGATTGCATATTGCAGTGAAAAGTGCTGGCCCCTGATTCTTGCATATTTTTCATCATTTTTAGTGGAATACTGTAAACCTCAAATAACACCATGGGGTCCATATGAAGTGCCACTAGTGAGGCTGGAAGTGCTCTCAGAGAAAGGCCACAGCAATACAAGTTAAAGCTGAATTGTCTGATGGCTCTGCAGGCTGAGGGCTGCTGCTGCAGCTCACCGTTCCAGACACAGAATTCTCCTTGTAGACAGATGATATAACATTACAGGATCAACTCATACAGGATAGTACGATAAATGTATCTTTTTCTTTCTTAAGATTTTTTTAACAGCATGTCCTTTTCTCTAGCTTCTTGTCAAATACAGCATAGAATACGTATGACAGACAAAATACATGTTAATCAATCGTTCATGTTCCTGGCAAGACTACTGGTCAACCGTAGGCTACTAGGTTACGTTTGGGGAAGTGCAGTTACACTCACTTTTGTTTTTTTAAAAGTTTTAAAATAAACTTTCAATTTTAGAACACTTTTAGATTGACAAAAAAAAGATGTGAAAATAGCATAGAGAGTACCCATATGCTCCACCCATACTCATATTTCCTTGCCATTAACATTTAACATTAGTCTGCTAAATTTGTCACTGCTACTGAATCAATACCAATGCATCATTATTAATTAAAGTCTGTACTTTCTCAAATCACCTTAATTTTCACCTAAGGTCCTTTTTCTGTTCCAGGATCCTATTAAGAATCTAGACATCATTTCTCTTCGCCTCCTTTTGGCCTTGTGACTTCTTTCCAGAAAGTACAACATGAAAAGGGTCATTTTACAGTAGAAAAATACACACTTGCATTTTCAGCTGCGTGAGGGTTGGTGCCCCTAGGTTGTTCAAGGGTTGACTGTATTTACCTCACAGGGGCAATGAGAATTTTAATGAGTGGATATGTGTAAGCCTGGAGAAGAATGCTAGGACCACAGTGCCAAATCAGTGTTAGCTCTTACTGTAATTACATTCCTGTGGTCTACTTTTTCAGTGAGTTCATGTTTAAGGTGGTTGGGGTTAAAATATTATTGTTAATCATTTTTACACATATTAAAAGTTAGGTGGATTTTCCCATTTTCTTCTGAAGAATGTGTGTGTATACATAGTTTTTACTATGGGCATACGGATATGTGAGTATGTATACAGCGAGTTTTGAAAATCACGTGCTTGTCAATTTCTGTATTTCTCAATCATGGGTTGATTTTTCTTTCGCAGTAATGCTGAAAATATTCTGCTTATGGGGCAGGTTCTTTCTCATCTTAATCAATATGGATAGAATGCAATCCAAATGTGGGAAGAATTTCAGTGAAGGTGTGAGCCCACAGAGTTTCCTTTATATTAGGGCCAAAAGAACAGTTTAATTTTCTCTTTGTTATGTTCCAAAACACATCTCAAACTGTTTGGGGAATATCACCATAAAATCAAGGGGTTCTTACCCTTCAGCACCTCCTACACATGGCTAATTAAAAAGATTGCAAGGCAAGAAGCAGACAAGAATCGAGTTATATATTACACATTTTTATTAATAACATACAAATGATCTTTATTAAACCTGTGTTTTCTTGAGTAATAATCTCACCCACCGGTTTGTTCCCTTGTCCAGGAGCTCCAGGGGGGATGCAAATGTCCTGGAATTTTAATGTCTTAACAGATTTTTCTTTCTTCTCTCTCCTTATTTTGCAGCCTCTCAATCTTCTCCCACTTTCTAGGACCCTGAGAATAACCCACGTTTCTTCTGGCTTCTGTGTGAGGCTGGGATCCTAGGGACAAGTCTTGCCATTTCAGAAAAGATCTCAAATCCAAATCCGTATAAACTGCAAAAGTCTAAATTAAGTTTCTATACGGTCCATTTTCATTGCCCCTTACTTACCCAATTTGGGGAGTATATATTTTTCCTGTGATTATTTTCTGAAAGTCTTTATCCCACAATAGATGCAAGCTCTTGAGATCAGTGGCTGTGCCTGCCTCTTTCGTATCCCTTGCCAGACCTAACCACTCCTCTGACAGGTGGCAGATTCTTTACGATTCTTTATGATTTGGGGTGTGTGGTATATGTGTCAGAGGGATGCAAAAGCTAGGGGTTTATAATTATAGTTTAAGATTTCTTCTTCATTAAATTGAAAAATAATTTTTATGCAATATAATTTATCATTTCAGGTGTACACTTTTACATATTTGATGAATGTATGGGTTCATGTAATCTTTTTTTTTTTTTTTTTGCAGTTTTTGGCCGGGGCTGGGTTTGAACCCACCACCTCCGGCATATGGGACTAGTGCCTTACCCCTTTGAGCCACTGGGACTGGTGCCCTACCCCTTTGAGCCACAGGCACCACCCGGATTCATGTAATTTTTACCATGATCAAGATAAAGAGCAGTTACATCCCTCCCCAAAATTCCTTCATGCCCCTCTGCACTCAACCCCCTACGGCACTTGAACCTCTAACTCTCAGCAACTACCAATCTGGCTACTTTTCCTATAATATGGCCTCTTCTAGAACCTCCTATAAGCCACATAGCACACTGGGTAGTATTTCGGGTCTGGTTCCTTCCATACAGCATGATGCTTTTGAAATCCATCCATGTTGTTTTGTATATTAGTAGTTTGTTTTTATTACTGAGAAGCAGTAGATTCTTTTTCTTTGAGACTATAATTTTAAAAAATTGCAATTAGTATGGGTACATAATGGTTGCATCATAGTTATGTAATTCCTCCAGTTTTGTTCATTTTGCTCAGGATGGCTTTGGCTATTCAGGGTCTTTTGTGGTTCCATGTAACTTTTTTCTATTTCTGTGAAGAACGTTCTTGGTATTTTGATGAGAATGGTGAGGAATCTGTAGATTGCTTTGGGTAGTATGGACATTTTAACAATATCAATTCTTCCGACCCATGAGCATGGAATATTTTTTTCTTTTTCTTTTTGTGTGTGTGTGTGTGTGTGTGTGTGTCCTCTTTAACTTTTATAGCTTTCATTAGAGATCTTCCACTTCTTTGGTTAGGTTTATTCCTACATATTTTATTTTATTTGTAGCTATTATGCATGGAATTACTTTATTGGTTTCCGTTTTAGATTGGCTACTGTTGACATATAGAAATGCTCCTGATTTTCATATGTTGATTTTGGATCCTGTAACTTTACTGAATTTGTCTATCAGTCCTAATTGATCTCGGATGGAGTCTTTAGGTTTCTCCAGATATAAGTTCAGATTGTCTATAAACAAGGATAATTTGACTTTCTCCTTTCCAAGTTGGATGCCCTTTATTTCTTTCTCCTGACTGCTTTTAGCTAGAATTTCCAATAATACGTTGAGTAACAACGGGGAAAGTGGGAATCCTTGTCTTGTTGCAGATCTCAGAGGAAAGAAAGGCTTTCGGTTTTTCCCCATTCAGTATGATTGTCGCTGTGGGTCTGTTATAGATGTCTTTCTTTTTTTTATTGTTGGGGATTCATGAGGGTACAATAAACCAGATTACAATGATTGCATTTGTTATATATGTCTTTTATGCCACTGAAGTAATGCCATATGCTTTTATGCCTTCTCTACCCAGTTTTTTTGAGTTTATATCATGGAGGGATATTGAACCATCCTGTGTCACTGGGATGAACCCCACTTGATCATGATGAATAATCTCTTTAATGTGTTGTTGAATTCACTTTACTAGTATTTTGTTGAGAACTTTGCATTTATGTTCATCAGAGTTATTGGCCTATATTTTCTTTTTGTTGTTGTCATTGAGTGTTTGTCTAGTTTTGGTGTTAGGGCGATACAGGCTTTGTAGACTGAATTTGGGAATTTTCCCTCCTCCATTTTCTGGAATAGTTTAAGTAGGACTGGTATTAGTTCTTTGAATATTTAATAAAATTCTTGGGCTTTTCTTTGAGGGGAAACTTTTTAGTACTGCTTCTATCTCGTTACTTGGTGGTGGTTTATTTAGGTGTTTGGTTTCTCCCTGGTTCAAGCTGGATAGGTTGTATGTGTCTAGGAATTTACCCTTTTCTTCTAGTTTTCGAACTTATTGCAGCAGGATTGCTCATAGCAGTCTCTAGTGACCCTTTGGACTTCGGCAGTATCAGTCATAATGTCTCCTTTTTCATCTCTTATTTTATTTATGTGAATCTTCTTTTTTTTCCCCTTAGTCTGGCTAAAGATGTGTGAACTTTCTTTATCTTTTCAAAAAGCCTACTTTTGGTTTCACCGATCTTTTGTATGTTTTTGTTTGTTTCAGTTTTATTTATTTCTGCACCAATCTTTATTATTCCTTCTACTAATTTTGGGGTTGGTTTTGGTTTGCTTCCATTTTTCTTAATACTTTGTGATGCATTATTGGGTCGTTTATTTGATGTCTTTTTACTTTTTTCATATAGGAACTTATTGCTATACATTTTTCTCTTTATTACTGCTTTTGCTGTATCCCACAGGTTTTGATATGCTGTGTTTTCATTTTCATTTGCTTTGAGAAATTTTTTGCATTTCCTTTTCAGTATCATCATTGACCCACTAGTCATCCAGACCATACTGTTTAATATTCATGTGTTTGTAGTGTCTCCAATGTTCTTCTTATTGACTTGTAGTTTTATTCCATTGTGATCAGAGAAATACTTGGTACGATTTCAGTTTTTTTGAACTTTTTAAGATTTGTTTTGTGGCAAACAAACAACGTTCCCCAGGTGGAAGGTTTATTCAAGGAAATAATAAAAAGAACTTTACAAACATGGAAAAGATATTAATAGTCAAGCACAAGAAGGTGATAGAATAAGCAGATTTAACCCAAATAATGGGGTGTATGTTTTTCTCTCATGTAGGCAAGTAGTTGTTCATCTACTGGTTTCTTATCAGTACATTGGGTACACACTTTTCCATTTTGTGATACTTTACTAAGGAGAATATTCTTCAATTCTACCCAGGTTAATATGAAAGATCTAAAGTCTCCATCTTTTTATGGATGAATAGTATTCCACTGTATACATATACCACAGTTTGTTAATCCATTCATGGGTCGATTGGCACTTGGGTCGATTCCATATCTTGGTATTGTGAATTGAGCTGCAAAAAACATTCTGGAGTAAATGTCTTTGTGGTAAAATAATTTAAAATTAAGTAGGGGGGGTGAGGAGAATAAGGAAGATGATGAGGAGGGGGGATTGGTAAACTCTCACCTAATGGGCACAGTGTAAGGGTATTCACCTCCTGGATGAAGGGGTTAACTACAACTTGAACTCTACCTAACAAATGCAAACAATGTAACCTAATCATTTGTAACTTCAGATTAATCTGAAATTAAAAAAAAAGAATATGTAATACATCCGCAAAAGTATAAATAAAATACATCTTACAGTTAAAAAAATGTGGTATATGTTATTTTTTATTATAGGCTTTGCCTATTTAAAAAATCACATTATTCATGTTTTTCTGGTTGCGTTTAAACATTCCTTGTATATTCTGAACATATTCATATTTATGTATATTATGAGATATATGATTTGTAAATATCTTCTCCTGTGGGTTTTCTTTTCATTTTCTTAATGGTCTCGTTTGAAGCACAAAAGTTATACATTTTGATGTAGTCTAGTTAAAATGTAGACTAATATTATTATCAAAATTTTAATTTGTTTCTTGCTCTTTTTGGTGTCATATCTCAGAAACCATCACTGAATTTAAGGTTATAAAAATTTGTAACTATATTTTCTTCTAAGAGTTTTGTTTTCTTGTACATTTAAGTCTTTGATCCATTTGAAGTTATTTTTCTAAAATTTATTATTTTTCTTTTATTGATTGTTGGGGATTCATTGAGAGTACAATAAGCCAGGTTACAATGATTGCATTTGTTAGGCAAAGTCCCTCTTGCAATCATGTCTTGCCCACAAAAGGTGTGGCATACACCAAGGCCCCAACCCCTCCCTCCTTCCCTCTCTCTCCTCTTCCTTTCCCCACCCCTCCCTCCTTCTTTCTCTCTCTGCTCTCCCCTTCTCCCACCCCCACCATGTCCTTAATTGTCATTAATTGTCCTCATAACAAAATTGAGTATGTAAGATTCATGCTTCTCCATTCTTGTGATGCTTTACTAAGAATAATGTCTTCCACTTCCATCCAGGTTAATACGAAGGATGTAAAGTCTCCATGTTTTTAATGGCTGAATAGTATTCCATGGTATACATATAGCACAGCTTGTTAATCCATTCCTGGGTTGGTGGGCATTTAGGCTGTTTCCACATTTTGGCGATTGTAAATTGAGCTGCAATAAACAGTCTAGTACAAGTGTCTTTATGATAAAAGGATTTCTTTCCTTCTGGGTAGATGCCCAGTAATGGGATTGCAGGATCAAATGGGAGGTCTAGCTTGAGTGCTTTGAGGTTTCTCCATACTTCCTTCCAGAAAGGTTGTACTAGTTTGCAGTCCCACCAGCAGTGTAAAAGTGTTCCCTTCTCTCCACATCCACGCCAGCATCTGCAGTTTTGAGATTTTGTGATGTGAGCCATTCTCGGTGGGGTTAGATGGTATCTCAGGGTGGTTTTGATTTGCATTTCTCTAATAGGGATGATGAATATTTTTTCATGTTTGTTAGCCATTTGTCTGTCTTCTTTAGAGAAGATTCTATTCATGTCTTTTGCCCATTGACATATGGGATTGTTGGCTTTTTTCATGTGGATTAATTTGAGTTCTTTATTGATCCTAGTTATCAATCTTTTGTCTGATTGAAAATATGCAAATATCCTTTCCCATTGTGTAGGTTGTCTATTTGCTTTGGTTGTTGTCTCCTTGGCTGTACAGAAGTTTTTCAGTTTAATGAAGTCCCATTTGTTTATTTTTGTTGTTGTTGCAGTTGCCAGGGCAGTCTTCTTCATGAAGTGTTTCCCCAGGCCAATATCTTCCAGTGTTTTTCCTATTCTTTCTTTGAGGATTTTTTATTGTTTCATGCCTTAAATTTAAGTCCTTTATCCATTTTGAATCGATTTTTGTGAGTGGGGAAAGGTATGGGTCCAGTTTCAGTCTTTTACATATGGATATCCAGTTCTCCCAACACCATTTGTTGAATAGGGAGTCTTTCCCCCAAGGTATACTCTTATTTGGCTTATCAAAGATTAGGTGGCGGTAAGATGTTAGTTTCATTTCCTGGGTTTCTATTCGATTCCAAGTGTCTGTATCTCTATTTTTGTGCCAGTACCATGCTGTCTTGACCACTGTGGCTTTGTAGTATAGCCTAAAATCTGATATGGTGATGCCCCCAGCTTTATTTTTATTACTAAAAACTGCCTCAGCTATACTGTTTTTTTTTCTGGTTCCATACAAAATGCAGAATCATTTTTTCCAAATCCTGAAAGTACAATGTTGGTATTTTAATAGAAATGGCATTGAATAGGTAGATTGCTTTGGGAAGTATAGACATTTTAACAATGTTGATTCTTCCCATCCATGAGCATCGTATGTTCTTCCCTTTGTTAATATCCTCTGCTATTTCCTTTCTGAGGATTTCATAGTTTTCTTTATAGAGGTCCTTCACCTCTTTCATTAGGTATATTCCTAGGTATTTAATTTTCTTTGAAACTGTGGTGAAGGGAGTTGTGTCCTTAATTAGCTTCTCATCTTGACTGTTATTGGTGTATACAAAGGCTACTGATTTGTGGACATTGATTTTATATCCTGAGACATTACTATATTTTTTGATGACTCTTTGAGTCTTTGGGATTCTCTAAGTATAAGATCATATTGTCAGCAAAGAGGGAGAGTTTGACCTCCTCTGCTCCCATTTGGATTCCCTTTATTTCCTTGTCTTGCCTAATTGTATTGGCTAGAACTTCCAGCACTATGTTGAATAGTAAAGGTGACAGAAGACAACCTTGTTTGGTTCCAGTTCTAAGAGGAAAAGCTTTCAGTTTTACACCATTCAGTAAGATATTAGCTGTGGGTTTGTCATAGATAGCTTCAATCAGTTTTAGAAATGTGCCACCTATGCCTATACTCTTCAGTGTTCTAATTAGAAAAGGATGCTATATTTTATCGAATGGTTTTTCTGCATCTATTGAGAGGATCATATGATCTTTATTTTTGCCTGTTAATATGGTGGATAATGTTTATGGACATGTGTATGTTAAACCAGCCTTGCATCCCTGGGATGAAACCTACTTGATCATGATGTATGACTTTTTTGATGATAAGCTGTAATCTATTGGCTAAGATTTTGTTGAGAATTTTTGCATCTATATTCATGAGTGAAATTGGTCTGAGATTCTCCTTTTCAGTTAGGTCTTTTCCTGGTTTTGGTATCAGGGTGATGTTTGCTTCATAGAATGTGTTGGGGAAGATTCCTTCCTCCTCGATTTTTTGCAATAATTTCTGCAGTACAGGAATAAGCTCTTCCTTGAAGGTTTGAATTTTGGTGTGAAGCCATCTGGACAAGGGCATATTCTGATTGGAAGCTTTTTTATTGTTTCTTTAATCTCAGTGCTTGAAATTGGTCTGTTCAGGAGCTGTGTTTCTTCCCAGCTAAGTCTAGGGAGAGGGTATGATTCCAAATATTGATCCATTTCCTTCACATTGTCAAATTTCAGGGCATAGAGTTTCTGATAGTATTCAGTGATGATCTCTTGTATCTCTGTGGTATCAGTTGTTATTTCTCCTTTATCATTTCTGATTGAGGTTACTAGAGATTTTACTTTTCTATTTCTCGTTAGTCTGGCCAATGGTTTATCTATTTTATTTATTTTTTCAAACAACCAACTCATTGTTTCATTAATGATTCTTTTGTTTTCCATTTCATTGATCTCTGATTTGATTTTGGATATTTCTTTTCTTCTACTGGGTTTAGGCTTAGATTTTTCTTCTTTTTCCAATTCCATAAGATGGCTTGTGAGTTTGTTGATGCACTCTCTTTCAGTTTTTCAAATATAGGCATCTAAATCGATAAATTTTCCTCACAAAACTGCTTTTGCAGTATCCCACAGGTTTTGGTAGCTTGTGTCTTCATTGCTGTTATGCTCAAGGATGTTAATGATTTCCTGTTTTATTTCTTCCTGCACCTATCTGTCGTTCAACAGAAGGTTGTTTAATTTCCATGCCTTTGTGTGGGGTCGAACGTTTCTGTTAGAGTTGAGTTCCACCTTTAGTGCCTTATGGTCTGAGAAGATACAAGGTAAAATGTCAATTCTTTTGATTCTGTTGATATTTGTTTTGTGTCCCAGGACATGATCAATTTTGGAGAATGTTCCATGGGGCGATGAGAAGAATGTATATTCTTTATCTTTGGGATGGAATGTTCTGTATGCATATATCAAGCACAGTTGTTCTAGGGTCTCATTTAAATCTCTTATATCTTTGTTTAATTTCTGTTTAGAGGATCTGTCCAGCTCTGTAATAGGAGTGTTAAAGTCCCCTGTTATTATGATATTATCAGATATCATATTGCTCAGACTGAGTAAGGTCTGTTTCAAGAATCTGGGAGCATTTAAATTGGGTGCATAAATATTTAGAATTGAAATGTCTTCTTGTATTTTTCCCTTGACCAATATAAAGTGACCATCTTTGTCTTTTTTGACTTTAGTTGCTTTAAATCCACATGTATCTGAAAATAAGATCGCAACTCCTCTTTTCTTCTGAATTCCATTTGCCTGGAAAATTGTCTTCCAACCCTTGACTCAAAGTTTTCATTTGTCTTTTGAAGCCAGGTGTGTTTCCTGAAGACAGCAAATGGATGGCTTGTGTTTTTTAATCCAGTCAGCAAATCTATGTTTCTTCAGTGGGGAATTCAAGCCATTAACATTTATTGAGAGAATTGGTAAGTGTAGTACTATTCTATTCATTTTACTTTGCGAGAGTCCATTGCTTAGTTTTATCTTTTGCATCAGTATAGAAGTTAGGTTCTGTCCTTTGATTTCTGAGTTCTTACTTTTCTGCTGATCCATTGGGATGGTTAGTGTGTAGAACAGGTTGAAGTATTTCCTGTAGAGCTGGTCTTGTTGTGGTGAATTTCCTCATTGTTTGTATATCCATAAATGATTTGATTTCTCCATTAATTTTAAAGCTTAGCTTAGCAGCATATAGAATTCTGGGCTGGAAATTGATCTGTTTAAGTAGATTAAAGGTAGATGACCATTGCCTTCTTGCTTGGAAAGTTTCATTAGAGAAGTCTGCAGTCACCCTGATGGATTTGCCCCTGTAGGTCAACTGGCGCTTACTCCTGGCAGCTTGAAGAATCTTTTCTTTTGTCTTGACTTTGGACAGGTTCATCAAAATGTGTCTTGGAGAAGCTTGGTTAGAGTTGAGGTGACCTGGGGTCCAATACCCTCTGAATGGAGTGTGTCAGAATCTTTGGTGATATTTGGGAAATTTTAATTGATAATATTCTCTAGTATGGCTTCCATTCCCCTAGGGCATTCTTCTTCCCCTTCTGGGATTCCTATAACTCATATGTTTGAATGCTTCATAAAGTCCCATAATTGTGACAGTGAACATTCTGCTTTCTCTCTCTTCTTTTCTGCCTCTTTAGCTATCTGAGTTATCTCAAGAGCTTTGTCCTCTACCTCTGAAATTCTTTCTTCTGCATCATCTAACCTGTTTCTGATACTTTCTATTGCATCTTTAAGTTTGCTAATTGACTGCTTCAGTTCCTTCAGCTCTGCTATATCCTTTCCATATTCTTCATATTGTTCATCTCTTATTTGATTCTGTTTTTGGATTTCCTTTTGGTTATTTTCCACTTTATTAGCAGTTTCCTTCATTGTTTCCATCATTTCCTTCATTGTATTCATCATGTGTATTCTAAATTCCCTTTCTGTCATTCCTAACATTTCTTTATTGGTGGAATCCTCTGCAGTACCTCATGGTCCCTTGGAGGGTTTGCTCTAGACTGGTTCTTCATGTTGCCAGGAGTTTTCTGCTGATTCTTCCTCATGAGTGATTTCTTTTATATGTTTCCTTGCCCTAATTTTCTTTTCACTTCCTCTTGCTCTTTATGTTCCCATGCCTGTGGACTAGGGTTTTGATGAGTTCTTTTGGTACAGGACCAGAAGGATGAGAAGGTTGAAGAGCAAGAAGGGATAAAAGAAAGAAAAATAAAGGAAAGAAAAGAAAAAGGAGAAAGGAGAGGGGGTGGCTAAAAGGGAATATTGACTAAAAGAAGAGAGGCACAGAAAGAGGGAGACAGAGCAATGTAGGTGTATAGTAGGGTACTTTGACACAACCTTTAAAAAACCCCAAACTCTGGGGGTGCCCTTGAATTCAGGGTGTTTCTCTTGAATTCAGCAGCTCTTTGCTAACCTGATCAGACACAGTACCCTACCTCCACCAAGTAGAGAGGAAAGACAAAAATGCTATAAATCAAACCAAAACAGGCAAACTGAAAACTTTACAGGATAAAATTGAGTGTAAAACCAAGTAATAGGGGTAGAAACACCAGCAAAAATTAAGTTCTAATTATTGAAAAAGGCAGCAATGGAAAATTATATTTAAACTAGAGAAATGGAGAAAGAAAAGAAAGAAAAAAAGGAGAAAAATCTGTAGGGAAAAGGTTGAAATTAAAAAACAAAGCAGGAACAACAAAAATAAACAAAAAGCAAACAAACTAACAACAACAACAACAAAAAACCCAAAACAAAGCAGTAGCAGTATATATATCTTGTTGAATGTTGTCTGGGCAACAGGTAGTCTTCTGGGGTATGAGATGTTAATCACAATGCTGATATGACTTGAGGCCTTCGCTGATTTCTCAAACCCCATAGTGTGGAGACCCTAAATCTTTCTTCAGCCCTCTTAAAAGGCACTTTAAACTTCTAAACTTGGCTAAGGAGAAGCTTTCCCAGGAAGATGCTTGTCACTGGGATCACTGCTAAAGTGGCTATCAACTTATCCAGTATGCCGGAAACGTTCTCACTCTGCCCCTGAGGGTTAAGGCTATAAGGTGGTCAGTCCCCACCTTTAAGTTGCTCAGTCACTAGATTACTAGCTCCTGCCAGATCCTTGCTCTGAGGGCAGAGCTTGCTGGGGGCAGTTCTCTCACAATGGCTCCCTGCGGCCCACAGCCAAACACTATTAGCTCCGTCTGGCTCAGTGGCTCAGTCTGGGGCCCTAGACAACACCCAAAGTTCTCCACACTCCTGCCCACGCTCTCCCCAAGGCAGTTCAACTGGGTGCCAAGTCCAAAAATACCAAAACAGTTCACAGATAAGGCCTTTCCAGTTTGCAGTCTCCCTGCTGCTGTACTTACACCTGCTAGTGGGATTAGACCGATCAAACACACGCAACCACTTGCCAGTTTTCCACTGTTTTTGTCCTCCTTTTGGGGTTCAGAAGTCTCTCACTGACTCCCTGTTTCCTCAAAAGGATGATTATGGGCAGATCCCACCAGCCAGAGATGCCTGGAGTCTTATCTCCCCAGACTCACGGTGCCCAGTTGCAGGGAAGCTGTTACTCGGGCACCATCTTGATCTCTTCCCTTTGAAGTTAATTTTTATATATGGTTTGAGGTAAGGGGTCCAAATTCATTCTTCTGCATGTGGATTGCCAGTTGTTCCAATATCATTTGTTGAAAAGGTTATTATATCTTCCATAGAATGATCTGGGCACCCTTGTTGAAAACTAATTCACCATAAATATATGAGTTTATTTATAGATTTTAAATTCTTTTCTGTTAATCTGTATGTCTATCCTTATGACATTACCATAATTTTTATTATTATAGCTGTGTAGTAAGTTTTAAAATCTGCAAGTGTGAGTCCTCCAACTTTGCCATTCTTTTCAAAATTTCTTTCACTGATGTTGGATCCCTTGTATTTCCACATGAATTGGTTCGACAATGCCTATAAAAATGGGACAATGCCTGTAAAAATTTCATAGGAATTGTATGATAGCTACTGCCCAATTGGAGGAGTATTGCCATCCTAACAATATTAAGTCTTCTAATTTATGAACATGAATGTCTTTCCATTTTTTAAGGTTTTCTTTAATTCTTTCAATGGTCTTTTTTAGTTTTCAGTGTACGAGTGTTATTATCTCCTTGATTAAACATATTCTTAAGTGTTTTATTCTTTTGGAAGCTATCGTAAATTGAATTTTTTTCTTAATTTTATTTTCAGACTGTTCATTGTTAGTATACAGAATTGCATACTTCTATATATTGATTTTATAGTCTGCCATCTTGGTGAACTTGTTTATTAATTATAATAGTTTTTCTTGTGTGAATTCTTTTTTATATAGGAATGTTTTATGTACAAGACCATGTTATTTGTGAATAGAGATAGTATCTCTTTCTTTCCATCTGAATGCTTATTTTTCCTTGCCTGACTGCCCTGGCTAGAACCTTCGGTACAATGTTGAATAGCAGTGGTGAGAACAGACATTCACATTTTGTTTCTGATTTTAGGGGTATAATTTTCAGTCTTTCAATGTTAAATATGTTGTCTGTGAGTTTCATACCTGGTCTTCATCAGATTAAGGAAGTTTCCTTCTATTTCCAGTGTGTCCAGTATTATTATCTGGAATGGGTGTTGGGTTTTATCAAATGCTTTGTCTTTTGATATGATCATGTGGTTCATGTCCGTCATTCTATTAATATATTATGTTATATTGATCAGTTTTTCCTGTAGTTAACAAATCTGAATTCCTGGAATAAGTCCCACTTGCTCGTGGTGTATAATTCTTTTCACATGTTGCTGTTTTTATCTTGCTAGATTTTAAGGACTTTCAAGTCTATGCTCATAAAGGATATTGGTCTATAGCTTTCCTGGAGTAGCTTTGTCAGTTTCCAGACTATTCACCTAATACTGGCCTCACAGAGTGAGTTGGGAAGTGTTCTCTCCTCTTTCATTTTTTGGAAATGTTTGTAAAGGACTGGTGTCAAATCTTCTTTCAATGCTTGGTAGAATTTACCAGTGAATCCATCTGCACCTTTGAGTCTTCTCCTTTTTTCTTGATTATTAATAGTTTAGCTCAATAAAGATGTGTAAATTTTGCTGTTTACAAAGACCAACTTTTAGTTTCATTGACAGTATCTATGGTTTTTCTATTCTCTACATAATTTATTTTTGCTCTAACCTCTATTATTTCCTTTCTTCTGCTTGATTTGGGTTTGGTTTGCTCTTTTTTCTTCTAGTCTCTTAAGGTGGAAGTCGAGGTAATTACTTTGATATCTTTCTTCCTTTTAAAACAGAAAATTTACTTTTTTATTCTCTTGTGGTCAAAGAACATACTTCATATGATTTCAATCTTTTTAATGTTATGGAGACCCAATTTATGGCCTAAGACAGGGTTTATCCTGGAGTATGTTCTAAGTGCATTTGAGAGGAATGTGTATTCTGCTGTTGTTTACATGGAGTGTTTGATCAATGTCTGTTAGATCTAGTGGGATTATAATGTCAATGTCTTCCTTTTTTTTTTTTTTTGTTTAGGTTTCTGCCTAGTTCTAGTTTTAGCTGTTTTTCATGGCCACTTCTGTCAAGGCTATTACAGAAGGTGGAAGGCAGAATGGGAACAGGCAATTAAAACTCCAAAGAGTTTACTTACTGTTCTTGTTATGAGCCAGCCATTTGTGTTAAATAAATGCTTTTCAGATTATTATAAGCCTTTAGATGATTTCCAGAGTTCTGAAAACAATGTTGATTTGATAATTTCCCCCATATTCTCATTTATTTTATAGAGGAACATATTTTGGAGGTCTTTTACCCCCACCATTCTCACTGATGTTCCAGGAGTGAGAGTTTTCAGGGTAGGAGGTGATGGCTGATCTGAAACATTCCTTTTTGTTTCTTTGTTTTTTGTGCTTTTTGTAACCACCCACTAATAAATACATTCTAAGTATATAAATCAATTTTACATAAGGTTGAGGAAATAAAAATATAGTCGAGGACCATATTCATCAGAATTATCCAGTAGGTATAAAATTAACGAGAACACAGATTACTGCACCAGCATTTTTAGGGGGACAACTTAACACCTTATATTTTTCGCAAACTCTCATGTTACTTATGTATATGTATACACTAAAATTGGAAAATTACTGCCATATGGTATTCTATAATTGACATAATTCAATGCTAACACAGGAGACAATGAGCTGTAAACTGAATTTCAAGATTTTGAAATTCAGGAACAGGAGTTTTGCAGATAATTAATTACTTTCCTTATTAGCAATAATAATAACTCAATATTGCCTCTACATAAATATATGAAGATATCTAAGAGTTGTGTTACTAAGCACTTACCATCTGCTAGTAGGTCATAGGTTTTTATCATATCATTTAATTCTCAAGGGTATGACTTTTTACCCCTACTTTAAAGGTGTAGAATTGCCCAGGATTAGGTGACTGACAAATGGAAGAACCAGAATTTTAAAAGAAGTATCCCTGATGCTAAATTCCATGTTTTTTCTGCTTTATCTTTCTGGTGCTCTTAAATTAAATCTTTATTAGACATTTTTTACTTGAACGTAATGATTATTTTGCCAGTAGATTGATAATGCTTATTTATTTCATTTTTTTCCATAAAACTTTAGCGCATTAGATTTTTTTTTTTTACCTCTCTATGATGCAATCTAACATCTCTTTGTCTGAAAGTTACAGAATAATTGGGGAATAAAATTACTTCTATGGCATAGGCACGGAATGTGGAATGCATGAGCAAGGAAGTAAAATTACTTGGAACTTCTGTGTGGGCTGAGGGCTGAATTTCACAGAGGCTCTAAAATGAAGGTGAAAGAAAGGAATTAAGGCCTTTAAGCAAATCAAATCAAATAGTTCAAAGAAAAGGAAATTACCTTTCAGATTAATAGAGATGAGCTGGCACGCACATGCTAAACACCCTCATATTTTCAAATGACTGTATGTCATTTTCTAAAGGCTGTGGGCTATGGGTGTATACTTTCCAAGATGATTTCAAAAGAACAGATTTTCTCAATGAGCTGGCCTGCATTTCCTAGTGCAATTTCTTAGCTGTGGGGTTATTTCTTAGAATTCTGAATTAGGTCATCACTTTTCTTTTTTTTTTTTATTGTTGGGGATTCATTGAGGGTACAATAAGCCAGGTTACAATGATTGCAATTGTTAGGTAAAGTCCCTCTTGCAATCATGTCTTGCCCCCATAAAGTGTGACACACACCAAGCCCCCACCCCCTCCCTCCATCCCTCTTTCTGCTTCCCCCCCATAACCTTAATTGTCATTAATTGTCCTCATATCAAGATTGAGTACATAGGATTCGTGCTTCTCCATTCTTGTGATGCTTTACTAAGAATAATGTCTTCCACTTCCATCCAGGTTAATACGAAGGATGTAAAGTCTCCATTTTTTTTAATAGCTGAATAGTATTCCATGGTGTACATATACCACAGTTTGTTAATCCATTCCTGGGTTGGTGGGCATTTAGGCTGTTTCCACATTTTGGCGATTGTAAATTGAGCTGCAATAACAGTCTAGTACAAGTGTCCTTGAGGGGTGCCCTGTAGCCCCAGACAAACCTAGAAAATTGGATGTTCTGCTTCAGCGTCTTTTAGAGCTGTCAGCTGATGATTTTGATCTCACCCTTTCTGTGTCTATGCAAAATTCCTGAGATCAGTTGTATGAGATAGAGGACTCAAGAGAAGTTCTGCTATGTTGATTTAATGTTGTGTTCTGAATTTTATCAAATTGGTTCATTTACAGGCACATATTTCTTAGTTAATGCTATTTATTTATTTATGACAGAGTCTCACTCTATTGCCCTAGGTAGAGTGCCGTGGCATCATCATAGCTCACAGCAACCTCAAATTCCTGGGCTCAAGTGATCCTCATGCCTCAGCCTCCTGAGTAGCACCCACCACAATGCCAGGCTAGTTTTTCTATTTTTAGTAGCGATGGGGTCTTGCTCTTGGTTAGGCTCATCTTGAACTCCTGAGCTCAAGCAATCCTCATACGTCAGCCTCCCAAGTAGCTGGGACCACAGGTGCCCGCCAAAATGCCTGGCTAGTTTTTCTATTTTTAGTAGAGGCAGTGTCTCACTTTGCTCAGGCTGGTCTTGAACTCCTGAGCTTAAGAGATTCACCTGCCTCGGCCTCCCAGAGTGCTAGGATTACGGAAATGAGACACTGTGCCCAGCCTGATCCCAATTTTTAGATAACTAGACTCAGAACTCTTTCAAAGGAGGGAGCGTGTCTCAGTAAGCCTCCGTACTATCAAAACCTAACACAACGCCTTTCATACAGTGTTTAAGGAATGAATGAATACACAGCTGGAGCTCATCAATGAGGTACAGATTCAGAGATTATGTACATCTCTTCTAATTTGTTCTCTACCTGTTGCTTTATTTGAAAATAGAATTTTTAAAAATTTAGATACTTATTCAGTCAGTATAAAGGTAAAAACAAAAATACATGTACCTACCTAGCTTGAAAAAAAAATTTAATTAATGACCCCTGCGTATCTAAACCCCTTTTCTCTAGTGTATGCCCCTTTCTTAGAGGTTAACTACCATCCTCAACTTTGAGTTTAGTCTAGTGCTTTTATATTAAAAATAATTGTGCCTGGTGTCATTATTAAAATGTTACTCTTTTTAATGGAGTAGGTACAATGAATTTCTGTTTAAAGCAACAATAACCCTTATTGATGGGCTATCGTCCATCAGGGATATGATGTCAGGGTCAAACAGGCTCGTCCCCTCCCATTACTATAATCAGATCTAAATGGGAGTTTGCACAGCTTTCCCTCAAAGGAGTGTGTAATATGGGATGAGTAAAGAAGAGATTTTTGTGGCAGGGGACTATCCTTAGTGTCCCTATATTTTCCCACTTGACTTTACCTGTGCTGTTTTTAATGAGTTTTTCCTGTGGCTGAACACCTGTTGCCTCCTGAAAGCACTGAGCTATGGCGTGGAGGACGGAGCCACAATTCCTGTAATTTAAATGACTGTTCCTCCTGGGTTTACTGATTCTAACAGCTTCACCGCCCTCTAGATCCGGTAGGCACAAGCCACATTAGGAGGTAGGCTTGACAAGTGAAGGCTGTTTTTCTGACAGAAGATGAAAGAAGTGATTTACAGTTTACTCATAGAGTTTGAAACCACAGGAGAGAAAGTTCTCTGGGGACTTCCGGAGGAGGGAAGTTTTGCTCTTGTTCTTTTGTAGGGGGGTAGGTTCTCAACTTTGTTGCTACTTCTTGTGAGTTGGCAGAGTTTTTTCTTTACTCACCAGAGTGAGAAAAGGCAATCTTCCAAAGGCAACCTTCCATGCTTCCAAGAGTGGTCTTGGTCAGTTTTGATTGATGTTGAATGAATGTGATTCAACAATGTTAGTAATGGGGCTATAGATGTTCTTTCATATCAACAGTATCTATATACTAGCTTTATTTATTAGCATCTAATGTGTGCTAGATGCTAATAACATAACCGTGTATAAAAAAGATATGTTCTCTGCCTTCACGAAGTTTATATTTTATCAAGGGAGACAGACATTAACAGATAGGAACCTCTTTTCTGGCTGTTTCATGTTTCTTGCAGGGGAACATCAATTTATGGAGCACTCCTGGGTTCTCTGAACTGGACATACCTAGCTTTGTCCTTCCCTCCCTCTGTCTTTTGGGTGGGCCTGTCTGCTCTTAGCCTGTGCCTTTGAGTGGGAGTTGGAGTAGGGTTTGGGGTCTTCTAGGTTTCTAGCTTCTGTGACTGCATAGGTCTGTCTAATTCTGTGGTTCAGATTTAAAACCCACTGATGCCAGCATCTAAGCCATAGTCCCAAACCCAGTCTTTAGTACTATGTTGTTATTTGATCCTCATCTCCCTGACTCCACTGTCTCTGTCAGTGAATTTAGAATTTGGGGTGGGATAGATTATTGGGTCCACAAATCTTAATACTGACAATCGATTTGGTGATTATACTAGGGGAACTGATGAAGTCTAATTTCTGGACTGGTGGTTTTCAAATTATGCTCAAAGGAAGGAGGATTATAGGGAGCTGGGAGGGCTGAATTCTATTTTCTTCACAGTGTCTTCAGAGAGAGCAGATTTGCTTCAGTCTGTTTTATGTATTAAGCTTTCACATATACATTTTGAGCTTAAAAACAGTTTGAAACGAGTACCTTAGACTCTTTGGTAGCTGTCAAAGATCTAGTCCACAATCCATGGACTCTATATGCATGCATGCTGACCTTAATATCTGTAGTGCAATCCATTTTGTTCCATTTTATACTATTAGAAACAAAGGTTTGGTTAAAGCTCACTAAATGGATTCCATAACACTCATGACATGAAGTTTGAAAAATTCTGCACTAGACCATGTTCATATTATCTAAGGGATTCTAACTTGACAGGCCTCTCCTCTGTCAACGACCTGACCTTCTCCTAATTGTATTCTTTTTGCTGTACGTGTCTTATTCCTTTTGGAGCTTAATATATCATTTGTTTTCTGAATGCAAATAAATTAGGGTTAAACTTATAAAATTACAGTCCCTTCTGAGAAAGTATTGTTTTTGTTACTGTTATTATTGCTGAGACTTTTAACAATACTAAAATTATTATATTCCAAACTTGGCAGACATTACTAAATATTGCTGTTCAGGCTCATTGTAAACCATATTATTATCACTGGCCTGTTTTGTTTTGTGTAATGGGATAGTTTTCTATCAAATCATAGTGGTGAACAAAGCTGAGAAAAATCCTTAAGTTCCTCACCGAGTTTATAGTCCTCTGGAGTGTTTTTTTTACAGAACAATATTGGTGGTGCTCATGGTTTAGATACAGCGGTTCTCAACCTTCCTAATGCTGCGACCCTTTAATACAGTTCCTGTGGGTCGTGACCCACAGGTTGAGAACTGCTGGTTGAGAATGAATTATTCATGTAAGCCTGTTTACCACTGCCACCCCATACTGGACAGTATGCCATCCAGGAAATGGCAGTTTTTGAGGGGATGAAGAGACTGGTATTATTTTTGTCCTCAAGCTAGTGCCTAGAAGATGCAGGTGTGTGTGGCATGCTGAGAAAGGGCACAAGGGGACAGAGTGACAATGTTGGGCACAAGAAGGTCCTGGTGTCCAAAGGGACGTGAAATGATCTGCAGGAAAAGTAAGGGGCAGGCTGGAAAGCAGGGCCACTTTCCTGATGGAGTTTTGAACAGTCCCTCCCCCTCCTCCTTTCCAGCCCCTGAGTATGTGAAGTCAGAGAAGTCAACGCCGAGAAGTCAACCTGCCACTTACCTTTCATCTCCAACCCAGAACATCGTCCAGCAAGGAGACCTTGTGCCAGAGGGGCGAGTGGTTTGTCTCCAGATGGAGGATGAGCGATGTTCATGCTTAGAAAAACTTGGCCTCACCGATGCCAGGTTCGGAGAGTCCTCTTTCCTGCCTTCCAGAGTCACCGCTTGTTTGCTTGAAAAGACTGGGCAAAGTAGGCAAACACAGCCAGCCCAGCCAGCACAGCCCTTCCTCGAATTCAGGCTCTCTCTGGATGGCGCTGGCTGGTAACCGCAAGAATGAAGATCTCATCAAGCCAGCACTGGCTCCCCGCCCACGCTGACTGGTTGGAGTCAGCTCCCTGGTGTTGATCATAAGTGCAGCTTCAGGCCTCTGCCTGCTGGGCCCAGGCTGGCAGCTCTGGGTGCTATCTGACTTGGGCATGAGGCATCGTGGAAAGAACCGTTGCCTACAGGCAGCAGACCTGGTTTCTCATCAAGGTTTTGCCTCTGGTATTCTGTACCTGGGACTGAACCTCCCTGTGCTTTATTTTCAATGAAGTTCCCAAGCCCTCATGTTGGCCACACTTTGTGATTCTTTATCTTAGGGTGTTATTGGGGTAGACAACACAGATAAAGCTCGAATGAAAGTCAAGGCTGTGTCCTAACATCTTGAAGTGCTGAAAGGTGTCCTGGTGGAGGTGAGAGAGACACAGAGCTTCTGAGACTGGGCTGGGATGAGGGAGTTCTGGTGACTCGACAAAGAGAAAGATCCTGCCCTCAGAACTTGTACCATACTCAAGATGTGACAAGGCCTCAGGAGGGAATTGTGGACAGGAGAGCCCCTTTAGTGGTTTGGATTCCTACCACCTTCTGTCCGCGACATCGCCTGAGATTTCCATCCCGGGCAGAGCAGCAGCACAGCCTCAGACAATGGGTATCTTAGCCATGGCTGCTGTGGGCCCCGGTCTGACAGCTTGAGAGGATTCCCTACCTTGGTAAGGTAAGACCTCGGGGCCTTTACACTTTTGCAGGGGAAGACCTAAGAAGGCACGAACTTTAACTTCTGCAAAATCCAACAGAATGGGGCTTGGAGTCAGAATTATATTGATTTGAAGAAAATAAAAATAAGTAATGCATCATGTTTTCAGAGCCCCCAGAGAATGATGTGAGGTCTGTGCTGTATTTGTGTGCCATGATATTTCAGGAAACACTGGCCTTCATTCTGTACACATTGTCTTCCCTGCCAGGTGCCTTCCAAGGACACCAGCGCTTTGTGCCAGGCTGGCCTCGAAGCGGTGGGACACAGCCTGGAGCAAAGAACAAGATGAGTATTTCAGGGTGTGGAGTCCAGCCCACGGGTGGGTGAGTGGCCTGGGCAGGCCCAGGCGGAGCTCTGACAGCTCCTCAGTGGGGGATGCGCCCGTCAGGGCGGCATCGGGGTAGCCATCAACGCACCCTGGCCAGGGCTCTGGAGCTTCAGCTGAAGCCACCCAGAACTGATGTGTTGTCAGGGCTTCCTCAGCCCCAGGTTCATGCCCCCTTTCCTGCCTCAGGCCAACAGACTTCTCTCCTTTCAACAGAGGGTCAGGAACCCAGAAGACAGTGGAGCCCAAACTTCTCCTCAGCTGTAATGGTTTCCTGAAAATAGAGACTTTGCCTCAGCTTCCAGACCCAATTCTCTTTCCACACTTCACAGTTCCCAGTTAGTCAGAGCAATGTGCCTAAAAATAACCACCAGCTAGGCCCACAAAGTTCAGGGGGGTACATTGGCAGCCAGTGGAGAAAGTTTGAAGTCTGCCTCTGTGGTTCTGGAAGCTCAGCTGTGGCGCGCTTGCCAGAAGGGCCCTTCAAGTCATGTTATTCTTAGTACCTCTCAGGGCAGCCATCGCAGAGGCAAGCTCCACCGCCTGAAAGTTATTGAGGTCACCCAAGGACAGCAGCTTGAGGGGAAATATGAAGAGGAGAGTGTATTTTTAGTGCATCTGCTCATGTCTGTATGCTGCCCCCTCCTCCTGCATGCTTCCTCAGTCTCCCTGGCAGCCCCTCTCCACCCCCACACAGGGACACCTCATCCCCCTCCTGGCCCAGAGACTTCCATGGCGCCCCAAGTCTGCCTTTCCTAGCACCCCCTGGTCCTGAATCTTGTCCTTTTTTCTTTATCAAAATGAACACATCTGTCAGAGAATGATGTTAATCTGATGAATAAATTCATAGCAAAGTACAAAGGTGAATGGGTTTAATATTGCCCATTGTTTAGAATATGGTTGCATATTTTATTGGTGTAAAACAACATATTATACAGTTTTCCATCTTAACCATTTCTAAGCGTGCCATTCAATAGTGCCAAGTACACCCACTGTGAGATGCTTAGAGCATCTGAGGCTGTGAGGGATCCTTAGAGCTTTTCCATCTTACAGACCTCAAACCCTGTATTCATTAAACAATTCCTCATTTTCCCCTCCTCTCAGTCCCTGGTAACCACCATTATGCTTTTCGTATTTATGAATTGGCTACTTTCGGTATCTTATGTTAAGTGCAATCATACAGCGTTTGTCCTTTTGCGACTGACTTATTTTACTTAGCGTAGTGTCCTCAAGTTTCATCTTTGTCATAACATGTGATAGGATATTCTTTTTTTAAAAGGTAAAATTGTATTCCATTGTGTATATATAGCATATTTTGTTTATTCATTCATCTGCTGATAGAAATTTAGGTTCCTTTCCCCTCTTGGCTATTGTGACTACTGCTAGAAAGAATATGAGTTTTCTTTCTTTCTTTCTTTTTCTTTTTTTTGAGAGTCTTATTTTGTCGCCCTCAGTAGAGTGCTATGGCATCACAGCTCACAGCAACCTCAAACTCTTAGGACTCAAGCGATTCCCTTGCCTCGGCCTCCTGAGTATCCGAGACTTTAGGTGCCCACCACGATGCCCAGCTAGTTTTAGAGACAGAATCTCACTCTGGCTCAGGCTGATCTCAAACTCCTGAGCTCAGGCAATCCACCCACCTCAGCTTCCTAGATGACAATGGGTTTTCAACATCTCTTTGTGGTCCTGCTTTCGATTGTTTTGGATATGTACACAGACATGGGATTGTTAGATCATGTAGTAGTTCTATTTTTAATTTTTCGAGGAACTACCACACTATTCCAAAGCAGTTACACCATCTTATAATTCCACAAACCACACGAGTTCCCACCTCTTCACATCCCTGCAAACCCTTGTTATTTTCTGGGGTTTTGTTTGTCTGTTTGTTTTGTTTTTCTGATAGTGGCCACCCTATTGGATGTGAGAGTATGACTGTATTTTAACAGAAGATTTTCATGCTTCAGCCTGAAGGACAGACGACAGGGCTGATTTCGGGCTAGCGTGTGCCACGGGAAGGTGGTAGGTATTTGAGTTGGGAGATTCTTGTTGCAGCCTTCAAATCTCATGCCACAGGCCTCAGCAGAGTCATTATTTGTCACCTGAGTGACAGCTGAGTCACCTGTCTGAGCTCTAGATTACCCCCTCTATAACCCTTTCTTGGGTATACAGAAAAATCAGATTCAAACACAGGATTGTGCAAATTTCTGGAAGGTTTATTTTTCATTCTCTCCTCTCTGGCTATAGGTTCTGCTCGTGTTCTGGATTTTTTTCTCTCCTAACTAAGCCATTCTTGTTTTGTTTCACATGAATGAAAACCTGGAACTAAGCCATTTTCCTTGATTTCCCAGAAATAGCTAATTACTTCTTTGCACGTGCAGCGTATTTCAGTGATTTAGGAGAGTTTACATTGCGGACAAGCAAACTATTGACTATTGGAATGGTGCTCCCATTTCCAAAAGTTCTGTGTTGGACCATCCTGCCTCCCAGTGCTTGTTTTCCCTGCTGTCAGGACAGTCTCTGTAGCCCTCTCCCTTCTATCTCTTCACTTTTCTAACTCCCACTTTGCCGGGTCTGCTGCACCTCCCTGAACCATGTGAAAGTGATGAGTTCTTGTCCCCAAGTTCATGCCTCATTTCTCTCCCAAAGTCAACAGACTTCCCTTCTCTTAAGAGAAAGACAAGAACTCTAAAGACTGGACCACAGCTTCTCCCCAGCTGTGATGGTTTCCGGAAGCTAACCTCTTTCCCTCAACTACACCCGGTTCTCCTTCCATACCTCAGAGTTCCCAGGGAAGCCGAACTCTCCTCCTTTTATTATGCACAACAAACCAACTCCCTCCAAATTCTGCTGTAGGCCTTCCTTTGGAAACCCAAATCTCCAAGTGTTCTCCTAAATAAAATACCCATTTCCTATCTATGAGCCCTTAAAACCAGGGGAGATCTTGAGTTTTCCTGAAGCAGGTCTACCCACCTTCCTTGAGAGGGTAACGGTTCCAAGGAGCACTTGTTTTTCTTCTCACACCCGAGACCTGTCAGGACAGGTCTGTGTTGCCAACAGCCATTCTGACTGCCTGTTTTTGGGAAGGCTTCTCAGAGTGATTGAGCATTGAAAAAAGGCAGGATTCTGATAAATGTGTTTCCTTTCTATGGAGCTGAAATCAAGGCCAGCTGAGGACGTGGTTAGTCAAAGCTGTTTGACTCTTCATTGAAAGACTCTCTGCACTCCCCACGAAAGCTTGACTTCCAGAGTACCCAAATGCTGGTTTCCTAAGTGGATAACTGTTTTGTGCCTTATCCCCACACTGGTTGCTATTGTAACAGGAGGCTAAAAGGAATTTTAGACTCTGTAGGTCTCAACTATAAAAATATACTCCTTGATCTCATCTATATGGTTGAGACCCCTGCTCCCTCTCTCTGGGCGGATATCCTCCCAGGGAGTCTGGCCTGATTACTGAAACGTTGTCATAGAAATCACATTTAATTGCTTCCTCTTACTATATATGGTAGGCTAGAAATGGTATCAAGAAGCTAATCTTATAATCCTTTTCTTCCTAATAGAAGAACAGTGGAATTCTGTGGGCCAGAGAAATGCAGGCAGCTGGGAGTTGAACTTTAAGCACTGGTATGGTGGGCACCAGCCCTCCTGTCCAGTCTCATTGGTCTTGCAGTGGTGACAATGACGTACTCAGGAGGCAGCTGGAGATTGCAAAGGAGCCAGACTGCAGAGGTCACTGGGAGTGGGAGAACATGGAATGACCTGGAAAAAATGGTAAAAGGAAATAGTATGTCAGCAAATTTGAAAGCTGAGAAAGAAATTATGTCCAAATATGGTATAAACAGAAGTTATCTTAACTATCCTATCTATGTAAAAAGAGATTGTAAATAGGATACAGCAAGGGGAACAAAAATCTACTTTCCCTGTAATAACAGATAGCTTTTAGTTTCTGGAATGCGCCATGTTCCGTCTGCCAATCTTGTTTCCTGTATCTTTAATACCTTCACTGCCTGCCTCTCACCCACTCCATCATTTCTCCCTGGATTACTTCTACTAGTCCTTCAGATTTCAGTGTAGATGCAATTTCCTTCTTAGACCCCTGGAGACTGTGGGAGGTGCCAATACAAGTCCCTGAGCTGGTAATTGGATATGTCCTTATTTACCTTTCCCCTTATGTCAAAACTAAGGCCTCTGTTTTGTTCACTGCTGTACCTACAACACAGGGAATAGCAGGCCTGGAATATTGAGGGCAGCCAACAAATATTTGTTGGAGGAATGGATGATTGAACGGATGGGTTAGAAGAAAATAACTGTTTTCATGTCTTCCTTGGACTGAAGCCAAATCTTTTATGGGTCCAAATCATTTATTGACATTTTTTATGAAAAACAGTCTAGTTCAAAGTTTTTTATTCATATATATTTAATATTGTTTAGGGGTTAATTGTGGCTATGGAAAAATGCTTAAGGGTGGAATCTTTGCAGAGTCAATCAAATAAAGCTTACATAGAGTGGCTAAAGAAATTTCCCAAAGGCCAGAGGGGTGAACTTTGAATCTCAATTTCTTTTATATGTTTGGTCATTGGATCATCATCAAACTGAAGGGAATGAAAGCTTTGCTCTGAGGGAATCAGGTCCATTTAGCATCTTAGTCACTATGCTACATGATACATAATGGCATAAAAAGTCTGCATACAAATCTACAGATCACAGATCAATGTTTTTGAATGCAGCAGACCTCATTATTTTGATGGTACCTAATGTCTACAAGATCTAGTAATATAGAATCTCTTTGGGTTGCTCTGTCTGCCTATCTACCCTGTTTCCCCGAAAATAAGACACTGTCTTATTTTAAGGTGTGCTCCCAAAGATGCGCTAGGTCTTATTTTCAGGAGACGTTTTATCTTTCCTGTAAGCAGGTCTTATTTTCGGGGAAACAGGGTTTCTATCTATCCATCCACCCATTCGTCCATCCGTCCATCCCTATCTATCTGAGAGGGACTCTTAGAAATAAGGTCTAGATGTTACTCATCACAGTACTCTTCCTGCTATTTTTAAAGGCTTATCCACAGTGGTTAATTTTGACTTTGACATCGATCTTGCAACATTTTCTATATGTTAACACTGCCAAGTGGAAAAACAGAAGAAAATTAACAATAAGAATAACAACAGCAAGTTATTAAATTTCAAGCCCTCATTTAATTTTTTATTGATAACTTTTTTTTACTTTGATGAAATATTTCAAGCATGCCAGAAGGACAGAATAGCATTTCATTTTCACTTAAATAAGCTATTACTTTAACTTGATTTTTTTCCTCATCTAAAACAGGTTTTCCTTTTCAATGTTTGCCAAAATTATCAGAACACGTAATTATTTCATCTGACAAAAGTACAATTTCTAAGTAGCTACCAGAATTTTTTTTCGTGAAAAGTTTTAAAATAAAATGTGCAGTTAAATACAGACCCTTAAAAATGTACTCCATGATTATGGGAACCAGGATTAGAAAATAAAAACATGCATGCATTCCAGAATTATCAGTGAGATGCGGCAGTGAATATTTTATTTTTAAAATTTTTCCTTCATGTGAATGCATTTATTTTTAAATAGAACAGATGAAGGGCAATCTTGACACATCAAAAACTCGTGTAACTAAAGCCCTAGTTTTTCTGAAGCCAAGCATACGGGCTTGTGAATGAGTTCTAAACATGCACACTTTAGCTTCCCATCCTTCTTGATAAACTTTATAAAAATGACACTAAATTTTATTCTCTCATCTACACATTTGACCAGTATTTATTGTCTTTCCTTTATGTGCAAGGATCTGTTAGGTGCTGAGATAGGTTGGCAGTCGGCTGTGGCACTTATCTATGTACCATCCAGAAAAATTCTCCATCCACCTGAATGGCAGCCTTCCTCTTAGTGAAGCTGTGCATGGAACAGAATTATAGAATTATTCCTCATAACATGGAAAGCATGGTAACTACCTTACAGCGTTGTGAAATTTAAGGGTGATGTATGGGTCAAATATTTAGAACAGTGAATGACACATAATAAGAGCTCGATAAATGTTAGCTAAAAACTAAATTTAAAGAATCACAGAACTGTATAGTTGCATTGCTAGGTAAATTGAAAGGTCAGGTACAGTTTAACAATCCAACCTCTCCTCTTTTCTGGTTGAGGAATCTGATTCTTATTGAAGTTAAGTGGCTTTCTTAAGGTTGCTGGTTGTTAAAAGGAAGAATAATGAACCCCCAAATTGCTTAATTTCTATCTGAATTTTCACTATAGTACCTGCCATAGAAGTTGTTTGTGTGTGCAGGGGAAGAATGAGCCGAGTAGTTTCAAGCACGTGGCAAATGTCCAATCATGCTTATTGCAACAATATTGAACAAAACCCTTACCTCAAGGGAAAAATTCTAATGGTGAAAGAACTTTCAAAAGCGTTACTGACATGCAGTTGGATGTTTTCATTCCAATTGAGCGTAGTCTGATTTCTTAAAGACGCCATGCTGGCTGGTGGTTGATATACGGTGTGATTTGCTTGGGTCGAGTCCACAGAAAGCTCGCTCCATGAACACAACCCCACCATTGTTTGCTGATCAGGTGTGGGCTCCTACCTACTCACCAGACGCTGGCCACGAGGCATGTTCTCCCTGGCAGCAGTTTCTAAGATTATCATAGGCATTTTCTTGGTTATGGAGATTTGAAAAGCTGATAGAAAGTCTTCCTTATATTCAACCCAACCCTTTTAGTTCCAGAAAATGTCAGGGAGCTGTGGAAAAGTCACAAGTTCTCAATGTTTTTCTGTGTACAACATCCAGGGGGACCCGGAGTGGCACCATGTAAGTACGTAAATGTTTAGAGTCCTGAGAACCACAGAGCTCTTTAACCTACCACTTAGGGAGAAATAGTCTGCTAAGGGTGGGGAGAGAGAACAGACACACTTTCTAAGGGGGAATGAAGTTCTGTTTGTTCTTGCCCCTATCTATACCTTCATGGTCACGAAAGCATCTTGAGGTGCCTTGTCACGTTTTGTTGCTTCTTTGAGATTAGCCTCAGTTTCTGCCTAAAAAGCTGTCTGTCTACTTTTCATGCCTCAGTTTACAGACTTGAAGGGAAGATCAAAATCCCCAGTGAAGCAGGCTGTGGGTCTTGGGTGGGCAATTTTACAATTTAGGAAGACAAAGGAGAAGAAAGGAACGAGGAGAATGGAGCCTGCTGTCAATATTAACTATTGTTGGGGAGGAACCACTTGCTTAATGGTATTAATCCTTGAATTACAGGACCAAGCTTCTTTTATTCTACAACTGCAAACATAGTTATCCTTTGCTTTTTATTTCACTATCTTTTTAAAAAATTTCAGATTAACATGAGGGTACTTACGGTTAGGCTGGATAGCGTGTTCTGTATGGTTGAAGTCTGGGTTGTAATCCTTTGCTTTTACAATTCAGTGAGGATGTGGTGTAGGGCAGCGAATCTCAGTGTCTCTGAGTAGCAGGCACTTTTGTCCCCCAGGAGACCTTTAGCAGTGTCTGGAGACATTTTGGGTGGTCACAGTGGGGGTAGGGTGATATTGTTGCTACTGGTATCTGGTGAATGGAGGCCGAGGGTTGCTGCTAATCATTCTGATAGGAGCAAGATGGCCCCAACAACAAAAAATTATCTTGTCCAAAATTGTCAATAGTGCCACGTTTGAGAAATCCTGGTGTAGGGGCTGAGGCCATCATTTATGGAGCCAGACCCACTGGATTTCACTTCATAACTGGTGACATTATTTAATCTCTGTTATTCGATTCTCCATCTGTAAAGTGAGATAAAGACAATCTTTTCCTTTTTATGAGGATTAAATGAGTGTTTATATATACTATATGCAAGTCCTTAGGGCACTGCCCAGTATGTGGTCAACACCATGGAATATTAGTTGTTATTTTCATGCAAAACAGCACAGGGTATATAAAAACCATCAGAACAACGGAATTTCTGAACAGTTGTTTTTGAGGAGAACTTGGCTAAAAAACACCTTGAAAGGGATTATCAGTATGGGCTGACTAATTTGATGAGACCTATGAGACATTGGAATCCACATGGCAATGCAATGTGCCTCTCTGTCATTACCCTCTACTACTTTCTTCCTGCCGATCTTGTTATGCTGTGGAAAGGGGAGAAACGTCAACACCCAGTCCTAGTACATCGTGTGTGGTTGGGCAGTATTTGAGATTAATTAATAATAATGTTTGTAAGACTTTTAGATGACCGAAGATATGTGAATTTTCTAGGTGGATATGCAGCTGAGAGATGGAAGTAAAGGGAAGGCTGCTGGAAAGGCAGTTGAAAATTAACCACTCATTTGACAGGGTTGTTGGTAGCCAGGAGAAGTGGAAGCACTTGACCTTTCAGATAACAAGATAATTCTCTAAAAGACCTGAGTCTGACCTTGAAAGACCTTGGAAACCAAAGTTGGCAGTTTTTGTGGATGGAGACAACAAATTATCAAGATTTATTCTCCCATTAATCATACAGTTGAAGGTACCAGAACAGAAACGTTTCAGTACACATAGCAAATTATAGGTGTTCAGCAGGGAAAAGAGGCCGGAATTGGCTGAGCTGACCTGTCTGAATATTATGCCCAGAATTACACTTAATCTAGCGGTTTTGATTTGCATGGGAGTCTAAAAATACATCTACTAAGCTCCATTAGATAGTCCTTGACCTTGGGGTCTTTGTTTTATGCGTGGATAATTTCACCCGCCAGGGGACACACACTGGCTTTTCCCTATCCGAGACTGTTTCTCTCAGAACGAAAGTTTTAATTAGGAAGATGCTTAATATTAGGAGCTGTGACACTCAGGAAGAAAATTTCACGAGGCCTCTGGAGACCAACTTAAAAGTCACTGTTTTAGGCCAGCGTATGATAAGTGCTCATCTACTCTAAATATTTGTGAACACAGCAGAAGCTATTTATAGTATATTAAGATCCTTCAAGCCTCCAGGAAATACTCCTTCACGTGTTGATTCACTTCTAGACTCAAGGGTTGCATGTCACCTGGTTCTGGAATAATCTCATCAGGAAAGTGAAAGGGGTCTCTGAAAACAAGCTAAGAATAACTACTCCTTTTGAATGCCTAATCCAATAGAACCTCCATAGCTGACCACTTCCCTGCATTGACTGCCTTCTTAAGTTGACCTAATTTTCACAGACCAGGCATGCACCACATGTACGTACCCGTACGGTAGGCCTAGTTTCTTATGCTGGCCACCCTCATATGATGACCAGTTTGTTACAGTCTCTTGAGGAGTCGATTTACAGAGCTTCTGCTGTATATGTATAATCAGACACGGTCTAAGATATTTTATAATAGACACTTAAAATTATTCTGTCCAGTTAGCAAGCAATATAACTAACATTCAAAGAATTCAGGTAATTTGTTGAAGATCACATAGCCGGTAGATCGTGGTGCCAGGATTTGGCTTCAGATGTATGTCTGCCTACGGCTTCTCTGCTCTGTCAGGTGTCTCCCGAGCCATTAGCACATAAAACACCATTCTCAAGCACTAACACCATTCGAGGAATGAGGAACATTGAGGTGGGCTGGGTCTAGGGCTGGGGATCTGAATTTCTGTCCTTTTCTGAAATTTTAAAATATGGGGATCCTAAATAGTTCATAATATCACCACTGCCTTGTCACTACCCATAATGCAGGTACTCTCTGAGGGACGTAAGAAATATCTCTGAGTAACAGAAGGAAAATGGCAGCCTGATACCTACCCTGCAGGGGATCAGATTACTTCTTCCCGAAGCCACTACTGCACTAAGCCACCATCATTCTTGTCTGGGGAATTGTCATAGTTCCCCAACTGGGTTTCCTGTTTCTAGTCTCATGTCCTTACAGAACAGTCCCCTCATAGCTGCTGGGATGATCCTTTAAAAAGGTAAATCTGGATGTCACTCCTGGTTCAAATCTTCCAGAGGCCCAATATTGCATTTAAAGCGAAATCCAAGCATCCTTGCATTGCCTTTGATTTTAGTGCTCCTTCTCCCTGCTTCCCAAGACCTTCTCTGTCCCAGGTCCTTTGAATATGCAATACTTCACCTAAAATGTTTTTCCTGCAGCTCTTTGCTGGTAAGGGAGAGCAGGCTGTGTCACCCTAAAATGTGACTGCTTGACATAGAGTTAGTTTGAACTAAAGGCAATTAAGAAGCAGCAAACACGAGGAAAGCTCTTTCTACTTTCCTCTTTTCTGCTTAGGGGCAGGATATAAATTTCCCTTCACTGGAGATGACTCTGAACTCTTAATCAGTCCAGAGACAGGACCAGAGGAATCTGCAAACAAACCTTACTCTCTTAATTTCCCCCATTATCTTTACCTTCCCAGTTTCCAGCCCATGGCATCTGCAAAGCACTTTCCTTTATTCTGTCACTTTTCTACAAATTCTATGTTCTTTGTTTAAAATTCAATATAAGCTGAGCTCGAAGGTATTTCTACGAGGACTCGTCTCCCGTGCTCCTGGATGTTAAGTGCATGATGCACATGTTCATACCTTTCTGTGTGTGCTTTTGGTAATGTGTCTTTTTTAACAGGTGCTTCAGCTGAGAACCAAGAAGCATGGAAGGAAGAGATGTTTTTCCTCCCTGTCGCCAGCACTGGCAGCCTCCTCTTGTCATCTTGCAGAGAAGATGAATAGCCGTCTCACATCCCCACCCCTGCCCACCTGGCAGATCCCTCCTCTTCATGACACCTTTTGTTTTCTTCAAAGCATTTATCAGCAGCTCACTTATGTAATGTGTATTGTGTTTACATCCTCAAAAAGTCAGGGATTTTGTCTTTATTACTGCTGTTATCTCCAGCACCTAGAAAACGTTTCTGGTGAGTAGTTAAGTATTTAAGAAATATTCACTAAGGAAAGAGCACTGTGCAGGGAGTCCTGAGGCCTGTATCTAATGCTGCTCACCTGCTGGTTTGCAGGGTGTGGGACACGTTGATGTTGGCTGTCTATTTGTTTGTTTACAGATTGAATCAAGTGACCTCTTCAACCTTATTCTAGTCTTAAAATAGTGATCCTCTAACATCCTGACTGGGGGCCTAGAATGGAGTTCCTCGAGTCTTATTTTTGTAGGCCCCAATGAAGATGTTCTAATATTAATAAGTGAGAAATGCTACAAGCCCCCACCATCCCTGCGGACAAAGGCAGTTTGTTCAGTAATGTTAATAATGAACTTTTTGGTGTACTGAAGGTGAGTTTTGTACATAGGAAAAACTACTTGGAGTTTTACTTTGGTCATATAAATTAATATTCTATTTAATAAAACAACAAATTAAAAAAATGCAGCTCTGTTGACTTTTAATTCAATTTGAAAATCTGATCATATTTTTCAAGTTTAGTGACAACTATTTGAATAGTTATTTGAACCTTTGAATAATGCTTAGTCATTTAAATACCTTTAAACATTGTAAATCACATTTATAAATTTTGTGAATTTGAAACCTTTCAAAGCACTTTAATTGGCTGTCAAAGCTTTTTGTGAACTTAAGTACTTCTTGTAAACCTAAGGAATACATTTGTAAATAAGATAAAAACAAGTCTGCTTCAACAATCTAGGATTATATATTTAGTGGGATTTTGACTTAAATCTAAATCAATTTCTCAAACATGTATTTCAAATTAGGATAAAGAAGCTGATCTGTTATTCTAATAAGGTACATTTTATTAAACATTACAAGAAAAAATGATTCCAAATATGTCCAGGTTTCTTTACACAATAGTATAGTTTTTGTTTTGATGCCAAGTTTTATACTGTACTTAATTTTGAATCTTCTCGAGGTTAAAATATACTCGTTAGTGCTTTGAGCTATAAATGTGAATGGTTGTGTGTGAATTTAAGCTACATTCTAAGGGCCATCAGTAACCCTGATTAGAAATTCATACTCCAGTGTTGTGAGTTCAGGTTTGGTTAGAAATGTTACATTCTACAGGCAACTTGTGCAAGCCTTTAGCTGTCTTTATCTCAGATCAACACCAGCTATTTGTTTAATTAGCATAATGAATAATAGAAATTCTTGAAATAGTTGCATGTTAGCAGAATAGACGATAGAAATACGCTCTCCTATGTGGAATTAGTGCCTATGTGGAATTAGTGCCGTTAAATGTTATGTGGTTTGGCTAAAACGTTTGGGGTAATCTCTACCTTCAGTGAAGAGCAGGTAAATCTTGTTAGCCCTTCACCTTTATCTCTAAGTGTAATCTGTATGCATAGCAGAACATAGTTCGAGTTTCCAGAACAAGGCAGTGGTGACAGTGTAGGTGAGTAGCTGATTGTCATTGTTTATCTACCAAAAAGGACATGATGGCTGTTCTTAGCTAATTTGGCTTAAGCCAATTGGAAATTTCTTTCTGTGTAAACTTATTAACAAGCTTGCATAATGAGAAGAGATTGTTTCTGGCAAGGCTGATGGAACCATATTATAACTGCTACGTCAATAAATTCATAACTATAAGCGAGGTGGTAGTTTCACAGTCGGAATCTTTAATTTTCTACTCAGGAGAATCTATAATCCATACGTTGTTTAATTAGATGTTGTACTTCCTCTTAAAATATCTTTCTCATTGAATTTTAAGGCTGCTAAACTTGATAAAATCTTGTATTTTATATTTTTTTGTTTTAGAGTCACATAACTCTAAGGTAATTAAAATTGATCATTGGATTGCATTTTAGCCTGTTTTTCTCCCTCTCTTTTGTAAGAGTTCAAGGTGGAACTCTGAAAAAGTCATTTTATACTTGACATTAGGGGAAAACATCCATGAATCTGGGAGGAACTTCTATACCAACTAGTAGCAGGTTGCTGGTGTTTTAGTCTCCCAAGAAATTGTTTTGAAGTGTAGACTCCCTCGCAAGGTGCCAGACCCGTGACCAGGGCCAGCTGGAAGAGCCACCTCCCTGGGGAAAGGGAGAGTAGGGGTATGGGAGGAATTTTAAGTGCAGGGACAGGGGACAACTTGCTTCCACTAGCATTTTTCTACTCGGAAGATTCAAAATGTATTCTGCAGAGAATGGGGGACGAGCGCAGTCCAGGGTAAGTCATTTTACATTTTTGGCTATTCAGGATCCCTTTAAAAGAAAGTTTCTCTGTTGGCTCATGTGTTGGATTTTACTCTACAAAGTAAATGCTATTTATGCATAATATTAACTTACTTCTCTGCTTTCATGAATCAGAGACCTATATCTGATAGCTAGAATGTTTGATTAGCATGAGCTAAGTGTGGGGAGAGGGAGCTCCCCTCTCTTCACTGGGACCTGGGAACCGCGCTGACACCAGGAAGATCAGCGTGAGGGAAAGCACGTGTGTTTTATTAGTTTTCTATGTGCATAAGGATCTCCACCAGGGGGTGAAGTCCCAAGAAAAGGCCAAAGCAAGATGCTGTTTACTTTTTAGACCAATAAATTTGTGAAGAAATGATGAGACAAAGGCTAGCTGTAGTAAACTCTAGATGAGTCCCTGGGAGATGGGGGATTGGGTGAGGCTAGGGGAAGGTAAGGGCTCCTCTCCAAGCTTATTTATTCAGTTCTGTTGCCCCAATCTCCAAAAGTAACTATTCTTTTGCAAAGGAATCCTTATGGCTTACAGCCTGCAGGTAACAAGAGGTCAACTAGCCGCCTTCTGAAACTACAATTTCTCAATTTTACAGTTTGAAATGATCAACATACCAGGGCGGCATGTTGTGGGATGGTGCAGCCTCCACTCCTTCATGAGAAAGAATCTCCACAGTGACTTCATAATTTCACTCAAAGCAGAGGAAATTGGGATGCTAGTTAGAAAAGTTTTAAGTAGCCTTATCAGAAATGAATCCTCCCCAAATCACCTCATGTTTAAAAAGACCTACAGATGTCTAGGCCCAGCCCAAATGACCTGGAATACTATAATCTCTTGGGATGAGACACAGGAATTTTTAACAAGCACTGTCCTCAGCATCCAGGCGGTTCAGATCTCACTGTTCCTTGAACCTTGCTGTGAGAAGGATTCCACTAGAAATTTTGAAATGTTGACAGAAGCTAGCAGACCTCCCTCTGAAGTGACTTCAGAGACCTCAGGTTGGGAACCTCTGGTAGGGTGGAAAACAGCAGACTGAATTCAGCTGCTCAGCCTTGGGCGCAGCTTCAGTTGAAGCTCAAGAAACCATGACTAAGTTGACCTTTTGTCATATCTCTCTTCCTCCCTGTTTATTTAAGTTACCATCTTAACTGGCTCCTGAAGTCAAAAGTGCTTTTGTTCTCTGCATGAATGGTCTGATTCACATAGCACCAACATGGCTTCAAAGGGAGAAGTGTCTCTCACCTTTGGATAATGTCCCTTCCCCTACAAATGCCACAGTCCAGCCAAATAATTTTAAAGGCTTTATGTTTTAACTATTTCATACTCTTCAGATCACCTCTCTCTCTGTTCTTGGAAGAAATAAGGCAAAACAACAACAACAAAAATCCCCCCAACAGCATAATACGCAAAGGTGAATTCTTGCACATAATGTTGTACTTAAGGCAGTGATTCACAAATTGGGAACTTAAAATGTACAAACTACTGGAACCACCTCTGAAGGTCTGATTCAGAGAGTGTGGGAAGAAGCCTGGGAAACAGCCTCTTGATTCAATGATTAGCCAGTTCTGAGAGTCAACATTTTTGTGGACGAACCCCAGCCAGTCACTTGCCCAGTGTGGGATGACCAGAATACTGGATGACCAGTATTCTGCCTAGGAATACTGTGGGGATGGTGATGGGCGAGAAAAGGAGAGGAAGGAGGCAAAGGCAGCCCAAGCATCTTGCCGTTTGCAGGACCTCATGCTCTTTCACCCCCCACCCCACGCCACGTTCAGCTCCTCTGAGTTTCTAATTTCAGTGCACGTACGGCCGAAGCAACCACCAGTCTGTTTCTTGCAGTACATGTGTGATCACGCGTGGTTTTTCGTCTTCCTGCTTTTATACAAGTCATTCTTTCACCCTGGAACTTCATGTGTTCAACTCCCTGGGAAACTTCAAAACCCCATTCAAATATCACCTTTGTAAAGTCTTCCAACACCCCAGGCTGTGCAAATCCTTTCCTTCTCTGTAGCCAGTTAGATTTTTATACACACAAATGTCACTGGTGGAGATACCCAAGTATGTTCTATTTCCTATAATATAGCTATTTAAAACACTTCTGAATGGATGGCACAGTATGCATATGTGTAATTCAGTAATGAACTCTACATCCTGCAATCTCAAGAAGTGGTGACCTGGCATTTCAAAGATTCTATAGTTTACATTTAGAAGAGTTATTACAACCTAATCCCTTGGACATTGCTATCTAAATTGAGATCAAGGGGTAATAAAAATATTTCTTCACAGGTGAAATGATTGAGAGTTGAAATAAGTATGTGCTCTAAAAAGAAGGTGCAAATACCTCTGTTCTTCCATGAATGGGACATGAGAACCTGGCAAGCCCAGCAGCCTCATGCTCTCACCAGTGTGCTCCATGGCCAGGGCCCCTTTGGCCCTGTGTTCCCCTCACCTAACAGGATCCATCTTGAGTCCATGGTAAGCTGAAACTGCTGCTGAAGCATAGTCCCCTTTGCCACCAGAGAACATTAAATTTATGCAGGGTGCTGTCCTGAGTGCCTAGAAGACTGAAAACGAGGGCTTTCACCATAGGCACAGGCTGCGCGACAATGTGCCTGGTTGTTTTGAGCCCATGCTAATAAATGTGTGCTTGGCAAAATTTGGTCTGAGACGTGGCTTTATTACAGCATGCAATCACCAGTGAGGCTGTACAAGAAAGCACCAGTAGCTCTCATTTGCCTCTGGTCTAAATGTCTAGTAAAGACTACCAGGACCACCTGAAGCTGTGGAAGGCCACACTGCCTACGACAGCCAACTTCGTCATCTTTGTGTACCTGGGGATAGTACCTGACACATGAGGGCTCAAGAAATGCCCGTTGGTGGTTTTAACTTATAACCCCCACCAAATTTAACCAATCCTTGACTTTTTTTTATAGAATTATATAATTTATGTGAAAGTTTTATTTAAGCAGAGTGGCAACAATCGAATTCTGAATAACATATTTTCATTTATAGATGCTGCTTATTTGGGGAAACTTTGAACTAAAATTACGAATACTAGCTTTTGATCAAGGCATTGCTTCAGGTGAAATGTGTTTTAAATGAAAATGTATTAATAGTAACGCAAATACTATGTTTTATGGGGTTTTATAGCCACTCCCCCCCCCAAAAAAAATGACTATGTGATAGCCTTAAAAAGGGCAGCTTTAAGAATAGGTGGTGGGAATGCATGATGTATTCATTTGCAAATGCAGTGTTCATATTTCAACACTGTCAAGAAAATTCATCCAAAGAAATTATAAGCCTAAAGAGTTCCTCCCCTGGCAATTTGTCATTATAAGCATTCTACACCATAAATAGGCTTTCCAGGTTGTTCAGCATCTCCAGGAATATTGCTCATTGAAATTTGTTGGAAAGATGATTCAATGTTATAATCTTTTAGTAGAACTTTACATGCAATAAATAGTACATTTGCAGACTGCTGAGAAAATCGATGAAAAGCATAATGTTCCATTTTGGGCTCTAAACAAAGGGCAATCAATTAGTAGAACTGGTTTGAATAATGTGAAAGAAATGGTGCCTGGAAACTCTACTGCTGAAAGATCAGACCTCAGGCTGCAATAACTGCTTTTCCATTAAAAAGATCTATGGCTTGGCATAAACACAACACGAAAGGGCACTGAGCACAGAATTGATTTCTGGATCCGCGTGACTCCCCAGGGCTGGGTTTCTTGTGAGCCCACTTTCTTTTCATTGCCTCACCTTTATTATGGGCTGCATTTTAACTTCCACCTGAGCCCACAGCCAAACTCTGGCCAACTTTTCAGGTGTCCTCCCTAGCAGAGATTTTAAGTGATCTAAAGAGCGATCTTTAACAAGAAGCCAGGGGAGTGTTATTGATTTCTGGAGCTAGCCTCACATATTGTGTGGAATTGTCAGTAATGGGAATAATGAAAGTGCTTTGATGGTTCCTTTATATCGGGGGTTGGCAAACTTTTCCCATAATGTCCCAGATAGGAAATAGTTTAGTCTCTGTGGGCCATATAGTCTCTGTCACAACTCAACTCTGCTGTAAATAGCCCAACACAGCCACTGGCAATACATAAAGTGTGGGACAACATTGTATTTACAAAGGTGGGCAAGCTGACCCCTCTGCTTCATGGGACCAAAATCACCACTGAAACATTTTTCACAAAAATGCCTGCAATCACGGACACATACATATCTACAAAAAAATAAAATTATCTCTTAGATGATTACTTCTAATCTTTGTATTACTTGCATATTATCTTTGCATCATAAATTTAATGAATTTTTATACAGGGGAAAATCAGAAGAGAAGTCTTTTAAAAACTAAAACAACACCTTAAAGCATGTAGGACCTGAGGGATGTCCAGTAGGAAAGTGGTGACATCACTGACTGTGAACTTAGTAATTCTTTCTTTCTTTCTCTATTTTTTTGGGCAGGGTTTTGCTCTGTCACCCAGGCTGGAGTGCACTGACTCATAGCTCACTGTAGCCTTGAACTTCCTGGGCTTAGGTGATCCTCCTGCCTCAGCCTCCAGAATAGCTAGGACTAGCAGGCACATGCCACCATGCCTGGCTAATTTTTGTTTTATTTTTTTGTAGAGGGTTTCACTATGTTGCTCAGGCTGGTCTTGAACTCCTGGCCTCATGAAGTCTTCCCACCACGACCTCCCAAACTGCCATGATTACAGGTATTAGCCACTGCACCTGGGCCTTACTACGCTCTTAACTGACTTCAATTAGTGAGTTCACTTACTGATTAACCGGCACAGTCCAGTCCTGCTGTAAAATAGATGGACTCTCACACCACATGTAAAGTCCAAGCTGGTGAGCTGCTTTCTAGTACAGGGCAATCATCTGGTAAGCTTTTAAAAATTCTGATTTTAGGCCGGGTACAGTGGCTTATGCCTGTCATCTTAACACTCTGGGAGGCCAAGGCAGGTGGATAGCCTTAGCTCAGTAGTTCCGGATCGGACTGACAAAGAGTGAGCCCTCACCACTACTAAAAATAGAAAACCTAGCTGGGTGTTGTGGTGGGCACCTATCGTCCCAGCTACTCAGGAGGCTGAGGCAAGAGGATAAATTAAGCCCAAGAATTTCAGGTCACTGTGAGCTATGATGCCATGGCATTCTACCCAGGATGACAGAGTGAAACTCTGCCAAAAAAAATAAAATCCAAACTTTAAGGCCTTGCTCCAAACCACTTAATTCAGAATAATTTAGGGTGGGACATAGGTGATTTGAGCCTATAGCCAAGACAGAAAACCACTGTGTTAGTGCCTTGCAAACTCAAAGTGTGATCTGTGGCCCAGCAGCAAAAGCATCACCTGGGAACTTGTCAGAAATAAAAATTCCGCCTCATCTCAGATGTCCAGAATCGGAATCTGCCTTTCAATGGATCTCCAAGAGCTCCACATGCTCATGAGAGTTGAGCAGCCCCACTCCAGTGACTCAGCCACTTTTGTCACCATCTGTTAAACAGCCTGTTTACCCAGGATCCATTGTTCTTGTTCTCAGATTTTCTTACCCTGCTGTGATGTAATTGTAACTATGTAAACATTATGTAACTATAAATTAAAAGTGCACAGAGCTGTTTCCATGAAAACAAGATGGAGGACAGTAAAGGTGAGTAGCGTAGCGTAGAATTGCTGGTCAAATGAATGTGGGGTGAGATAAACCGTGAAAACTGGAGACAATTACAAAATGCTAGATTGGTTGTGCGGTCGTGTGACTTCATAGGTGGAGTTGAGGAATTCACATGGAGTTGCCTGCTATTTATTAAACCAAATGGGGGAAAGAGCACCGTTGTCATGCATGATCCATGATTTCAGAAAAGAAAGGTCATAAAAAAGTCCATAGGACACAGTCTCAGGGTGGAGAAGTCTTTAGATGCAATCAACTTAGCTTTGGGGAAACTAATTTTTAAAAAATTCATCTCATTTTACCTTGCAATGACAAAAACCACCATAGCTATGCTGGCCATCATCTGGGAACCACTTTCCTATTAATTATGGTGTGAGGCAAGGGAGGGAGGATGGGCTCGCCCATGATTGTGCATCACCAGGACGCTACCCTGGCGAGCCTCCCCTGCAGTTAGCACACTCTCCATTGTACCTCAGGTGCTCTGTTAGCATTGACCTCATTCTGCTGCAGCTGTCACGTATCTGTCTTCACCCCTGAATTGTGAACTGGGTCATCCTCTTAGGTTACCTCTTACTCATTACACAGCTCTTGAGACAGCGTGGTGAGGCAATAAGTCCTGGTTGAAGGAACTTCCTCGGTAGGTCTGCCCCACATACATTTACATCAGAAGGAAAATGGAACTTACTGCAAGGGAGAAACAATTCTGCCTCTCTACGGTGCTGGCTGAATATTTATGCTGAATCGTTGATAAGGTGGTGATCTATGTCAGTAATTAAACACTGCAGAGTTGGTTGCATTTTTTTTCACTCCTTCATTATGAATCCATTCACGATAGGATATTTAATTAACATTGATTTTGAGAAGGAGGGAATTTCAGGGCAATAAAAATCTATTAACTGTTTTTGTTACATTATATTTTCATTGAGTAGTAACTTTTGTAGCGAGCTCTATTGTTTTTTTGTTAACTTGACATAAGGAACTTTTATGATATTGTTATCAATCGATTTAAGAGATAAAAAAATGAAAGTGTACTGTAAGATTGTCCTCTTGCAGAACTAACAGAGGAAATAAGATCTGTAAAGAATTAGTACTCATGCCTCTTGAAAATAAGATGTTGAAGAAATGGTTAACATCTCCAGTTGGTTCTTAGAAAAACAATTCCCTCTTATATTTGAAATTATGTAGTTATCGTTTATCTTTTCATTAAACATCAATCACTAAGTGCCAGTAATGCATGATCACGGTAATTAATCACAGTGCCCTCAATACTGATGCTCTATTTATAAATATGAATTTTAGAAACTACACATGTGGAATTCCTTTTAGAGACAGGATGGCATACTCAGGACTGATTGTTCCCATTACCCTTGTACTTGTCTTCCTGTGGTTCAATAAGAATGAAATTTGGAGTATTTATTAACATTTTCATCTTGCTGATAATACTATTAATCTGCCAGCTAACATATTTCCCTTTGTATGTGAAAATGAATATTCTGGTTTGTTCTGAATCAAATGTGAGCACTGAGGCGTTTTCCCTCTGATGGTGTGCTGTCTACCCACGTCTTCTCACTGATTCCCTCGGTGACCATTGCAATAAGAGGACTGCCAAGCGGGTGGGACAGCTGTGGCCACCAGCTAGAAAGAGCAACTTGTCTCTGTGGGAATGGAGGCCAGGCTTGGCCTTTTGTCTACTGTGCTCTGACCTTCCCGCCATTGCTTCTGTTAGATCCATTAGCATGGCTCGCTGCTTTGAACTAGGATTTTCCCACATGAAGATACCTGGTGTTGGCAAGTGTGTTGGTCTCAATACTGGTTTTAATTTAGAACACCCTTACTTTAGATTAGGAAAACAATTTTAGAAGTATGAGGCTGGATTTGTTGTTCTCTCTCTCTCTCTCCTTTAATGGATCATGTCTTCCCAGGTAGGAAACCCGTGTCCTCCACACATGGAATATGTGGGATGG
Organism: Nycticebus coucang; assembly: GCF_027406575.1. NCBI lineage: Eukaryota > Metazoa > Chordata > Mammalia > Primates > Lorisidae > Nycticebus > Nycticebus coucang. Next base: position 46,423,662 of record NC_069782.1, read on the forward strand.
ATGGGGACATCCTTTCTGCTATAGTCAAAGCTTTAAAATATGGAACTATGTCTTGGTGCCTCAAGCTGCCATTGTGTGTAGGGTGAGTCTAAGGCAAGAACAAGTCAGGAGCAGGCGGGCTTGCAACATTCTCAAAGACAGAAATATCCTCTGTATAAACTAGTCTGTCTGGATCATGCGTCAGAGAGGGGAAGATGGAGCTGGAATAGGGATCCTAGCCCAGGAGAGATCGACGCATAAGGTACATTTGGAGTTGCAGCTATTTTACAAAAGAAGGTTCTGCATATTGATGTATAATGATTAACTGATTTCGCTAATAAAGCTTACTCCCTTGAAGCAGTATGTTTTGTATTTATTTCTTTGAATCTTTGGGATAGCAAGGGGTTTATAGAGTTGAGACCGTCATATGAGAGGAAAGATATATCGCATACATAAATTATCTGTTTCTTCAACACCTATTATGCACCAGGCTTTGTGCTTAATGCTCAGGATGTAGGATGCAGGAAGGGAAAGTGTCTACTCCCACAGGACTCGCTGTGGTCCTCTGGCTCAAGTGTGGAGGTTTATGTTAGATAAACATAACATAGATAAATCCAATATAAACATAAATACATTTTTTAAAAATCTGCAATTATAACTTTGTGATTAGTCCTTTGAATGAAATAAAAAATCAGTAGAAGGATCAGAGGTCTTTGTTGACACTCATGCAAATCTTTCCTCACAACGGAGTACCCAAAAGGAAGATCAGGATTTGGGGTGCCAGGGGCTGGAACCTCGTCTCATCACTATAGCTCAGGGAGATGTGCAGAAGGCAAAGTGAACTTTTAAGATGTTCTTTTGTCATTTGCTTAAGGAAGAAACTTTGAATTTCTTAAGCCATTTGCTGTCTCGAAGCTTTCCCCAATAATTGTTTCATGTGGCCCAAGGGTAAAATTTCTGTTCATGTCCTTCTTATAGCCCTAACAATACTCAACGGTCACCTTAATGACTTTATGTACTGCAAAATTAAATGGAAAATGTGCCACTTTGGTGAAACCAAAGAAACCTGAAAATGAGATCTAGAAAATTACGCTGTTACTATGGTAATGACATCTCATTGGCAGTTAAAAGAAAATAATTTGATAAAGTTACAAAAAAACTCTAGTAAATATTAGACAGCTTTATGGAAATACAATAAACTGGAGGCACATATCAGAAAACACTAAGACTCATTTCCCATTTAGGGAACACAGCAAAATCATCATGCAGATGAGGACTGAGTGACCTATAAAAGTTAAACACACAGTTAAGCATGGCGTGTGTCAGCCAGGCTTTGTGGGTTTTCTGTGCAATATGTTCAAGTCATATGCAATTGTGCAGAGAAATACCTGCCTTATTCTAAGCCTGTGTATATCTTGGCCCCTTTCTAGGACAAAAAAAGGTGAAACAAAACCTGTACCCATTTGCTTGCAGATAATCAGGTAAGATGTCTTGGGAAATAAGCAAGCCTATCACCTTGGATATGAATTTAACAAGGTAAACATTGTTCGCGTCATCTGTTTGCTGCTCAGCCTGATCCAAAATGTAATTGCATTTTGTATTATGTGCCACGTACTCTAGTTAGCGAGGAAACCATTGATTTTACTCATAAGACACAGCTATTGTTTTATATTTTTTCCAGACACTACTGTAGGAAGCTGAGCTTGAAGGTATTTGGAATGACGTCTTGAGATATAAAGGCTTTTCAATTTGCAGGGAGCATGTTAGCCTACAAAGAAACAGATTTCTTCCCAGCAGATGGTCCAGATTTCCTGCAGAAAGAAACCGAAAGGAACAGGGTCTTTCCAGGACACAAAAAGGAGACATTTCCAAGGAAGAAATTGAAGGTGCAGGGCATATGTTTCCCGTGTAATGCAGACAAATGCTCTGGGATAACTGAAGGGTGCACTGCGTATTCATAAGACGGCCAGACCAAGTGACATAGTCATTTGTTGTCATGTTCTCAGAATACAGAGCAGCAGAATTGGCCAGTGGCTTTTACTGAGTCAGACAATGACCGACAGCAAAGCCATCAACCTGGGAACCTCATGTGGACAAACTTTAGACATTTTTTTATTTTTCATGATTCAGTCTCCTAGGTTTGGTACAAGTACCTCACATAGGACATTGAAAGCTTTTTTTTTTTTTTTTTTCCAGACAGAATCTCACTCTGTCACCCTGGGCAGAGTACCATGGCATCATTATTGCTCACAGAAACCTCAAACTCTTGGGCTGAGGTGATCCTCTTGCCTCAACCTCCCAAGTAGCTCGGGACTACAGGTGCTCGCCACAATGCCTGGCTAGTTTTTCTCTAGTAGAAATGCGGTCTTGCTCTTGCTAAGGCTGGTCTTGAACTCCTGAACTCAAGAAATCCATGCACCCACCTCAGCCTCTCAGAGTGCTAGGTGTATAGGCACGAGCCATCACGCCTGGCCAGCTTTGAAGGTCTCCATGCTTTTTTCCTTTGGCTCCTGCGCTTGAGAAGTTCTCAATTACTCTGGCTCGATTTCTCAAGGATGGCTTGCACATGCCTGCTTTCAACACTGGTCTTTCCTCTTCCCAGCTCTCCAGGGACGTCACACAGTGCACGTTCCTGACCTCATTTTAGGATCTACGTAACCTACACTTCCTTAAAGGGCTCTAATGCACAGGAGAATTGAGACCAGCATTTCCTGAAGAGTGTTGTTAAATAAACTTACTGCTTTGTCAGGGGCCAGGGGATGAATTAAGACTAAGAGCCGTAATAAAATTGAATGTAAAATGTTTGGTTGTTTTGCTGTCTATTAGAATATAAAGTCTGAATTGAGAAGGTTATAGGTGAGGCTGTATAGGTAGGGAATGATCACGGCAGCAGCCACAGGGCACTTGTTACGTGCTAGGCAGCAAGAATTTTATGTATGGACCATCCCATTTCATCTTTATAGGCTTTAAGGTAGGTATTATTATTATCTATATTTTTCAGATGAGAAAAGAGGTGAAAGGAATAAGCAACTTGCTTAAAGTCATTTGACAACTGTGGTAGCACCAATATGGAAATTCACGCCCACTTGAATCTAAGTCTAAGCTTTCAGCTGCAACACTGTGCTAGACTGTAAATCTGGTCTGGTTGTAGCTCTGTTCAGGACAGCAATTCCTTTGATGAAAACTAGGCAGTAGAGTTTTACCCATCGTAGAAATAAAACTTAGGACATTTTTACACCAGTAAATCCCTGGAACGCCGTGCGATGGATGCTTATCAGGGCTGTCCCAGGTGGATAGGAGCTTGTGCAAGAGGACTAGAGAGATATCAGAAAATTGATAGTCAGCCCAGTGCAATCCTAAGTTAGGAAAGTGAAAATGGAGTGTGAGTGGGGAAATAAATTAGGGTCAGAGGCTGGAAAGAAGGACACAGCCAGTGTAAATTAAAAAGACTGAATCAACCAGAATCAGAATTCTGGCTGCTGGCCACTCTGGTGATCTGCAGGATCATTACCTTGAAGGGCTTTGATTGGGGGATCACAGGGGAGATATATTAAGTTATATTCTTAAAAATTTAGAACATTTAGAGAAATCTTTATTTTTTATTTATTTATTTATTTATTTTTTGGTTTTTGGCCGGGGCTAGGTTTGAACCCGCCACCTCCGGCATATGGGACCGGCGCCCTACTCCTTAAGCCACAGGCGCGGCCCCTAGAGAAATCTTTAAAAAAGAAAATTTACCATAGCTTCCACCTTCTAAAGAAAACTGCAGTTAATGCTTTTGATATATCTCCTTTAATAGTTTTTCTCCTCTTGTAAAATATTTGCATACTTTCACACAGATGCACCAAACTACATATGAAGTTCAGAGAGAGAGTCTACATTAACATTCTACATTCATGGAGAAGCATATTCTGCATTAATATAATTTTTTTTTTTTTTTGAGACAGAATCTCACTATGTCACCCTTGGTAGAGTGTCGTGGTGTCACAGCTCACAGCAACCTCAAACTCCTGGTCTCAGGCAATTCTCTTGCCTCCGCCTCCCAAGTAGCTGGGACTACAGGCGTCCACCACAATACCTGGCTATTTTTTGTTGTAGTTGTCATTGTTTAGCTGACTCAGGCCGGGTTCCCGATGTGTGTGACTATTGCCCTAACTACGGAGCTATGGGCGTGGAGCTTAATATAATTTTTATAAGCATTACTTTATAATTCATGTGATACTCTATCACTGAGTGTACAGTTATTTACTTTTCCCTTCCATTAAATGTCAGAGGACTAGCATTTAACAACTGTAGCCCTCGTTCTCCAATACGTCTTGCTTTTCCTCCTGAATTTAGCCTATTTCCCCCAGGTAGAATTTGAGGGTTAAAGGCTGGTTTTGACCTTTGACACACATTGCCCAGCTGTTTTCACTCCTTGCAGCACTGTTTGAGGCCCCTTTTCACTGCATTATCACCAGTACTGTTGTCACACAAATAAAAGACAAAAAAAAAAAAATGAAAATTAGCCAGAGAATGACAATGTGTTGTTTGAAAACTTGCACGTCTTTGTTTCCTAGGAAGCTGGACATTTTCCCAAAAGCTGGCCATTTAGTTGCACTTCCCCTTTCTGTGGAATTTCTCTGCATATCCTTCCACATTTATCTTTTCAGATTTTTTTTCTCTTTCTTATTGTGAAATATATATTGTACATGCAGAGCTTGTACAATCCCCTCTCCCCCAACGTGATCCTGACTTTCAGCCATCATTCCTTGCTTTTCTCAATACCACTACAGCCATTTATTTCGGCAATTTCAAATGTGATAGAAATGCTTTTCTATCATAGTTAAGGCAAATATGTTTTCTCAGTTTTAAAAAGATCATTGTAATTTTCAGTTGTACTTTAACATGCATACATTTTAAATAGGTTTACACAGTGAGATCTGTTGATTTTCTCTTTATGATTTCTTTTATTCCTTTGACACTTACAAGGACCTTCCCTTCCAGGATGTTGACAGATATTTGCCCCTATTTTAGCTCTTTCATGCTGTATCCTTTTTTGAAAAAAACTTTAGCACTTTAATCCACCTGTATTTATTTTGGTTTACGTTTGATTTGACACCTAGATGGAGTTTTAATAGGTGACTACTTACTGAGTCATCCTTTCCCACACTGATCTGGGCTGGTTTCTTTGTGAGGAGGAGGAGGGCAGAGATGGATTTACGGATAAAATCAAGAAAGCGAGTCAGTCTAGGCATCGCCTTGGACAGAGGGGAGTGACTTGCTGCAGAGTAGTTTACTAGCCGTGGCTCATCTTTCCCCAGACTCTACTTTTGTGAGAAATGCACTTTCGACATTGCTATTTTGTCATTTTTGTCACTTACAGCTCAACCCAATTTTAACAAACTTTGATCCACCTTATTTGTTCTTAATCAGTAGGCCAGAAATGCAGCATTTCTTCCTCCTGAATTTAGAAAATCCTCTTGAATAATAGGCAAGAATTATAATTAGATTTCTCCTCCATGTTCAGTGTTAAACTCTGCAAAGCTCCTTTGGCGCACAAGGCTGCCTTTTCACGTAGGCTGCTTTTTTCTGATTTGTGGTGTTTCCTTTTGGCTTCCTGAAAAGCGTCAGTGTCCCCACCTCCCACGTGCTGCAGGATGAGAGTCGTCTGTGTGGCGTGGAGGATGGCTTGGTGTCACCCTCCATGTATATTAACACTTTAGGGTGTGGTGGTGTCTTCCAGGTAGTCCTCAGATGAGCGTTATAGTTAAGACAATCAGGTCGTACTTCCCCACAGCTCATTTGTACATTTCTGACTTACGTTCATTTCAAGTCAATAGATTCTAACCTGCCTTGAAGAATCACCCAGCACTCGGTTCTTTGTTGTGTACACAAGAGCCAGAGCATAATAATATTAGGAGGGGGCCAGAGAGGAGTCTGCAGTGGTTATTAGATCTGAATGTCTAACTCAATAAAGTGATTTTTAAAAAGTATATGTAAATAAATACCTTAGGGTCCTGAAAAGCAGATAATTATGTTTTCATTTCAGTAGGAATTGAAATTCAGAAATAAGTTCAGGAAATAAATAGTAAAGAGTAAATGAATAGAAGCCCAGAGCGGTAACCGTTTATTTACTGCTTCTCAGAGAATGGAAGATAAATCACATGTCCGATTACGGATGGGTTGTTTAGTTGAATGATTGGAACTTTTGGCTTTGCTTGGCTATTTCCTATGCTTTTTTCTGGACTGAATTATTTGTATGGTTTACATACACCTGAATATGATTTTACTTTTTTAAGCATCAGTGTAAATACTGGTTCACATCAATGAGAAGATGTTGAAGTGGTGGAGTGGAGCAGTGGTGAGAACACAGATGCAGGAATCAAAACCACTTGGTTGTAAGCCCACTCTACACCTGCAGGCCCCTTGAGCTTGGGTGATCTATTTGATATCTTTGAGTCTTAATTTTCTTATCTATAAAGGCAAAGTAATGGTGTCTTCTCCCCAGGTTTGCTCTGATAATTTGTCTTGAAGGTTTCCAAGTTACTAGAGTGTATCAGTAACCCATGACGCAGCTGGCCATAGAGCACCTTCAATCTCATTCTGCCTGTAGCATAGTAAATACGCACCAATTACTTGTTGATTAAAGGAATGGAAAATATGTGTACACATCTCTGTTCTTTCTGCTTAATTTCCCTTAGACTTCAGTTCTTGCAAAGTAGATGCAGTGGGCTGCCACTGCATGGCCGTGGTTAGGATGGAGTGGGGGAATGGATGGAGCGCTCAGGTGTGAGACAATTGGTGTTTGTGTGTGTGTGTGAAAGAGAGAGAGAATGGAAAAATCCCAAGCCCATCAAAGACTTCTGGTTTGCTCTGTTATTTCACTCACATAAGGAAAGGTACACAGAGATCTCTATTTGGGTTATGATTTTAAAAAGCCATCAGCCTATATCAGGTATTAGGTGGTTTATACTTTTGTCATTGGCTCTCCCTCAGTGATAACCCTCTCAGGGGCAGCATTTTAACATTTATAGTTTTATTCAAGATTCTCAGCCTGAGAAAATAAATGAGGAGAATTAAATGGGGCCAACAGATTGTGCCTGAGGATGTTCTCTTTCTTGAAAATGAAAGGCAGGGAGGTCTATCTCTTCCCAATCGATGGTTTGATCCTCCCACATTCACCCGTGGGGGAATTTGTATGAGAGGCTTCAGAAACCCACTTCCCGTGGACCTTATATGAAGGGTACACATCTGCCTGGTTGCACATCTGCTAAATGCAACATCTGCAAACCACGAGGTATTCACAATGTTTAAAGTACACAGGTTTCATGGTACAAATTGATCAGAATCCACATCATTGCTCTAGCTCCATACCAAGCCACTTTTATTAGGAGGCTTTAATTATACATCTAACTTTTTTATTCACTCCCATCTTCCTTCCTGGATGAAACAATATACAAGAAAGAATGTTTTATTTAAAGGCAAACTGCTATGCACACATCAGAATAATAATTTATTGATTTATTCAGCTACCTAAATTAACCTGAAACTTGGTCCTAAAAGCAAAAGGCCCTTGGCAAAAAAAGGTTTTTGAATTAAAACTCTTTTTCTCCTTTATAACTTTGTTGTGACAATCAAACCCACAGAGAGCATGTGCTTTGTTTTTTTTTTTTAATTCTTTGTTTCTTCGCATTTTTAGTGCAAAGAATTGGACTATCTCATCTCTGATTTTATAGAATTTCTATTTTCACTGCATCGATAGCTTGGCTTGGACCTCCAAGTAATGACCTGTGAGATTCCCGTCCAACTGAGTGACGGATGATGAGGAAGAAAATAGTATTTTCCCTATTTCCTGTGGCTTTCCTGGAATCATTTGATCATAGTCCATCTGTCTTTTTATTCACTGACAAAATATTTTTTTTCATAGATCTACATACTCTGGTCTTGTTGGTTAAAGAAAAGATTGGTTTCTTAATTTTAATTATTTCTCAGATTTAAAATATTAAAATTTTGAAAATGACAGATAAAATGGTAAACTTTTAATGAGTGTCATGGCACTGAAACTTAAATTATGTTATGGTTCCAACATTGATTGAATTATTGAATTATGACTTAATGAATGATAGTCAATCATTCATTCAAAAGGATTGAATTGTGATTAAAACACAAGCATCTGGCATATAGGACCCACTAGATGTGGCTCCAGGTTAAGAACTCTTCTCAGAACACAAACTTTGCTCAGAATCTATGGTCATTCTTTGCTTGACCTAAATTGGATTCCATGCACAGTAATATAAAATGAACGAGCAATTTCTCTAAAATACTGGGTCATGGGTACCCTACATTGGAGATCCTTTCTAATAGAGAATTGCAAGAGAAAGACCTGTTCCCCCCAACTTCTCTGGATACCACGACTGTGGCACATGAGGGTTACAGTGTGCTAGCAGCAGCAGGTGACTGCAGATGACAGAGCAGCAGAGGGGACCCCGGTGCAGAGGGGACTTTCAGGACCAGGGTAGAGGAGGCGTGAGGGAGGTTTATTGAGGTCAAAGTGCTGGTAAGAACCAGTGAAAGTTGTCTTTGTCATGCCTGTGGCCTGAGACCAGGGGAATTCTGAGAAATTTAGGTTGTATATAAAACTGGAAATTAGAAGAAAAGGAAAAAAGAAAATCAATAATTAAAAAATATAGAATGGAACTACCTCCTGTCCAGGTGCTCTTTTTGCCCTAGTCAAATATTTTCAACCGCCATGACACATGGCCATCTTGATACTTCATAGGCACCTCAAAGTTGCCATGTCACAAACCAGATTTGTCATTTCTCCCTTCTCCAGTATTCTCCAAGTTGTTTTTGTTTTGTTCCTTGTTTCTGTAAATGGCATATTTATCCTTTAAGACATCCAGAGTTGAAAATGAGCACATTTTGGTTCTTCCTTTCATCCTTAACACCCGGTTGAAGAATCTTATACATGTCACTTCTGTAATCTTATTAACCTATATGCTTCTCATTTTATACCATGGCACTACCTGAGCATAAGACTCCTATTTCATTTGCTTGACTTTAGTAGTTAAGTTTCAAAATTTGTCTCTGCCCTCTGCCTCCTGGCTCTTCTACCTATGTTGTACAATTGCGTCCATCTTCCTTCCTATACTACAACCCTCATCCTGTCTCTCTCCTGCTGGATAACCTTCAGGGGGGCTTACTCAGTGGAATTGACCACAGACTCCTTAGTCACATCCAAGTCCATGGAAATAAACTTCAACCTTTCCAAGGCTCTCTCTGGTCACTTCCACTGCTGATGACCTCCACTTCGGGCATACCCTGAATTCTCTCTAAGCTCTTCTCCATTTTAGAGCTATTTGTAATTTCATCCATCCTTTTAAGACCCACCTCAAAGATTTCCTTCATCAGATTTTTTCCAACCCCGTCACCTCAACTAGTTACGAACCTTTCAAAACCCTAGTATATTAGTTTGTATCAATATTACAGAGCATGTGGGACTACCCAGCATTGTTTTAACCATTGGTGTACTCACCTGTGCTCTGTCGTGCACCTATGATGTTCCTAGCACTACACAAGGCATTTCTTACATTATTTCATTCAAATTTTAGGACTTCACATTAACCCTACAAATTATATAGAATCTTCATTTTCTAATTAAGGAAACCAAGTTTGAATAACTTGCTGAAGGACAAGGGTTAGACTATACTGCCTTTTGGTGGTCAAAGGCTCTCTTACACATGTTTCTGCCTCCTGTAACTCCTAACACAGTGAGAGTGATTGGTATGGAGTAGACCTGGGAGCAGGTAGGCTGGAAGCTGCTTACAGATCTCTCGGACTATGTGGAGCCTGAAATTGAGGTTGAAACACAGGAGCACTGAACCAAGAAATGGAGAGACCAGGTCTTAGGGGCGTCATCAACCCAATCCTTTCTTTGAACTGTTGAGGTATAAGAGCCAGTAAAGTCCAGTGTAATTTGGATTTTTCTTTTTAGTCATTGAAAGTTTCTAAAATGATAGACCAGGGGGATGTTGTAGGCTTTGATTTCCCCAAAGTATTTAAAAAATTTGTTAAAATAGGTTCATGGAGAAGAAGGTGAATTGTGGGTTGTTTTTAATATATCCTCAAATTATCTTTATAGAGATATTCTCTACCAGTATTTCATAGATTTTTTTTTTTTTTTTTTTTTTGCAGTTTTTGGCTGGGACAAGGTATGAACCTGCCACCTCCAGCATATGGGGCCGGGGCCCTACTCCTTTGAGGCATAGGCACCACCCTGTATTTCAGATTTTATCAATGCCTTAGAACAAATATAAGTGAGCAAATATAAACTCTCAAAGATCTGTAAGATAATGTTTGTGCAGTGGATGCCCTAGACAGGCAGGAAGCACCACATTCAGCATGACTGTGGATAACAGAAAGGAAAATACCGAGGGCAGTGTTGGAAATCGGGGAGTAAGTGAAAAAGTCCATCTGAGATCAGAGAAGCAAAGTTAAAGGCAGGAAGCCAAGACCAATAAATACTCAGAGGTGGCATTAGCTAAAACCATGCAGACACAGGTTCAGATTTTACCTTTGTCCGTGAATAACTGGGACGTAAGAAAAATTACTCAATCTGAGCCTTTGTTTCTCCACTGTGAAAATGCAAACAGCAATACTTACTAAATGCACTGTTAAGAAATAAGTGGGGTAGCTTGTAGATGTGGTACACGCGCAGTAGGTGCTCAGTACATACGATTTGCTTTAAAGCATATTATGAGGACTTAGTTAATAATTTACTAAGAGCAAGAGGGGAGGGCCAAGGACCTGGGAGTCAGGGAAGCAGGGAGAGTCATGAGGAAGCAGGATTAAGTTTGCAGAACATAGTTTTTCCTCATTCAGAAATAATTTTTTTCTGCCATAAGATCTTAAACGTACACACATTTTAAGAAAGGAAAAAACTATTGAATATTTACTGATAACAAAAAGTGACTATAAGTCATTCTAAGCACCTCTCGTAATTGCAGAAGTCCAATATGACTTGAATATTACAAATTTAGCAATACTGTTTACTGTATTTTCCTTTCTTAAAACGTGTATACATTTTTCTGGCACTCTCTGTATTATCAAATTTAACAAGAATGAATATTAAGTTCCAGAATTAAAAAATCATTTAGATAATTAGTGTAACTATAGATAACCAGAGTAATTTGATGGTTTAGATCAATATTAGATTGACTACAGTGTATAGAGTGATATACTTTCTAGAAGGCTTCGTAGAAGCAGAAGGTGTGCAGAGTAAGAATTTCAAGTAACAGAGCAATTTAACTGGAAACAATATGGTCAGACAGCCCCTTGGTTGACATACGGATGTAGTTGAAATTAGTATTTCTTAGTTACAAATTTTTTGAACGTTGGTAATTTTGGTATCCAATTATCAGCCATGTAACCTTACTTTGTGTTAGTTTTTATAGTGAAAAGTTCAAGGCTTTTAGGGACTTGTCTTTTTCTTATTATAAAAAATGCAAACCCATTACAGAAAAGTTGTAAAAAAGTTAGAAAATATGAACAAACAAAAGAACAACAACAAAAGCTCGTAATTTCACTCCCCCATAAGCAACCACTGTTATTATCTTGGCTTATGTGATTCCAGGCTCTTTTTCCTGCACTACATCTGTCTGACAAAGGAATGAGGCTGTGCTAGAAGGTGGTGAGCTCTCCATACCAGATATTTTAAAGTAGATGGAGGAAGATCTGTCAGAGACATGTGTCAGAGATTGTGTGTGTATATAGGAGAAAGGTTAAATTTTATAATGTCTAACTTTTTTTCAACCAAGGAAGAAATATAATAAATGTCATTGGAACGCTCACTGTGTGTTATTCACTTAGATTGTATTGGCAGGATGTAGCTGAAAAAGGACTTCTAAAATTGCAGCTCTTATTTGTAATCTATTCCGTTGTTTTTCAAGGTATTGGCTCCGACGCCTATATTTGATTTCTGTGCTTGAGTAAACCCACCCACATGCCAGACTGAACCCCAGTGCGTCTGACATTTTCCCTTTTGAATAGCATCCAGCATAATGTAGTTTACTGGAAAAAATCTACACAGTATGACTCAGCCAGTCATGCAAGTGTTTTTTTCCTGTGGAATTCTTTATTTTTTTCTCAAAATGAAATAGACCACATTACTTGAGAATAAACAAATCTGAAAGTGTTTCCAGTAATGTCTTCTTACTGCTGAAGATTAACAAAACTCTTGGCTAGGATCTTGCTTCCCACCTAAACGTTGTAGTAAACACAGTCTTATTGAAAGAGAATTCAAATTCTCAAATTCTCTCACTGAAAAGAGAACATGAAGAGTTACTTCCTAGGACCAGGAGTCATAGTTTCTTTTTCTTTAAGATGTGTGCCATTCTCACAGTGCACATTTAACACTTCCTAAATGAAACCGTGAAAGGTGTAAGTATGGATTATGAAAAATCGTGTAGGCCACCTGGTCTAGTGAGATTTGGATTCTTTTTCTTTTACCTTCTTCTTTTTTATTTTCTAATAAATTTCAGGAAATATTTCCAAGTAAACACATACATGGTCAATACTCACATTTTGAAATTTATTGTTACTTTTAAGGTGTTGGATTTTGGTTACATTCTTAGGATTATCAGAGGAGTGTGATTCGCTGAAGTGCATTGGAGAAGTTCTTTAGGTAGAAGGATTTCTAGGTTGTAGATAGGCAACTTTAGATGCTGTTGACTATTGTAAAGTCAGCAATATTAAAGAAAAAAAAAGGACAGGACTGTAAAGCTTGAGAGAATGGCAATGGAACAAGAATTAAGCTACAGAATGATCAGTAACTAATGACAACAGAAGCTAACGGTAGTGTGTCCACTATTGTATGTGTGGGATACTATGGTAGGTGACTTACGTAGACACTGCCTTTTATAACCTCCTTACAAGGTAGCATTATCACCTCCAGTTTACAAATGAATAAACTGAGGCTCAGAAGAGTGAGAGCCCCACAGCTACAGCAGGGCTCCCACAACAAAGCTTATTTTCTTCATACTACGCATGTACTGTGTTGTCTCAGACATGTCATAAATTAAACCATGAGAAGATAAAGTATAAAAGAAGTAAAAACTGGGGCAGCGCCTGTGGCTCAAAGGAGTAGGCACTGGCCCCATATGCTGGAGGTGACGGGTTGAAGCCCAGCCCTGGCCAAAAACTGCAAAAAAAAAAAAAAAAAAGAAGTAAAAGCTAACAAATACAAGTAAAACGTAATTCTTTTTTATTTGAATAAATTTATTTGAATTGATTTAAGAAACTTAGGATAGCAAAAAAGGAATTGATGTTGAACAGGCCAAGTGGAATTAGAGAAAGCACTTCTTCCCTTTGTCCGCGTCAAAATCATAGCGCCGAAGACTTTGGTGTCCTCTTTGAATCCTTTAAGTACATAGCTGATCGGCTGTTTTCCTCCTGAAAAAATCTTTAAAATATGCTCATCTTTGGCAGGGCCTTCATGCTGTTCAGGTATATGGTAGCTTTGTGAGAATAACCAAATGGTGCCTTGTCTGGCTATTGAATATAAAGAGGGGCTTCTTCCTCCTCTTGCTGGGCCACAGGAATTGGCCAGGGGATCACAGTTTGCTTTTCAGCAGCCACTCTGCCCTGGGGAAAGTGCCTTGTGCAGGGCACAGCTGCGTGGCTGGGTGTGGTGGCCTTGGCCTTGTTCTTTCCTACCACCGTTATCCTCAATGTGCTCTCCCACGCAGCGTTCTCTTAATTCTGCTCCTTCCCTCTAATCTCACCATCCTTCTCTCTCCACACAGAAGCGACATTTACTTCCTGAAACACAGCTTTTATCCCGTCACTCCACCAACAACCCTACAATATCCTGGCTTCATCCTCAGCACAGAGTCTTGAGCACCCTCCCTGTCCCTGCCTCTGTCCCACACCTCCCTTCTTACCTTTGAGTCACCTGCAGTTCAAATGGGCCACATTCTCTCCTCTTTGGTGTTGCTCTGCCTTGAATCCCCTTTGTCTTCTGGATTTCCAGCCATGGAGACTCTGGCCAATTCCTACACGTCTTTCAGAACTCTGCTCAGACACCCGTGGTTCTGACCCCATGAGCCTGAACCATGGGTCCCTCTATGCTCACATGGTACATGTTCTTACTTCGAACTATAGCACTTAAAGCACGGGTTTGTAGTCGTCTGCCCCCGTGTCTGCCTAGGGCCTGACTCTCCCTTAAGGTAGTTATTTCTCTAGGACATGAGCAAATACTTAATTTATTAATATAATACCCTTGTAGCCTAAGCACATACCATAGTACCTGGCACATTGAACAACCTCAACTGTCAGCTGGTAAAACAAGTTTTACTGGGTGGATGCAAAATTATTCAGTTGACTGTTTCAGAAAATGTGAAGCTGAGGATGGGGGAAGAATGTGGAGAGGAAGCTACTTTCTGGGTTTAACATGTTCAATGCCTCTTCACAACTTCTCTGGAAGGCTTTGATCCCCGAGCTTCTCTTTTTCTTTCTCTCTCTGGCATGGAGTTGGAATTTGAACTATTTGTTACACCTGCTTCAGTGTTGCAAAGTGACTTTACAGGAGTTAGGCAATGAGCAGGCCCTGGGAGCAGCTCTGAAGGGCTGTCCCAAATGCCTTGACATGTGGAAAATGAATCAAATCTCAATGGGTCTCCTGAATGTCCCATACAGCCTAAAATCAGGGAATGTGAAAAAGGGAAGTTCTGTAGGTGGGTAACTTTAGGATTTTCACACATTGCTTTTAGTTAAAGAATTATTGCCCACAAGTGAGGGCATTGGCTCCAAGGGGTAATCTAATTAGCTCTCCAGAGCTAGAAGATTTCTTTCTTTCCTTATTTCTTCTCTTTCTTTTTTTTCCCCTTTCTTTCTCTCTCTTTCTGTTTTTATTTCTCTCTCTCTCTCTCTCTCTTTCTTTTCTGCACTTCTCATCCTGTTTGAAAGCTACCCTTCTGTCTTTCCAATGAGAAAAATCAAATCAGCAGGCATTATTACATGTAATTGACTCTTTGGCCCACTGTGTGGAATCATAGAAGGGCAGTGTACCTGCTACGGGTACACAGGACAGAAAACATTTTGTTTAGGTTCTTATTTTTTTCTTCTATATCTCATAACTTGTATTTTTTTAAAAGATATATAATAGGTGTACATATTTTGAGGGTACATGTGATATTTTGATACCTGTGTACAATGTAATGATCAAATCATGGTAAGTGGGATATCAATCTCTTTCTGTCTTATTCTGTCTTTTCTTAGGATCATGTATGTTTTCTCTTTAGAACAAGCATCAACAAGCTTTTTATATAAAGGGCCAGAGAGTAAATATTTTAGAATTTGTTGGACATGCAGTCTCTGCCATTGTATATAAAAGCAGCTGTGGACAACATCTGGCTGTGGGCCAATATAGTCAGACACAGAAGTTTGAATTTTATGTAATTTTCATGTGTCATGAAATATTATTCTTCTTTTGATTTTTCTTCCCCACAGCCATTATTCTTATTTCACAGACTGTCCAAAAACAGGTAGTAAACCAGTTGTGGACTATTATTTGTAGGTACTAACACTGGAATGTCAAGTAGGGAGCAACAGGATTAGATAGAAGCTTTCAATTAGCAGAGCTCCAACTTAAATGGGCATATGAACCCTCCAGGGCTCTAGTAAAAGCAGATTCTGTTGTGAGAGTCTGCATTTCCAACCAGCTGCCAGGGGAGACAGCTGCTGAGGGATGGCAGCACCTTGGGTAGCAAAATTCCAAAGGTGGCGGCTTTGATACACCTGTTGGGGAGAACTGGGACGGGAGGAAGACTGGGCGGGAGCAGGGCGTGGTGAAGGTGAGTCAGGAGGCTTGGTAATGGCTGGGGAGAGTGGGGGGTGGTGAACTGATGAGGGTAAGGTCAGCCAGGCTGGGGAGGGACAGGGGAATGTGAAAGACTCTTTGCAGGTCGACTCAGCAGATCTCAGTTGCTGAGAGGATGTGAGCAGTGGAGAGGGAGGGGGCAGTGAGACTGGCTATCTGGTTTTGTTGGTTAGCAGAGGAGGGGCTTAACAGGGATGAGCAACAGCGGGTAGAGCGGGTCGGGGTGGGAGGGAATGAGAGCAACCTCAACCTGGGTAGTTTGAATTTGATCCCACAGAGGCCAAGTGGAGGCAGCAAAGGCAGGTCAGGATGTGTTGCAGATGCTGTGGAAGGGCTGGTTTCTGAGAGCTGAGAATGCCTTATCCTAAATGCTTGAGACTAGAAATGTTTTGAATTTTAGGGTATTATTTTTCTTTTTTTGATTTTGGAATATTTATTTGCCTATATATAATGAAATATCTTAAAGATTGGACACAAACTTAACATAAAATTCATTTATACCTTGTAGACATAGCCTGAGGTCATTTTATACAACATTTTGAATAATTTTGTGCTTGAAACACTTTCGGCTTTGTTTTGCCTGCAATCTGTCACATGCAGTCAGGGGTGGAATCTTCTGCTTGGGCTGTCATGTTGGTACGTAAGCTCTGGATTTGGGAGCATTTTGGATTTCAAGATTTTTAGATTAGGAATGTTCAACCTGTACTAACCAGAAAACGCATAAGCTATACTGAAAATGTTTTCTTAATGACCAAAAATAAGTTGGGGCATTTGCCACCCTGCAAGTATTTTTTTGTAAATGTTTAACTTTATTTTTAGTTTCAATAGGAATTTTGTTACAAAGGGCCATCGAGGAATCAGAATTTCCTAAAAGCATTTTGAAGCTCTAGTCTAGAAATCAATTGCATTTGAAATTATACCATAATTTTTTCTATGTCCTTATGTTTAACTTCATTTTTTCCTGCTGAAGACACTAAATATCTTTTATACATTGAAGGAATTTGCTCTTCATATAATATCATTTACTGCTTTCTTAGATGAAACAAGTTTTCTTTCCTGATTTTTTAGACCCATTTTTACTTTTGCAAGTTCTGATGAAAAAAGAAATTATCTGAATATGCTGGTGGTCTGTCATTGCCATAAAAATCCTTGAACGTATCAGCCATATTTAATCAATAGCCTCCCAAGATTTTGTACCTAGTCTCTGCTTCTTTCCCATCCATTTCACACACAGTTGCCCAATTAATGTTTCTGAATCATGTCCGCAATCCTATTACCACCTTATTCAATAAATTTAAATGATTCCCTATAGACTACAAATGAAGTCCAGACTCCTCAGCCTGCTTTTCAGTGTTCACCACCACCTGATTTCCATATATATTTCCAAAAGATTTCCTATTACTCACTTTCACTCACCCCACCCAATGACCAAATCAAACTCACTACTCCCTCACAGGTCCTGCCCTTTCCTGCCTCTGGGCCATTCCATGAACTGTTTCAGCCACTCCCACCACACAGCTGTTGAACCCTACAGTCCTATGAAATCCAAAACAGACTTCCCCTTCTCCACGAAGCCTTCTCTAATTTCTAAGTTGGAAATAATATTTTTTCTTTCTAAAAAAATTCCAAGCCAGGCGTGGTGGCTCATACCTTTAATCCTAGCACTTTGAGAAGCCAAAGTGGGAGGATTGCCTGAGGCTAGGAGTTGGAGACCGGCCTGGGCAAGAGTGAGACCCCTATTTCTACAAAAAAATAGTAAAAATTAGCCAGGTGTGGTGGCTTGCACCTATTGCCCCAGCTACTCAGGAGGCTGAGGCAGGAGGATCGCTTGAACTCAGGAGTTTGAGGTTACAGTGAGCTAATGTTACCACTGTATTCTAACCCAGATCACAGAGTTAGACCTTGAAGAAAGAAAGAAAGAAAGAAAGAAAGAAAGAAAGAAAGAAAGAAAGAAAGAAAGAAAGAAAGAAAGAAAGAAAGAAAGAAAGAAAGAAAGAAAGAAAGATCTATTTATGGTACCAGGGATAGCAGAAGCAGCGTGGGTCTCTAGAACGTAAGCTCAAGGCAGGACTGGGTCCATTGTATTCCTTGCTGTGTCTCTACTACTTAGACGCACGACCAGCACGTGGCAGGTGCTGAATCAGTATTTACTGAACAAATGAAATGACATTATGTCTTTACTTACATTCAATGCTATCATCACATGGAAAATGCCTAAGACACGGATTGAAACAAGATAGGTGCTTAAATAAGTTATTTTGTCCTTTATGGCAATTTTAAATCTCAAATATATAAATTTCTACATTGTCTGGGAACTGGGGGCAGGTGAAAGAGAAGTGACTATTTTGAGCCCCGACTGTCAGGTCCTGGGTTGGGTGCCTTATATATGCACCTTGCTTTAATTCTCTAAGAACTCTATAAGCATACACATTTTTTATTTTACTGATCGAGAAGCTAAAGTTCAGAGAAATGTGTCCCAAATAAGATTTAATAAGTGGCAGAGCTGAAATTCTGCAGCCAAGTTTGTCTAATACCCAAACTCATGCCTTTAACAACCACATATAACAGCCTGGTTATTAACTAGCAAATTACAAAAGCAATATGGAAAGCTATGTTTATTTGGCTTGAAAAACTACTTTTTTGCCAGTGTATTGTGATGCTTACCAATGTGCGACTACATAGCAATTGCTTAATGAATGAATTATTTAAATAAATAAGTAAATACATTTAAAAACAAACAAGTGAAAAGCCAATGAATTACAGGACAAATGGATTAAGAATAAAGCATCTTTTCCTACTAGAGAATCATGGGGTCAGAATGACGCCTGTTGGCACAGAAGCACCAACTGCTTTTGCTCAAAGAACAAGGCTAGCTATGACGTGGAAATAAGTTCCTACTGGCAAACAGCCTCTTGCGGCTGTCGTGGGGGTTGAGAAGTCCTGTAGCCACCTTTGAATCCTGTTCTCTTAATTACAAGGCCGGCCATACTGTTCCTGGATTCTGAGTAGAGGTTTGCTCAGGTTCACGATGATCGTCAGGAAGAAAGAATTTCAGGAAGCACCACATAAGCCAAGACAAGCAACAGTACGCTCTGAGAGGGGAGAGGGGGCAGGCTGGACAAAGAGCAGCTTCGTGGGAGGAAGTGCTTTTGTCTTGTGAAGTCTTACTAATTGGGAAGAATTCCCAAAGCAAAGGGGTTGGCTTTTTTACTAAGAATTTGGGTAGTAATTTCTAGAATTGGGTTCCCTTCCATTTTTATACTTTATGTGGTTGTCTCAGAACTATCATGGTGACTTCAAAGGTGGAGAAAATTTAGACACCCCCCCCACCATGTAAACTATATTATTATAATTAATAGAATTAGCCAGCATTCATCTAAGGTGGCAGAGATAGCTGATAAGCTGCTTGACTCCAGTTCTTGCCTGTGGTTATCATACCCTCTGCTGTGGGTTGTTCACTTTATCACCTGTGCTCAAGCTTCCAGGCCCTGCTTCTGTGTCAGCCCTGTGTCCTAGTCCCCTACTCTGACAATTCAGTGTCATAGTCTCTCAGTCTATGACTGCAGGCCTGAGAGGCAGGAGCCTGTGACTTCCTGTCTTCAGTTGTCATCCACAGCCAATCCCAGTCCCTGGAAAGACCAGCTCCAGTGGGAAGATGGGAGTGAAAAATCCTTTCTGACTCCACCTCTTCAGACTAGTCAAATTGCAAAATTAACCAAGTTAGATGTAAAACTTTTAGATGAGAATCTTCTAAGACATTCAAGTTGTTCACAGGTTGTCAGCATGCGTTATCTTACCATAAAAGGGAACAGAGTGATTCTGCCATCAAGACTTGTCTTCTCAAATCGTGAAGGCCGTGGCCCCTTTAGTTAGTGTGTGACCCTGGGAAGTTGTTTAACCACTGAAAGCCTCAGCTGGCACACGGAGATTACAGAGAGCATGTTACCTGTCGATTTTGAGGATTCAGTAAAAGATTGCATAGGTAGCATTTTGCACCATGTTCAATGAGGGTTTTAATTAGTAACACCCTGTGAAGTTGACCACGCCAATTTTAGCATATCTGTGAATGTTTCCCAAGGAGGCACTGACCAGAAGCTGGACTAACTGGCTAACAATTATTGAAAAGACCCTAATGGATTTTTCTTTACAATTTTTTCAGAAGTATTGGACTCTTTGTTTAGCTCTCAGCATTGTGTACATTTTGATTTATTTTAAGTACAATACTGCATTTTAAGAATGAAGATATAATTAATCACTATCCTAGGAAGATTATTAGATTTTGCTGGGTCAGTAATAAAAATAATTATAATACTAATAGTATTATGAAGCATTTGCAGGATACTTCACATTCGCCAACTGTTTTTCACATGTCCACATTGGTAACATATTGTGAAGTAAAAAGGGAATTTACAAAATAACATGTATCTTTGATCTTGTACATCTTCACATATGCAAATATACACATAATCAAATTCACACTACTGTGAGGTTATGGGTAGTTTTTAATTTTTTGCAGTTTCCCTTTATTTAAAAACTAACATTTATGTATCTTTTTATAATCACGCTTAATTCTTCATATATTTTTATTTTCTTTTTTTTTTTTTTTTTTTTTTGGCCAGGGCTGGGTTTGAACCCGCCACCTCTGGCATATGGGACCGGCGCCCTACTCCTTGAGCCACAGGCGCCGCCCATATATATATTTTTATTTTCTTTCTTTTTTATTAATGTAAACTTAAGGGCTACAATAGCAGTTGTATTACATGAATATATTTCATAGCAGTGAGTTCTAGGCTTTTTGTGTGACTATATCACCTAAACTATCGTAGCTATTGAGTAATTTCTCATCCTTCCTTCCTCTCCGGTTCTCCCTCTCTTCCAAGTCTGTTGGCTGTTATTCCACACTCCATATCCATGTGTACACATTATTTAGCTCCTACTTACAGGTGAGAGCATGGAGTATTTGACTTTCTGTTTCTGAGATGTTTTAGCTGAGATAACGCCCTCCTGTTCCATCCCCGTTGCTGCAAAAGACATAATGTCATTCTTTTTTATGGCTGAACAGTGTTCCTGTGTAGGTGTTAGATACTGGATGAGTTTGGGATGTATTGTTTAGTTTAATTCCCATAGCATCTCTGTAGGATAAAGATTATTGTCATCACTTGTCGATGTACAACTGAGTTTCAAATTAGCGTATGTAATTTGTCATCCATACCGTACACAGTGAGTGAAAGAGCTGGGGGTCAAGTGTAGGTCTGCCTGGCTCCACAGCCTGTGTTCTTCACACTAAGGGGACTTGGCACCCTTAACCACAGGTCAGAATCAACACATTCATCTCTCCAGCAGGTGGTGAGGATTGTATCGGTGTGACCTCTCTGCTAGAGGGTAGGAGTATGGTGTAAAGATGGGCAAGACATGGTTCTTTAAGGATTTAATAGTTCAGAAGGGGAAGAGGATAAATACATTAGAACTTGTACATGTGCAAAGAGCCTGGCTGATGTGATATTGATTGGGAGGGACTGGAGTAGGTAAGACTTTGGGGAGGGGGTGATGCCTTTCCTAAGTCCTGAGCAGTGAGTAGGTTTTGGCCAAGTGAATGGCTAGGCTGGGGTGAGGGAGAAGATCACCCAGGGAGGAGCTGCAGTATTTGAGAAGATCTATAGAGAGACGGAAGGCATGCTCTGGGACCTGTAGCAGTTGAATGTATTTGGAGTATAGCATGTCTAAAATATCATTTTGTTCGATATCACTGCATAATAATGTTGATGAGGGGAACAAATCAATTCCTGGCTGCAGCTGTCGTCCCTGTGGAGTCTGCGTGTTTTCTCCAGGTCTGTGTAGGTTTCCCCAGGTACTCTGGTTTCCTCCTATATCCAAGAGCAGTGCATGGTAGGGTCACTGGCGTGTCCGTGTGGTCTCCATCTGAGGGTGCTGTGCATGGTAGGGTCACTGGTATGTCCACGTGGTCTCCATCTGAGCGTACTGGGCATGATAGGTTCCCTGGTGTGTCCGCATGGTCTCCATCTGAGCGTGCTGGGCATGGTAGGGTCACTGGTGTGTCTGCGTGGTCTCCATCTGAGTGTGCTGGGCCTGGTAGGGTCACTGGTGTGTCCGCGTGGTCTCCATCTGAGTGTGCTGGGCATGATGCGTTCACTGGTGTGTCCGTGTGGTCTCCATCTGAGTGTGCTGGGCATGATACGTTCACTGGTGTGTCCGTGTGGTCTCCATCTGAGTGTGCTGGGCATGGTACGTTCACTGGTGTGTCCGCGTGGTCTCCATCTGAGTATGCGTGCATGTATCCAGAGTTGCTTCCCGCCCTCGGCCCCAAGCTGTTGGGAGAGGCTCTGGCCACCTGTAACCCTGCATTAGAATAATGGTGTACATGATTCTCTTACTTGTTTTTATTAATCTTTCCTAAATACATGTTGAGCTCTCATTTATTTCAATGTTTAATATTAGAAATGTTTTGGGGGTTTCACTTAGTGATCTTTCTCTGACCAGAAATATGCCTCAGAAACTTAATTCTTATTTGTGTCTTCTTATTTGCCTGTAGTAAAATTGGTCTCATGTTTAAATGCATTCTTTCATTTAAAGTTTGCAGTTTCCAAGAACCTATTGATGACCCTAAGTGAGGACCTACTGTATATAGAGAGAAGGACAAAGTGGAGAACATGAAACTTGGGGGTTAAGTTAAGGAAATTGGTCCATATCACAGCGGATATTTATATTGATGCAGAGTGGGATTTAGTTTTAGGAATAAGAAAGGGACAATGAAGCTAGAAAGAGGGAACAGCTGTGAAACCAGGGAGGCCAGGCCACGTGGAGATGCGAACGAAGGCTAGAGGGGGCTGACTGGGAACAAAGGCTCAGAAGACACTGGCTGCATACCTCAACAAATTGCCCATTGTGTTCTGTCCTGGTCCACAGTGGAAGCAAGGTTGTAGAATTACTCAGGTAACATTGTCAAAGCCTTATGGTGTTTATAATCTCTCCCTGTCCAGTCTTAATTGAAGACTATGACATAAGAACACTTTCTTTCTTTTTGTCTTATTTTGAGACATGATCTCGCTCTGTCACCTGGACTAGAATGCAGTGGCATCATCATAGCTCACAGAAATCTCAAACTCTTGGGCTCAAGCAATCCATCAGCTTTAGACTCCCGAGTAGCTGGGACTACAAATACGTGTCCCTATGCCCAGCTAGTTATTCTGTATTTTTGTAGAGGTAGGGTGTCCTTCTTGCTCAGGCTAGTCTCAAACTCCTGGCTTCAAGCAATTCTCCTGCCTTGGCCTCCCAGAGTGCTAGGATTATAGGCATGAGCCACCTTGCTGCGGCAAGAACAGTTTCTGAATCTTTTCCATTAATTTTTCTCAAGAGTCAAGCCTTTGCTAGAAACCGTGGAATTGAGCCAAGGTGCATTCCTGAAGATCAGAACACCTGATCGTATAAGATCCAGAGGGCAGAGCACTTCTGTGCTAGCCAGGTGTCTTAACAAGAGCTGAATAAAAATAATGCTTTTATTCTGAGGCATATTGGCCTTTTCTGGGGGGCAGGGGGGAGGACAGCTCCTAGACAACTCACTATAACTTCATAGTAAGGACAGCAATGATGTTTGGCCCATACAAATGAAGGATTACTTAGTAATGCCATCTTCCCTAGGCAGTAAGGGGTGGTTTCACAGAAGGGTATCCTTCTGCTGATGAAAACAAAAATCAAAGCCTCAAAACTATTAGTTAAGGGAAATTCTGTGGATCAAATTTATGTTTTTGTTAATTTTTCCCCTTTAAGTTCCTGTACTTGTAGGGGATAGTAATTTCAAACATGGTGGACTTAGTTACATTGGTTGTACTTACATACATAGCACTTATATTTTGTGGCCAACACATTCTAAGGACTTTATGTATGTAATATTACCACATTTAATTCTTTTACAGTCTTATGAGGTAGGTGCTATTATTATTATTATTATTTCCAGTTTGCAGATGAAGAAATGAATGCAGAGGAACATACCCATGATAAAACACAGTAAAACCTCCATAGCTGAGCACCTTCCTATACTGACCACCTCCTTAAGTTGAGCTAATTTTCATAGACCAGATGTGCGTCACATGTATGTGTCAGTACAGTAGACCTAGTTCCTTACGGGGACCGTCTCCATATGATGACCCACTTGTTACAGTCCCTTGGGTGCTCAACTTATAGAAGTTCTACTATAGTCTTTGGTAGAGTTGAGTTTTGAACCTGAGAAGTACAACTCCAGAATCTATGCATGAAACCTGGGTTCCCAAGTGCTAATGGGAAGTAGAAACACCAGGGAAGTGTGTGAGATGCATAATCCCAGACTAGACTATTGGTCATGGAGGGGTCTGGATATTTTCACTTCTGAAAGGGATCCCATATGCTTATGCTATGGATGTTCCTCAGAACATATTTTGAAAGACAGTGCTGTAAATCACCACGATTGCCTGCCTCTTTTAACTGTTGTTGAAAGTCTGATTGTCCCTTGCCTGTTTCTTATTATCTCAGTATACATTTGAATGCAAAAAAAAAGAAAGAAAGAAAACAATAATAGTCTGAGAATAAAATTTATCTATCTAAGGATTTTACAGCATTGATTCTATCTACATATATAAATCAATTTGAATTAAACTAATTTTTTTTAATTGTTGGGGATTCATTGAGAGTACAAATAACCAGGTTACACTGTTTTCATTTGTTAGGTATAGTCCCTCTTATAATTGTGTCCTGCCCCCAAAAGGTGTGTCACGCACCATGATGAATTAAACTAATTTTACATCAAGTCATAAGTTTCTAAGTGATACCAAGTGTACCTTTGGACTAAATAATAGCTATTTATTTTTTATGCCCCATAGCCTCATTTAGAAAAAAACTGTGGTCACTCCAAGAGAAGATAATCTTCTCTGCTTTTCTTATCAGATGCTTTGTGATCAAAAGGTGACATTCTTTTATTGTTCTAATATTAGGGTCAGAACTAACGTTTGTTGTGTGTTAGTCATCTTACAATGACCTTCTAATGTATATAGCTAAGTTTTGAGAATGCAACTTGACCTATGGCATCTCTTCATTCAAGAATGTCTAGTGTTTCTTGTGAATTTTTACTGTATTTCTTTTAACTCTTCGCCATAATTCTTACACAACTGTGACAAAAGGATGTGCTATCAGAGTAGTGTGGATGTTAAAGTCAATGCTCACGTGATCAGGTGAAAGTTGCTATTTGGAATCTTGGTTTTTGATCTGAAATTAAAAGGGCATCTCTTTTTCAATCTTTTATCTAAAAAAAATTCAAAAAGCACCTTTTTAAGTTAAAAACTATATCTCACATATGCTTAATAAAAAAAATTAAAAATATAATCTGAAAGCAATCACTAGTTACAAGGTAGCCCTCCAAATTGACAAAGGTTCCAGACAGCCTCTTCCTCTGCCTTAAGGCCAATGGCCTTTGACATATAATATAACACAGCTTTCCTTGGCCATCTCCTACTCTTCTTCTCTTAACTGTAGCTGACCAAGAGCAATGGCGTGGCAGACGGGAGCTTTTGTTTGGGGGAAAAATGGGGAGAAAAGGACAAGATTAGCTAGAAACTAGAGTTAAGGTGTGTTAACAAGGGCCTCAGAGTCTCAGAAATCTCAGTGCACCTGCAGGGCAGGAGCTAGAGAATGAGAAGGGAAGGGAGGAGCTTTGGGTGACAGTGAAGTGTAAATTCTTTACCATGTCCTTTTATTCTCTGGTATATTCAAACACCTCATTGTAATCAATCTCCTAAGAAGCAGATTTTCTTTTACTGCCTTTCTCCATGTGAGCCTGTTCCAGAAAGTTCTGTACTTGTGGGCCTAAATATAGAGGAAAGACCACTTGGTATCCCCCTATTTTCCAACTGAAGCTTTATACTATCTGTGCAGCCTGTATGGATCTAACCTAACTTACAAACTTTCCTATAAGTATACAATTGTTTTTATTCATTCCTCCTCTCTAGATTGGAGATATGCCATAGAAATAAACACTTTACAAAAAAATTGACTTCTGCTTCCGGCCAAGATGAAGTAACTGTGAGAGCAAGTTTTTCTTTCCAACTGAAGCAATCAAAAGAAAATCAGGCAGAATATATGAAACAAAGGTTAAGACATTAGAGATCCGGCAGTGAAAGACAGTGATACCTGAGAGATGGGGAGCAAGACAGGGGAGCTCTATAATTGCCCCAATTTACTGCTTGAATAAGTTTCCAGGTTGCTGTGTAGAGAGGGAGAACCCAGTTTGGGCCAGCAGATCCAGTGCGCTGAGGAGGAACTGACTATTTAGATGAACAAGGGCAGTTATAATTTGCAGGGCAGAGTTCTGGAGGTGAGAGAGCTGGAGAGGACAGAGTCAGAAACCTACTGAGGGTTCCCTTCAATTTTTAAGCAGAATGTTGATGAGAATATATGTGTATGAGAAAACATTTCTTGCTGGTTAAAAGAACTACCCAGAGTGATCAGAAGGAAAATTACCAGTTCACACAGGGCTAGCTAGTAACTAGCTATCAATACCTGGAATTGCACCTTCTCCCTAGACTTAATTAAGAAGAAATAGATCTCTTGAACAGACTGATTTCAAGAAGTGAGATCAATGAAACAATAAAAATATCTCCCAACAAAATTGTCCTGGTTCAGATGGCTTCACACCAGAATTCAATCAAACCTTCAAAGAAGAGCTTATCCTCATATTGCAGAAATTATTTCAAAAAAATTGAGAAGGAAGGAATGTTCCTCAACATGTTCCATTGAGCAAACATCACCCTGAAACCAAACCCAGGAAAAGACTCAATGAAAAAGGAGAATTTCAGACCAGCTTCATTAATGAATATAGATGTAAAAATTCTCAATAAAATCCTAGCCAATAGATTATAGCTGTATATTAAAAAAAATCATTCATTGCAATCAAGTAGGTTTCATCCTAGGGATGCAAGATTGGTTTAACATATGTAAGTCCATAAATGTAATTCACCATATCAGCAGAAGCAAAAACAAAGACCATATGATCCTCTCAATAGATGCAGAAAAAGCATTTGGTAAAATTCAGCATCCTTTTCTAATTAGAACACTTAAGACTGTAGACATAGGTGGAACATTTCTTAATCTGATTGAAACCATCTATGACAAACCCACAGCTAATATTTAACTGAATAAAGTAAAACTGAAAGCTTTTCCACTTAGAACTGGAACTAGACAAGGTTGTCCTCTATTGCCACTACTATTCAACAGTATTGGCTGGAAGTTCTAGCCAATACAATCAGGCAAGAGAAGGAAATAAAGAGCAACCAAATGGGGGCAGAGGAAGTGAAACTCAACCTATTTGCTGATGACTTAATCTTATGCTTAGAGAACCCCAAAGACCCAACCACAAAACTCCTGGAAGTGATCAAAAAGTACAAGAATGTCTCTGGATATAAAATCCATGTCCACAAATTAGTAGACCTTGTATATGCCAATAAAAGCCAAGACGAGAAGCTAATTAAGGGCACGGTTCCCTTCACTAGGCTTCAGAAAAATGAAATACCTAGGACTATATCTAACGAAAGAGGTGAGAGACCTTTACAAAGAAAATTAGGAAACTGTAGGAAAAAAAAATAGCAGAGGATATTAACAAATGGAAGAATGTACCATGCTCATGACTGGGAAAAATCAACATCGTGAAAATGTCTATACTACCCAAAGCAATCTACAGATTCAATGCATTCCCATTAAAATACCACCATCATATTTTTAAATTTGGAAAAAATAATTCTTCATTTGGTATAGAACCAGAAGAAACCCCGTATAGCCAAGGCAATTCTTAGTAATAAAAACAAAGCCAGGGTGTCACCCTACCTGACTTTTAGCTATACTACAAGGCCATAGTGATTAAAACAGCACGGTACTGGCAGACGAATAGAGACATTGACACTTGGAACTGAATAGAAAACCAAGAGATGAAACTAACATCTCACAGCCACCTGATCTTTGATAAACCGAAAAAGAACATATAATGGAGTAGACTCCATATTCAATAAATGGTGCTTGGAAAACTGGTTAACCACATGTAAAAAAACTGAAATTGGACCCATATCTCTGAACACTTAAAATTGATTAAAGATGGATAAAAGATTTAAATCTAAGGCATGAAACAATAAAAATCCTCAAAGACTGTGGGGAAAACACCTGAAGATATCAGCCTGGGGAAAAATTTTATGAAGACTTCTATGGCAATTGCAAAAACAAACAAAATAAATAAATGAGCCTTAATTAAACTGAAAAGCTTCTGTACAGCTAAGAAAACAACAACCAAAAGCAAACAGACAACCTTCAGAATAGGAAAAGATATTTGCATATTATGAATCGGACTAAAGCTTGATGTCTAGGATCTACAGAGAACTCAAACTAATCAACAACCAGCCCCCCCCCCCCCATAATCCTATATATCACCAGGCAAGAGACATGAATAGAACCTTCTCTAAAGAAGACAGATGAATGGTTAACAAACATATGAAAAAATGTTCATTGTCCCTAATCATCAGAGAAATGCAAATCAAAACTACCCTGAGATATCATCTAAACCCAGTGAGAATGGCCATGTCACAAAGTCTCAAAGCTACAGATGCTGACATGGATGCAGAGAATAGGGAACACTTTTACAGTCATGGGACTGCAAACTAATACAACCTTTTTGGAAGGAAGTATGGAGAATCCCCAAAGAACTCAAATTAAACATCCCATTAATCCTGCAATCCCATTACTAAGCATCTACCCAGAAAAAAATCCTGTTTATTGCAGTTCAATTTACAATCGCCAAAGTGTGGAGGCAGCCTAAATGCCCACCCATCGAGGAATGGATTAACAAGCTGTGGTATATGTATACTATGGAATATTATTCAGTCACTAAAAAAGATGGTGACATTACAACTTTTGTATTAACCTGGATGGAGGTAGAACACATTCTTCTTAGTAAAGCATCACAAGAATGGAGAAGCAAGAATCCAATGTGCTCTATTCTAATATGAAAGCAGTAGATGAGCTAATATGAGGGGAGGGATAGGGGAATGAGCAAGTGGGGAGAGGGCAGGAGGGAGGGGGATGGACCTTTGGGGGCAGGACACAATTATGAGAGGGACTTTAACAATTGCAATCAGTGTAATCTACTTCTTTGTACTGTCAATAAATCCCCAAAATAATAAATAAATGAATAAACAAATAAATAAAATGCTAGATGATATAATCTATAGTGGTAGGAAGACCAGTGATGAGTCAAGAACAGGAGTGGATGGGCAGGTAAGAGAGGTAAGAAGGATTAAAAGGGGGTGCAAGAAACTTTTGAGGTGGTAAGTATTCAATTTCCTGATTATGTTGATGATTTCATGAGTGTATGAACAAGCCAAAATTTAAATTACATACTTTGAATATGTCATTTTTTGCATTCCAGCTATGTATGTAATGAAAAAAAAAAAAACTTTTTCCAAACTATGAACTATTTATCTTATACAGACAACTTGGAATTACTTAGAAAGTAAGGTAAAGCAGGGCATGCTTTGTTTTACAACAACTGGTAAAATAGGCCTTTCCTCCATGTCAAAACCCATTGTGATCTGCAATGCAGGCCTCGGGGGGCTGGGAAGGGACAGCTCCGTCTACCCACCAGAACACTGCCCAGGAGAATCTCAGGACCACATGGAAAGGGGTAGTCACAGAACTAAGAAAAGGTTGTGCCAGGAGGGAGCAAAAGCACAGAGCAGAGAAGAACAGGAGAGTGTTGTGAACTCAAGAGGAACCTTGGTCAAGGTGCCACATGGGCAGGGCTGGACGAGCAAGAAGGTCAGTGAGAGGAGGTCATTAGACAGACATGGGTAGAAGTTGTTTCAGGCCCAGGCTAAGGAAGGAACCTCTGATAAACAATGGGCACCCCTTTGGACTTCCTCTGGTCAATATTTAATATGCTCCACTCATGTGAGACAGTGCTGAGAAGCCACAGAAATGCATTCAACAAATATGAGTCATTACATAATTCATAAAAATTATTTCATTGTATAGGTTATAGAAACATCCAGACCAAAACCCTTGATAAATGTAGTGGAAGAGAAACAAAATCTATAATCTGTTTATTTTGGACCAGGCACGGTGGCTCACACCTGTAATCCTAGCACTCTGGGAGGTGGAGGTGGGTGGATCACCTGAGCTTACAAGTGTGAGACCAGCCCAAGTCAGAACAAGACCTCATCAATGGGCTTTGACGGGAAGGAAAGGCTGCTTCTACTGAAAGAGAAAAGAAAAGAAAAGAAAAATTAGCCAGGCATTGTGGTAGGTACCTATAGTCCTAGCTATTTGGGAACCTGAGGTAAGAAGATCACTGGAGCCCAAGAGTTTGAGGTTGCTGTGAACCATTGTAGTCTACCCAGGGCAACAAAGAGACTCTGTCTCAAAAACAAAACAAAACAAAACTGTTTGTTTAAACATTCAGCAAAAGAAGGTACTCAAAAACGGTAAATTGTCTGGCCTACCACAGACTCCTATCAAGGTATTTCCATTGGTCTGCGCTATGAAATAGGACAGCTTTTAATCTGCACATGCCAGCTTGCACTTGGCAAAGGTGTGCCGTTGGGCATAGTAGAGAATTTGGTAGTAATGCTTTATATGCATGCATTTACATAACTTTTTCAAATGTATAAAATGCTCTCATACATATTTTATTCATGTAGAGGTGCCATTTTTTATCATGTGTTTAACTATTACACTTGTGATCAAAGTTAGTTATATCAAATAATTTATGAAGTAAATTTTGGGATAGGCAGAATAAAAAGATTCACTGTGGATTTTTAGCTAGGTTTAGAAATTATCAAAATGTTATTTTCAGTAGGGAACTTTAGAAACAAACCTGCACTGTCCAACACAGTTGGCAGTGGCCCCATGTCTGTTTTAAACTGGTTAAAATTCAGTAATATTGAAACTCCAATTCCTTAGCCATAGCATGCAATTTCAAATGCTCAATAGTGCGTATTACGGCTAGGGCTACCGTACTGGGTACACAAAGACAGAACATATTAGTTGTTGTAGAAAGTTCTATTGGATGGTGCTGATCTAGACAAATCCTTTCCCAGTTTTAGGGGCTGAAAACATATTTCATTAATTGATTTTAGTTTTAGATTTGGAAAATTTGAGGCCGAAAGTAGCTAAATAAATGATTTACACTGAGTTACAGAAGAAGAACTCGAAAATGGCCCAACAAATGGACTTCAACAAAAGTGATCATCTCGGCTCCTCACAGCACCAAATCGCTACTTGTCCATCTGCTCTTGAATAAGAGAGGGTTGGGCACTCCAAGCTGGCAAGTAATCAAACCACCATCTCGTTTTGTTATTTGTGCCTCACACTTGTATTTGAAGTTAGGCAGAGCTGAACTTCAAAATAATGATGTCACACTATGAAGACCATGATCTGAAGGAGATTGGAAGCTTTCCAGTTTCTCTGCTGTGTCCCTTTGTACAAGGCCCCATTCAAGCCACTCTGCTCCATGCTGGGACCAGACAGTTTGTTCTTACATGAACAGAAAACCAGGCAGAGCTGTGCCCTCTTAAAACATCCCAGGAGCACCAGGTGGTAAAGGGCTCAGATCTTCAAAGGTTGCTCAGCAGGGTTTTGAAAATTAAGGAGAGCCCAGATGCGATTTGGAGAAAGCATGCAATTACATTTGAGAAGGTGCAACCTTTCAACTGGGTGCATTCTTCATAAGACAGCAAAGTGAGTCATTCAACAGGAGGCTGTCAGTAAAGCTGAGACCCAGATTTGTCGTGGATCAGCTGCAAGGCCAACAATGTAACCGTGAAAAAACCACTGGCAGGTACACGGTGAACCCATGGACCTGTTTTCATTACAGGCTTACAACACTTATTTTTCTGAAAATAGTTAAAGAAAGCAGTTAGATGTATATGGAGGAATTCCTGATAAAATGTAAGAGTTTCTTAAAAAAATTACACAGGGTCGT
This sequence comes from Nycticebus coucang, assembly GCF_027406575.1. Lineage (NCBI taxonomy): Eukaryota > Metazoa > Chordata > Mammalia > Primates > Lorisidae > Nycticebus > Nycticebus coucang. The sequence goes on from NC_069782.1 coordinate 46,455,503, forward strand.
TTTAGAAGGTCAATGCTTTATAGCCTCTATACTGGCTTCAGAGAAAAATGATTGCTTCCACATTTGGATTTTGGTAAAAAGTTGTTTTCTTTGGACCTCTGTTCAATTTTACCCAGCTTTTTGGCAGAAAGTGCCTTCCTGGACCCCGCCGAAGTGCTGGCTGACATGTTACATCTTGCATGGGGCAGCAACTGATTTAATGTATTCTGGGAGTGTAGCCTACTTTTGTTACCAGACACTGGAAGATGCGTGACTGGTCATTAACCCTCAAAACTGGCTCTGCGCAGGGTATTGTCAACAGATGGTGACTCCAATTCTGTCCCCTTCTCCGTTTGCTCTCCCTCCCTCCCTCCTCCGTCCTCAGGGTACCTTCTGGCACTGCACAGAATCCTTACTGGCTTCCAAGGGAAATTCGTGTGTGACACAGACATTGGGGAACGTAGAATGAAGACCGGAGTGACGTTTCACAGATGTAGGTGATTATGAACGTTTTTGAGACAGACTGTATTATGGTCCATTATTTCACTTCCTAGAAACACCATCGATCACGTCCTTTCTGATTCACCCGTGGAAGTTTCAACTGGCTTGGCTTCTCCGTGTTGGTGGGAGGGCTTTACTTGTTTCCATCCACAGGGATTTTACGTTTCTTGATTTTTTGTGTATCTCAAAACTTTCATAATAACCCCACACAGCTGTAATTGTGACCTCTAGGGATTAAATGGGTAGAATAAACCATCAATATAGGGTTTATGTGCAAAGACAGGCCCACCTGTGATAGAATGAACATCAACACTGAGAGACAGACAGATGATTGAGCGTTAGGAAAGGGGGTCCAGGCACCAGAGTTGGAGCTCAGAGTCAGTTCTGGGCTTGCAATCTGGAACTAGCCATTTAATTTTTAAAGGTCTCACACTGTCTTTCAGTTTTATCTGTGGAAGTCAGTAGTAATTAGGGCATTAATTATCAGCTAGGCAAAATATATATATATACATCTTCGAAAACAGGAAGTTCATTCATTCATTTAACAAATATTTATAGGTTGTTTATAACCTGCCAAGCACTTTGCTAGGCTCTAAAGATAAGACAAGAAATAAACCCAAGGGCTGTCAGGAGGACAATTATAACATAACTGCTGATAGATTCCTAGGGAAACCCAGGCAAGGAAGGGAGAGGTTCACAACCCAGGGAGCAGAGGGGAGGGATATGGGTCTGAGGGCACGAGAGGCCATGTGGTAAATGCATCCCATCTTCCCAGAGCAGAAGTTTTATTTGATAGGAAGTTTAAACTATTTATTTGAAAATAAAATACATACTAGAGTAGAAATAAACTTTCAAATACATTTCCTTTATTTAGCTCAGGTATAGCTAGCTGGTTCATTCGCCTTTCTCCTAATATAGACTTCAAGGGGAAAATCAAGATGTAATTGTCAGCTTTTTGTATGAGAGACCCAGAAGCCAAATAGGCTCTTTCAATGTCACCTGGTCCTGAGTGCTGGAGGAGTCAGCCTCCTATTATTTTACATTCACAGGGTGCTGTATAAAATGCATTCAGTGAGTTTCTACATCACAACGTATCAATTGCTATCCTCCACTTCACTGATGAGGAAAATGAAATTCTGTGAACTTCCTCCATTTTGGCAACTAGTTGAAAATTATGGAGCTAGTAAGTGGTTTCTGACCCCACATCCATTATTTTTCTTCCTATGTCAGATTGCCTCTCATCCCAATACCTAAAAGTTACAAGACCTAGGTGAAGCCTTTTTGTGGCTGGGAGTGAGGAAAGTCCACGTTGGGAAATGCTGACTCTGAGGATCCTGAGAGGCTGGGTGAGAGGGGAGTGCTCTGCTTCTGTCTGGGAAACCCCCTGATGAAGGGGGAACTTGGTCAGGTAGAGAGGTGTGATCACACACCTACATTATCACACAGAGGGGTGATAATGTAGGCATCTATGAAGAAGGGCTCCAGGTTGATTGGTTTTGGGACCTTGGTTCTCTGGAGGGGAGGCCTTGGTGTAGGTGACTCTGCTCGTGCTTCCCTTGATACTGCATGACCTTGGCCTTGCTCTTACATCAAAACATGACTTCTAACATTTCCAAAATTTTGGAAGGATGTATCATCAGGAAAATGTTTGCAATCTGGAAATACTATGGACCATGTTAATGCTTATTGAAAACCACGTGGAGCTAAGCCACATACATGCATTACTTGGCAAGGCTCAGTTCCTGAAGAGTTTGTCTATCTTTTCTAGGTATTCTGTTCCAGCAGACTAAACAAGGCATTTTCATATAATAATTGCAGATTTGATTCAAAGCATACATGGTGGGTCAAGATTTAGAAATTAAATGGCTGAGATGGAGAAGGGACAAACTAAGGAAACGGCAGTGAGCCTGCCGATTGTTCTTGGCAGGAAGTGGATGACTCACCCTGAACATGTGCTTTCACTGCTGAGGCACCGGGCGTGATGGAAATGCTCACCTTACCCAAGAGTAAGGGCATTTTTGTTACTCCGTTTGTAGGAGACTGATGGAATACAACTACAGCCTGATCAGAACCCCAGACTAACCCATGCTTTCGTGTGAGAAACTGATGATAAACATTAAGAAGTAGACACGGACTATTTGGAAATAATCAATAGACTTGCTGTGCTCTAAAAGAGATTGTGTATGACAGACCCTAGGAAACTAGAGGTGGAGAAATTCTGGAAGTTCGGGTGGAAACACAGCATTGCTAACTGGAGACACGATTTGCTGCATTACTACCGAGAGGGAGGGGACAGGATTATTCGCAGAGAGAGAAATAAACAAGTGTATTTTGGTTGCAGAAGAATAGGGACATTTCTGAATTCCCTCCCAATGTGCCTCTGATAGGGTATCATCTCCTGTCTGGTATCTGATACTACGAAAATGTCTGACCATTAGAGAGAGAAAAAGATATTAGCTTGGTTTAATCGCCACGAACCGGCCCAGAGTGACTGAGTACTTACAAGGACTCGGGGCCTATGTGGGAATAGGGTATACGGGCAATTTTGTGCCTTTTGCTCAGTATTGTAAATCTAAAACTGTTCTTTGAATAAACAAACAACAAAGTCTATTAAGAAAAAGAAAGAGTTGTTGACAAAGTATCAGTGATTAAGGCAATCCTGGTTTGTCCACAGGATATGAACTGAAGCTCCGGTTTTATCCTTAACTGGCTCTGTGACCTGGGGTAAATTTGCCTTTCTAGGCCTCTGTTTTTGTATCTACTAATGATAAGTCTTCCTAGATTATTCTCCAGCTGGAAAATGCTGTGGTTCATGAGAGGAGAAATGTCTGTGTACATACAGCAGTCTCAGAGGAAAGCCTGGTTTTGCCAAGAGATAAATACCTTGAGTCATTTTGCCGTTTCCTCGGGGAAATCTACACTCTGTTATTATAGATGTGCAGTAACAGGTGTGTTGGGAAGGGACATGAGCTGAAGGAAATAATTATTGGGAGTGGGGAAAGAGGGCATTTTATAATGTGGAAAGAATTAATAATGAAGGTTGTGCTGGGGATTACTTTTCACTGTAACCTTAGCCAGATTGTCCACAGGGAGATACTAGATTTGGGTTTTCTCCATTCTATTTGCAACACAGAAAACATTTGCTCAGTTGGGGCCCTCCTTTATGAAAAGACTCTACATAAGTCCAGAATTGTAAGAGGAAAACACAAGAGGTGGTTGCCAGGAGTCCTGCGGTTCATTCTACACTGTGTACAAGTTGCATATTCGGCTGCCTGGCTCTGGTCTTCCAGAAAGAGCAAGGCCTGCCTGCCTTTTCCTGCACTCCCCCCGACCCCCCACGAGCTCAACAGTGAATATCACAAGAAAATGCTGCAGCAAAATATAAAGCCCAAGCGAAAGGAAACTTCAGCCCACAAATCCTCACAGCAATCTTGGACTGTCTCTAAATATTCTCTCAATTCATTCTCTCAAACATTAGAGTATCTGTTTGTGAGCCAGCAGAGCTGTTCATTCAGAATCCTGACACTCTGCAGGCAGTGACACAGAAGAAAATCTTTTATCTCAGCTTTCAAAAAGCTCCATTAGGCAGATCCTTTTTCTTCCTTTCAGAACAGACCCTTGCTTATTTTGGAGGAGGTATGTTCTTGACAAGTGCTTTTCCCAAACGCCCTGCCTTGTAATTCAACCCCCAGGAACTCGACCAGCTCTTTGACATTATCAGATTGGAGAGAGGGTATTGCTGCCCTGCGCTCTGGCCACAAAGGTGAATGTTGAGAGCAGAGCCGGCTGCTCGCCTCTCAGCGGGTTCTCACCTCCCCTCCGCTCATTCCAATTTTTATGTTGGAGCTGCTCCTACCGGGGAGCACGGGAAACAGACGTTGGTATCTTGACTCAAATCTCCAAATTCAGAATTTATGAAGACCCGTATCTGTGGTGTTTATCTCACATTTCCAAAATGGTCTTGATTTCAGATTATTTTTTCCGCACCTTTGAGATTGAAAATGTAGTTTTTAAAATCAGTGATTCTCAAACTTCGATGTACATTAGAATCATCTGAGATGTGCATACTAAAAATGAAGACTCATGTGCCCTTTTCACAAAGATCCTGATTCAGAAGTTCTGCGGTGAGGGCAAACCTTTCAACTGATGTTTTAAAACTTTGTACTGAGTTGTCACATGGAGCAAGGAGCACCACCCAGGTAAAGCTGTGAAACATTTCCAGCATCCAAGAATGTTTGCTTGTGCCCCTTACCAGCCCACCCCGCTGCCTCCCCTGCCCCGAAATAACCACCATTCCCCCCATTCCATGATGTCAGCTTTTGTAACCAGCTGCTCCAGTGATCCACATGGAGATGCTTTTGTTGAAAATCAATAGATTTAAAACCATGGTCAGGAAAAACTCGTCTGCAAGTTTTTAGGTACTATTTCATAGCCTGTAACGGATAAACTGAATATCCTTGTCCAAGTAGCCCACTTGAGAGATCTGGGAAATCCCCAAGCCCACGGGGGCCGCCAGCCACAGGAAGACATGCCTGGAATGTGTCTGATGAAAAAGCAACTGTGGCTCCCATTCAACTGGACCGTAACTTGCCTGTGGTAATGCCAGGGTGTTTAGTGGTGTCTTTCAAAAACAAGAGTAGGAAATTTTAGTGTGTGTCAAACACTGCATTCCAGGTGCTTTGATGCCATAAAACCTACCCTAGTTCTGAAGCTAGAAACACAGTAACAGTTGATATTATTTGAACAACCTAATTAGTTCTTCTAACGACCCTACTAAGGCAGACTTTTATCCCAGAAAACTAACATCAATTCTTTGAGTAGAAACATAATAACGCTGAACACTTATTGACTGCTTCCTGTTTGCTGCTGGGCCTAGTGTTTTAAGTGGATTGGCTTTTTATTCTTCAGTGCCACATTCAGAAGAGTGAACTGAGCACCGGTGAGCTTTCCCAAGGTCACTGGAGGTAAGTAGATGAGGTTTGAACCCAACCCTACTCTGCCCAGATCCTAATCTCTTAGATTCTGTGTGCAACTATTTCCTTAGCGAAACACAATTAATTAATTTATTTATTGGTTTGGTGGAACTCTCATGTCTTGAGATCATACAACTACCTTGGTTTTAATTTAAATCTTCTGGTGTTTAATTTGGAGGTCTAAATATTCACACCCATCAAAAAGCATAATCTCCTACCAGAAGATAACTTCCGGTATAGATTTATAAAATGGCATCCTGGTTTATCCATCAGAATAGTGCGAGTTTGGTAGATGTCTAAATGGCTCTGTACAGGCCTGTTTATCTCCGTCTACTAGGACAAAAATTAAGTTTTAGGACTTAAAAACCTGAGGACAGGGTGTTTCCCTGGAATCACCAGCAAACTCAGTTCCATCTCCCAATCAGCTCCTCCTTCATCCCCTCAGCCCCACAAGACTTTCTGTCCTAGAGGCCTATACACTCAGTTTTCCTTCCTTTATTTAAAAATCCCAAAGAAAACATGTAGGTTCAGAAGAATTTAACTCTTTCTCTACTTTTGTCTTTATGACGGATGGTACGAGGATGGTAAACATAAGTATTAAAAGTCTGAACCCAGTGCCTTATTGGTTGTGTCATACATTTTAGTGAAAAAAAATTTCCCTCGAGGTTATCTTCCTAGGCAAGCTTAGTTTTGTTCAGAAATGAGCTACAGGTGCCAGAATCTGCATCGATGAACAATTCCATTTTCCTTTTGCCTATTGATACATGTAGTTAGCAAAATCCGAATATATGCTCACCAATGGTCTGACCAGTCAGAGTTCATCCATAGAGCATGCCTGGTACTTTGTAGATTTGTTATTTTCACTCACTGAGAAGGAACTAATGGCCTTTAAACAACTTTCTGTGGCTTTACCCTTAGGCTCCACCCACGGCTTTGGCATTCATCTGTACAAAGGGCAATTTTGTCTCAATGGCAGTGATAATCCCATAGTGTGGGGATACTAAATCCTATGGGTTTGTTCAGGTTAAGGTGAACACTGTCTTGGGGTCCTTGCAGGGAAGTAGGAGCTCTCATATCCATTTAAAGTTATTCAGCTATCTAGCTATTATTTCACTGGAACATATGCTCTGTGAACACAGGGAATTTTTACCTTTGATCATTCCTGTATCCCTAGTACTTAGAACATAATAAGTACTCAGTAATTACTGAATGAATTCATCCATCCATCCATCCTCCATTGTTTACCACTCCACCTTAGCTAAGATACATGCATTTTCCTGTGCAGAGAAAGAAAAAAAATCTGCTTCCTTCAAGATGACTAGAATGCAGCACCCAGCCCTGCTATTTCATACCACTCTAATTGGAGTGCTAAAGTAAATTAGGCTGCGGCATTTTTTCGCCTTTATTTAACCATCCTGCTGCCAAAGAAAACAAGTTACTCTTCTGACACAGATCATTTAAGTGACAGTTTGTTACCATCCATCTTCCTAAAACCAGATTTTGGTAAATTTTTACTCAACAGCACCCTTTTTTCTTAATTATAACTTTTATTCATGGAAATATCAGTTATCCATTTTTATTCCATAACCAAGGGGATTATTTTCTCCTGAATTAAGTTTAATTTTCTAATCTGTATAGTTAAGGATGACCAGAGGTATTGATCTTTACAAGGCCACAATTCCATTGAACGGCCTGGTGGATTCAGATAAGTATGGGCTGATAATGGCAGAGAGAAATTTTATGTGGCTCAGTCCCATCCAGGCTTTCCCGCCTGCTGGGTAGCAATGGTGGTGATCATATTCCCTTTCTGTAATTGCACTGCTGTTGTGTAATAAACAAATAGCAATAGGCCGCCCAGCTGTGTCTGAGTCTCTATGAGACAGTTTTGATCATTAACTATCTCAACATTCACTACGTAACTTTGATCCCATCACTTCCTCTCTGGGGTGTTCCTTTATGAGGTCCCTGCCTGGAAACCCTCAGATACCACTTTAATACATGCCACCATGTGTCGCTGAATCCTACACAGTCCTGTAAAATGAGTATATACTCAGACATGCTAAATGATTCTGCTTTGAAAAATCTGGAAGTGCCCAAGGCTAGACAAGGGTGGCAGGAATTCAGTAACTCCACGGTCTGACTGGTTGTCACTGAAGCCCTGATTGCCAGAGAAACTGGGAAATGCTTAAATCCCACATCTCATTTGCAAATCCCATGGGCTTCTCCTTCACTGCTAGTGGAATTAATTATCCTAATAGCTCAGACACATTATCTTATAGAACCTTGCAGCTATAGGTAGTCAAACTCATTGCAAAACCAAATCTTCATGGATCATTCAAGTTAATTCATATTGAGTGGTAGATGCTGAAAATTCAGGGCCTCATGCGTGGCAGGATTTTATTTTATTCTTACTGTGGAGTTAGGCTGATAGATTAGCCAGCACAGGGACATGTTATTCACCATGACAGAGTGAATGCAACAAACTGGAAGATAGGGACATTATTACTATAGAATTTATTTTAACATGCCAGTAAACATGGGTCTCTCTGAGGAATCTCCATTACAGTTTCCATAGAGGTTGTAATAATTTGCAGTCCCACCAACAGAGCATAAGAATTCCTTTTTCTCCTCAGTCACACCAGCATCTATTGTTTTGAGAATTTTTAATAAAACCCATTTTTAACAGGTACACGGTGATATTTCATTGTGATTTTAATTTGCATTTCCCTGATAATTAGGGACGTTGAGCACTTTTCATACATTTATTGACCATTTTTCTATCTCCTTTTGAAAAGGTTTTGTGCGTACCTTTTACTCACTTTTTAATGGGGTTGTTTAATTTCTTCTTGCTGATTTGTTTGAGTTCTTTGTAGATTCTGGTCATGGGAATTAGCCCTTTATTGGATGGATAGCTTACAAATATTTTTTCCCAGTCTGTAGGTTGTCTGTTTGCTCTATTGATTATTTCCCAAGCTGTGAAGAAGATTTTTCATTTACACTATTTATTTTTGTTGTTGCTGTGATTGCCCTTGGGGTCTTCGTCAAAAATTCATTATCTAGGCTGCTCTCTAGAAGAATTTTTCCAACATTTTCTTCTAGAATACCGAAGATTTCTTGCCTTATATTTAAGTCTTTTATTCATCTTGAACTAGACCTACCATTTGATACATACAGTAATCCCACCACTGGGCATTTACCCAAAGGAAAAGGAGTCATTTTATCAAAAAGACACTGGCACTTGAATGTTTATTGTAGCATGATTTGTGATTGCAAAGATGTGGAATTAACTCAAGTACCCATTAATTCATAAATGGATTAACAAAACGTGATATGTGTACACCATGGGGTACCACTCAGCCATGAAGAAGGATGACTTAATGATGTTTGCAACAATTGGATGGAACTAGAGACCATTATTCTAAGTGAAGTATCTAAATAATGGAAAACAAGCACTGTTTGTACTCACTCAAATAACCAATGAGCACATGTGGCATAGAGGGAAACAAAACTCAGTGGAAATCAGGCAGAGGGAAGGGAGTGGGGAGATAGGAAAACCTGCCTAACAGGTACAATGAACACTATTCGGGGGATGGGCACACTTATAACCTTGACTCAAACATTACAAAATCTATCTATGTAACCAAAAATGTTTGTACCCCTATAATAGTTAAAAAAATAAATAAATAACCATGGAGAGTCTCCACCTCACTTTGCTGATTCTGTGGGGATTCTGTTCTCAGTGTATGCAGATTAAACATCCTTTTTGGGAACAGGTCCTATCCTTAGGACACAGAGTCACATTCAGAGAGCTCAGAAGCCACAGTAAGGCTAGCTCAGGGATCTAACCTGGTTCCCCATTTAAAACAGCAGTATGATTTTTGAACAAACACTTTAACCTCTCTGAGCCTCTGCAAAGTAAAGGAAATAAACTTATAGTTGACCACTGAACAACTTGAGAGCTAAGTGTGTTGACCCCTGTCCACTCAAAAATTTGCCTATAAATCTTGAGTGCCCTAAAACTTTGCTAATAGTCTCTATTGACTAGAAACCTTATCGATAACACAACCCATAAATTAACATATATTCTGTGTGTTCTTATATTCTATACTATATAGTCTTACAATAAAGTAAACTAAAAAAAAAGTCATTAAGAATATATTATATTATACAATATATTACAATATATTAAGCAGAAGTGAATCATTAGAAAAGTCTTCATCTCCACGGTTTTCACATTGAGGAGTCTGAGGAAGGGAAGGAGGAGGGCGTGGGGTGGTCTTGCTGGCTCTGGGGTGGCAGTGGTAGAAGGAAGTTGGCATGCAAATGGACCCACAGAGTTTAAGTGTGTGCTCTTTAAGGATCAGCTGTATTTCACAGTATTAAATGAGACAGAGCATTTTCATGTTGAGCATAATAATCTGGAGTTCAGGAAGTGCTCAGTAAACATAAGTCGCTATGTTATTGTTCTTGTTTGTTGAGGCACATAATTTGAAAGGGGAGGCAGGCAGGAGAAAAATGGAAGATGAAGGGAATTTTGAGACAGACAAAACTATCCATATATTGATTCATCCTTAGTCAACATTTATTTTTATTTTATTTTTGTCTGCCAGAACTTTCTTTTTTTTAATTAATTATTTTTTTCTTTTTTCCCATTTTCTTTTTATTTATTTATTTTTTATTGTTAAATCATAGCTGTATACATTAGTGCAATCAAGGGGTACAATGTGCTGGTTCCACATACAATCTGAAATATTCTCGTCAAACTGTTCAGCGTAGCCTTCATGGCATTTTCTTAGTTATTGTATGTAGGCATTTGTATTCTGCATTCAGTAAGTTTCGCCTGTACCCATTGTAAGCTTAGTCAACGTTTATTGAACAGTTACTCTGTGCTATCCACTATTCTATGCACTGTAAACTCCCCTTGTGGAGCTTACATTTTATTTGTGGGGGAGACACTTAACAAGCAATGAACACAATAAGTAAATTAGATAGTAAGTTAGAGTGTAAGCATTATGAGAAAAGAAAAAAGTGAAGTCAGGTAAGAGGAATTGGGGCATGGTAGGGAGTGGGACTAGATTAATTTGAGCATTTTGTTCATGACCAGTGTGGGAGTAACCTTGCTGTTCAGGCTGTGAGTCCTTGAAATCAGTGGATTTGTTCATACCAAGCACCAGACAGAAACCAAGCATTGACTGAAAGCTTACTCTATGCCTCACAGTGTTCTAAGAACATCAGTTTTCATGCCTTTTTAAATCCTTACAATAGGTAGACATTATTATTTTCTACATTTTACAGAAAAGGATCTAAAGAACTGAGAAGTTATGTACATTGCCAAAGGTCACACAGTTACTTGGTATCAGAGCTTTACTTCCACACCATCATTCTTCATCACTAAGCTGTACCCTCCTCGCAAAGTGGTGAGTGGAAGTTATTAACAGAATGTACAGATCTGGCAGAACTTCAACTCTGCTTCCAAAATAACAAAGGAATCCTTCATAGTCAATCACATTCAGATCCCTAAATTCTGAGTGTAAATACTTTAAGGTAAAATATATCAGACATTCATATGATAATTGCTTAAGTTAGTCCTTGATAGAGAAAATAAAAAATGATTATAAGTGACCAAATGACTATAAATTCCATAAATTTTAAAAATACATTTGCATTATTATTCCTCTAAACAGCCTCTACTTAGGTTATTTATTCCGAGAACAGACATGTGCTCTGCTGTGGATCTACGTGGATTGGGAAGTCTGTCGTGTCCCAGGGACCTGCAACCCACAGTTAGGATCTTTAAAATAAATCCTTAGTTGGATATTTATGATTGCCTCTAATTTGGTGGTAGATGACACAATAGGAGGAGAAAGGAAGATTGTTTTCTTCTAAAGTTGTTTTCTTAAATGTCCACCATGAGTTTTTTTTTTTTTTTTTTTAAGTAGAAGATCCAAGTTGAGAAATCTCTGATTTGAAGCTGTATCTGTCTAGAGGATTTTATACTAACAACTTATAAGAGGTAGTATAGTGTATGGAGTTACGGGGCAAGACTTTTTTTTTATTAAATCATAGCTGTGTACATTGATATGATCATGGGGCATCATTCACTAGCTTCACAGAGCGTTTGACACACTTTCATCACACTGGTTAACATAGCCTTCCTGGCATTCTCTCAGTTACTGTGCCAAGACACTTACATTCCACATTTACCAAGTTTCACATATACCCTTGTAAGATGCACTGCTGGTGTAATCAAGACTGACCGGTGATTCTATCCTAATCACTCCGTAGCTGGATAATCTCTTTGAGCCTCAGCTTCTTTTTCTGTGAAATAGGAATCCTCACCATCATCACCACCTTCATCTCCCGGGAGTGAAGTGAGAAGGAAAAGTGGAACACTCAGCACACCACTGGCACCCACTTGACATTCAGTGAGTGTTAGCAATCATTATTAATTTAAAAAGTCATTATTGGTTTTGGCGATTGTGTGAGAGATGGACTTGCGGAATAGAAGGAATGAGAAAAGCCAGCAGCTGACTTTGATGATGACTTTTAGTGTTGGACTCAGCAAAACCTCAGGGAAGTAGTGATCAGGTTTGTATTTACCCTCGTGTTTTCTGAGTAGAGAGAGAAAGGAAAAAAGAGTAATTTGGGAAGAAAGCTTTTAAGAACTGAAGACCAATATGCTAGGATTGGTTAGTTCTCCAAATAGAAGGTAAAGAAGGTTAAAACACACACACACACACACACAAAGATAAATGCCCCATTGGTGACGTCTATTTGCATGGAAGCCAACGAGAACAAGAGACAGAAGCAAAAGAATGAAGGAAAGGAGGGAATGAACCAGAAGGAAATAAAAGCTGTGGCTATTGCAGGAGTTTAGAGGCAGCTGGTAGTGGGAGAATGGAACAAGCGATGAGAATAATGTGCAGACAGGGCTTCTGTCTGGCTGGGGCTTCTTCGGGTCTTACAAGAACAGGTGTTCTGTGTATGGCAGGCTGGGTAGTGTCTCGTGGAGAGATGAAACACGCCTCTGTAATACCATGACTGTGTCATTGTTACGTGCAGGTATGTTCTTCATGTTTCCCAAAGTAGACCATCCCCATTTTATGAATGCAGAAATTGAAGCTTAAAGAGGTAAAGGCCCCTCAACAAATGAGCAGAAGAGATATTTTGCATATTTCCTCTCTTGATTGTTCTTGAAGCTTCAGACGATCAACATCCTGGTATCAGAAAACCATCAACTAGAACAAGTCATATCATAATTATACCAGGTAATGGAGGTTCCTTGGAGATAAAAAAAAGAAAAGAAAAAAATACTGCTTTTTTATTTTTCTGTTTGCCAATGGGAACAAATAACCTTTGGAAAAAAAGTCAAAAAGGCATCAAATGCTACAAATCTGGCATTTGATAATTTTCCGTTAATTATAGATGGCATTTGTTTAACATTTAGGCAATTTGAAAAGGAGTGAGTATTAGCAGCGGCGGCAGCAAGGGTTTTTTTATGCTCCTGGAACCGTGAGTCAAAGTAAATAAAAGTCCATTGGTTAGAAAAGGGCACCAGAAACAACTTTGAAAAGCAGTTCAACTTGACTTTGACTTAGAATATCCTTGGGAACTTGCCCAGTTTCAAGGTGAGGCTACAGAGACAGGAAGTACATATGATAGCAAAGAAAATTACAGGGTTCGTGTCATATCTTCATATCAAAAGACTGAAAGTGGGAGAAGCTAACCATGAACCCCCCAAATAAAGAAACAGTTAGACTTAAATTGTAACATGAAATTAGCCCGTCTGTCCTAATAGTCCTTTACAGAACGTGAGTAGCCTAAGTCATAAATGTATTTGCTTTGAACATTATCTAGCAAAGTTGTCTTGTGTACACTTTAAAAAGCTCTAAGATATTGATAACATACATATTAGTTAATTCTGGCCAAAGTCCATTTGTATTAAAAATAAAAGCAATTGTATATTACCTGGCTAATTTATGATGTTTGCCTGTAACAATGAGTGTTTAGACAAGCTGGTATATTGTCACACCACACAAAGAACTATAGTATGAGGGACGAAAATCACACATGTGAATACGAGCAAATCGATAAGTTCTGTGATCCAACGTTCATCACCTCTTTGTTTCCAGTTTTATTCTTCAAGCACTAATCTTAGCATTGACTTCCATTTTTACTGACTAGACAAAAGAAATTGGGGTTCTTAGTGGAGAATCAGAGTGGAGGAAGTAGGACATTTGGAAGCCCAGGTAGGGAACGCTTCCCTCCAGTCAGTCCTTCTGAGCAGTGCCTGTGTCAGCCCACACTCCCTAACTCATTTTAAACCAAGCCTTTGAACATTCAGTTTTGCAAAAAATACCTTCCCTACTTCCTAGTGAAATGAGGCAGTGTCAGAGAAGGCCTGGGGGTTTTGTTTTCTCTCTTCACATAGCTAGCAGAGCAAGACTTTCATGTAAGCAGATAAGTCAACTCTAGTGGTGAGTTTCATTCAGTTAGTGGTGGGCTAACTTCAGTTTTTACTTCCTAGGAGGAGGGGTTGGCCTTTTCACATAGAGGCAGTGGACCATGGCCCTGACTGGTTCCATCAATTGCTTCCCTGTAATTAAAGCAAGGGTTCAGACAATAATCCCTGAGTGAGGAGTCAACACCCGTGACACAGAAATAAATATGTCAAACTGACCTCTAGAGAGCATCTGAGTGAGGAAATATTTAGCAAGTACAGAGGTGCCAAGCACTAAACCATGGTGTGTTTCTTTAATAAGTAGGTGGCTGATGGACTGAACTCCATGTTTAACATCTACAGACACATTTCCTACGTTCTTTGGGACATTTGAAGGCACTGCTACCCTAAATTGTTGGCAGATAGATGATTCTGAGCATCTTCTTTCCTTTGTTTACTAGGTCATTCTTGCAGGTCAATATGAAATCCATGACTCTTTCTGGCATTAATTAAGATATCATTACTTGGGTAGCAACTCAAGGTAGGGAAAGATAGCTAGAGCAACCATGCCACAGTAGTGGGCGGGCCAGAGACAGAAGGTTAGGAGATGTAGTTCCTATCAGCATCTGAAGTCTTTAACTAGACAACCAAGTCATTTGAAGACAGTAGAGTTCAACTCTTGGCAGTGGACATACATGTGCAAAATACTATTAAGAAGGGAAGGGAGGAAGTGAAGTTCATGTGGTTGGGGTTATCAGACCTGAAAGCTTCAACCCTGATTTCCAGGTAACTAATACTTATTTTTAAAAAATAGTTTAAAGGTGTTGGCCTTATATGATCTGGGTGTGAAAAAAGAACCCAGGACTTTCTTCCAGTCTCCCCTGCCAGGAAATTGAACCAAAAAGGTCAGTCATCTCTTTCAGAGACCGACCTTTTTCTCAGGGCAATAGAGTGAGTCAGTATAATTACAGTCACCCGAAATAAACTGCAGCCGGACTGGCTCTCTTCTCCAGTCTGAATCTTGTAAAAGTGATGCATTATTTTCCTAGCTCTGCTCCCTGAAAGGAAAAATACTTTTGGATATTTGCTGCACTGTTTTGTCACAGTTTTCTGGAAGACATCACTTGTGATTTTGATGAACATACAAAAATAAAGGCTGGTTCCGTATTGCACCCTCCAGTCTCAGAGGACACTCATTTCTCCTCCTCTTTTGGTTAGTATGGCCGCTAAACAGAGACAGCACATTTCCAACCAGACAGAGATCCTAAACCTTAGCTCTTTTTTCTTTGTTAAAATGTAGTTTTCTTTAAGTACTTAAAAACATTTAAATTTTTATGATGACCTTTCATCCCAAGTTAATATTTTTGAAGCAAAGTACTATTAATAATTACTTTTAATGCTGTTATAAAGCATGATCAGGTGGCTCCAATCTTCTATTATGTATCTCAAGCTGGATCAAGTTCACTTCACTCGATGACCCCAAGGGAACTGGGGCAGGAGGGAGGAAGTCAGGAGGGGATCTAAATCCCTGTGGGGGAGCACAGAGGAATATGGCTTCTTGATGGGATCTAAAATGTTATTAGGCATTCTGGCAGCATTGCATCTGATAGAATCTATAGACAAAGTGCATGTGGTTCGATCTTCTCTTTTGAATAGAATATGAAGCTAGTGGTTCTGACCCGCTCCATCTAGGGCATATGCTTCGATTTTGTTTTACTGGCAGTGGTAACAGTTATACTGACCTGTGCTCTCTCACCACATCCTACTTAGAACCAGCGGGGTGAGTTTCTGCATTGGCTATATAGGAGGGACTTTGCAGTTTGGCTCTAGAACAGAGAAAACTCGAACAGTCTAAGTTTCTGACCCTGGCCTCATTAGCTCTTTAGCTCTTTTCCATCCATTGAAATAACTGTGCAGTGATTTCAACTGTAATTTGGTTTTGATTCTGGGATGGTTCCAAATCAACTACTCAAGGCCACTGTTGAGCTTATTCTTTTTCTTTTCTTTTCTTTTTTTTTTTTTTTTTCAGTTTCATCTCTTTATTTTAAAGTTTTTAACGTGGCTACTAGGAATTTTTTTTTTTATTGTTAAATCATAGCTGTGTACATTAGTACCCATTCTAAGATGCACCATAGATGTGGCCTTTTTCCTTGTAAAGCTGTAGAACCAAATTTCCCCCTGACTTTCTCTTATCTTTCCTTTTCATCCCTGGTTTTAAAAGGTTATGTAAGAATTCTGCTACATAATGGAAAAAACTTTAACTCCAAAATTGAAAAGACCCACGTATGAATTTCAGCTTTGCTATGTATTGGCTATGTAATTTTAGGCGAAATTTTTTTTCCATAGCTCACAGCAAGCTCAAACTCTCGGGCTCAAGAGATCCTCTTGCGTCAGCCTCCCCAGTAGCTGAGACTACAGGTACCCATCACAATGGCCACTTAGATTTTCTTTCTTTTTTTTTTTTTTTTTTGTAGAGACAGAGTCTCACTTTATGGCCCTTGGTAGAGTGCCGTGGCCTCACACAGCTCACAGCAACCTCCAACTCCTGGGCTTAAGCGATTCTCTTGCCTCAGCCTCCCGAGCAGCTGGGACTACAGGTGCCCGCCACAACGCCCGGCTATTTTTTGGTTGCAGTTCAGCCGAGCCTGGGTTTGAACCCGCCACCCTCGGTATATGGGGCCGGCGCCTTACTGACTGAGCCACAGGCGCTGTCTTAGATTTTCTGTTTAGTAGAGACAGGTTGCGAAGGCTGGTCTTGAATTCCTGAACTCAAGCAATCCACCTGCCTCGGCCTCTTGGAGTGCTAGGATTACAGGCATCAGCCACCATGCCCAGACTAATTTTAGGCAAAATTTTCAACCTCTTGGAGCTCCTATTTATACATTTGTGAAAAATATAATGATGTGGAATAGGAAAGGGACAGTTTGCTTTAGAAGCAGATGAAATGATTTTAAGTTTTAGTTCCTTAACGTCTTGGAACCTCAAAAGGTTCCTTTCACGTGGTGGTGGTGAGAAGTGGGCCACATCTCCACCTTTCGAGTTCATACGGGTTAAGTGGAGTACATGTGTAAATGCTTCCCGCATGCACCCAGTGTACAGCAGGAGTATCAGATTCCTTGTTGATTGTCTGGGAAGTTTAACAGAGGTCAAAAAACCCTTTGTTTTATGAAGCCAAGGACTCTTGCTCATACTGTCAATAAGCTTTTCAAACTGAAGAGCCAGAATGAGATGGGATACCCTTGCCTGGGTTGCTCATAAAATCTGGAAACCTAGCAAAATGCGTCAGTTCTTTCTGGATATTCTTTTATGATGAAAGGTTCACTGTTGTCCTCATTCCCTGTGGATCATTCCTCGTGTTGGGAAAAATTGCAATGAACGTGATACACGGAGCAGCTTCCTCCATCAGCCTCTGCACAGGCGTCCAAGCCTACTGCCACTCTGCCCTGACAGGGGAGCACACCGTCCTGGTAGAATCACTCTGGAAATGCTCTCCTCATCCGTCACCGAGAGCCATTATTTAGTCACTTGAAAATGGCAGATATTTTTGTCTGTGTTTCCAAACTGTAGGGTCACCCTGTAGTGAAGTTTTAGCTTTTGAATCAAATGAAGTGCTTCCAGAGAGGAGTTTGTGCTGCTTCTCATATTGCAAAAATAACATGATCGTAATAACAGGCTCCTTTCCGGGAGACCTGAGGGAGCAGAGTCTGTTCATGGCTTATATTTCAGGGACAGCTGCTAAAAGACCCCTGCTAAGAAAGATTTTCTCCAGTATACCCAATTTACACATAATTCTTAATTTTCTTTTTGTTTTTCCTTAAAGTGGTGAATTACGACCGAGAGTTCTTACCAATTCACTTCAGTAACTTAGGGGTCAGATACAAGGAGGGTGGGGGGACAAGACAACAGCGGGGTGAGCCAGGAGAGACCCACGAGAAGAATCAAGACAGTGACAAGTTTCAGAACTGGGTGAAGAAAGTGTTTCAAGGAAAGAGTGATCCACTATTTCAAAGACCACTGAAAAGCCAAGTAAAATGAAGGTGGAAACCTGAGCATGGCTTTGGCAACGTGACTTTCTGAACCCACGATAAGGCAGCGAATCTTGGGGCCACTAAAAGGTGACGAACTGAAGAGAGACTAGGATACGGATTTCAGACAACTCTTCTGAGTTTTGCCATTTTTAAAATTTATGTGATTGTGCTTAGTTTTCAAAATCCTTTATTGCGATCATCATGTCTGTGGATGTTCTATTTGTGATAATGGAATCGCTATTGCCTCTGATTTCTGTCTTCTCTGATTATTGCGTGACAAAGAACATAGGCCAACATATGGATGCAAAGGGCCAAATGGCTCCCAAGGTCCCTCCCCACAGAGTAATTCTGGTGAATTCCATTTCCCTGCACTTCTTGCCAGATGGTCTTCATGACTGCTCTTATTTCTTTTATGCTTATGAAAGCGAGGCATAGTTTTTACAAAATTACTTATGTGTATTATAAGAATTCAGCAGAACAATACAAAGAGCAAGGGACTTGTCGCAGTCACAGCGAGAAGGAGCCTTGCCCAGGTGTTTTTACTTGCTTCCTAAGGCCCATTATATTAGGCTAAATGGAAGTAGGCTGTCTGAAGGATTGTACTTTGCAACAACCTCGCCTTCCTCGTGGGGAACCCACTTTGGAGTAACCTTTTAAGTTGTATCTTTATACATGTACCCAGGAGGTGATGCCATTAATATTTCCCTGCTAAGAAAATTCTTCCTTTGATTCTCTGAAAAACTCCTACTGGAGAGGCTGTCGTGTTATTGAAAAGAACACATTTTCCCATTTATCCCGTACCAGCTTATGTGTATTTCTCCGAACATTTCAATCTTTCTCCTTGCTACAATTTTTTTTTAAATTAGCCTTTCTGTTCTGTCTTATGTCACTGTAACCCTGCCTGCTGTGTGGACGTGGGGCCTGCTGGTTGTAATCGACAGATAACTCTGCTTTCTGGAAAACTGTGCATTCCGCAGCAGCCCCAGAATATAGGATTCTGAATCTCTTTGTTTATTCCCCAAACTGAAGGCAATCAAGGCAAGCAGTTTATTCTTCCGGCATCCCAAGTGGCTGCACATTTTCCAACTTTCTTTTTGTTTGGAGCTGCTGTTGGGAAGCTCAGTGTGCTGAGGAATGATGTGTCATCTCTTATTCTTAAGGGTCAACTCTGCTGAGAGGGAGAAGGTCGACCCACACAGTTCTTGGATTTCATTTCGGGAAATTCCAGGCCTGGCTCTGCGTGTTCTGTGTGTGTCCACCTATCAAGGCTGGGCGCTCTGTTGTTGCAGCTGTTCCCAAGGACAGGGCCCATCTATTCCCAATCAGCGGGAGCTTCCTGTAAATGTTACGCAGATGCTTTTTCCTACGGCTACTCAATTGACATTTTTTTTTTTTTTTTTTTTACAAGATTTATTGCAACAGTTCCAGCTCCACAGAGCTTTGGAATGCAGACCTTTAAAGTGCAATGACTTTTCAAAACACAGATGCACTGCATGGGGCAACTACACCCATCAGAGATTATCAACTGCCTCACTTAGTTCAACTCGTGTGCTGCGGCACCCTCGTGTGCTGTGGGAGGATCTTAGGGGTGCCACGGAAAATTGTAAAGATCATTAATTAAACTATTTTCAAAAGAAGTTCTAAGTGCAGTAGGTATATTCTTCTTATTTTTTCCACTCTTCTTTTGGATCAACATAATTTCACTGTGTCACAGGAGTTTAACTATAGGTTCAAGTGAGCTGTGAGATAAAAAAGGCTGAAAAGCTCTGCCCTATCAGGTGGTAGCTGCCCCCACGCAGAAGGGGGAAGTGGGAAGGAGGAATTCCAATGCACACCTAGAAGGTCTCTCTCATTGTACCTCGCTCCCCAGCCGTGCTGTGGCTTAGGTCTGGACAAGACTGACAGGGATGTCATAGTTTTCACCTCAGCAACTTTGTCCTAAGATAAGAATTTTAATGACTTGCTCACGATGAATGGCTAATTATGTCATTACCTCTTGTATCACTTTTGACACATTTTGATCTTAAGGAAAAAAAAAACAATCGCAAGATTGTAGACAAGGAATTCCTTTTTACAAAGTGATATTTATTTTTGTTTTTGTTTATCCCAGGGATCCTGGAACATTGTGCTTGATGGCAGTAGTTTTAATGTGGTCAGTTTTTCTGACCTCATGAGAAGTCTATATTTTGTTGAAATAAAAATTTGTATTTAGACCATATCTATATAAACACATTCCATATGCATTTGTGTTTTGCTTCTATCAATCGTTCCTTTGATGGAGTATAGGAGGCGGACATGTTTGAATTTGTAAAAAAGAAATGATCTAAGTAGTACAATACAATAATCTGACATCATACTATATGAGGCATGCAAATGCCTACTTTTCCTATGCTATCTTTGCTGACATGAACATTTCCCCCACTTTTTCATAGTTTGTAGGCAGTTTTAATGGAAATTTAGAAACAGGATTAAAGACCTTATCATAAGCCCATGGGGAAAAAAAACAAGAGGGAGAGCCAGCAGAGAACGCTCCCTCTCAGCATGCCCACAGAGGAGAGGCCACGTGAACACACAGGCTACGAGGGAAGGAGGGCGGTTGTCAGCAAGCCAGGAACAGAGGCCTCCGCAGAAACCAACCCTGATGGCAGCTCCATCTTGGACCTCCAGCCTCTAGAGCTGTGAGAAAATAAATGCCTGTTGTTTGAGCTGAAAACAAAACAAACAAACAAAACTTGGGCCTCATCGTTTACTCTTTCTACCTCCTTGGCCTGAAAAATTGTGCAGCTCCCTCTGATCCTTTTGACTTGGACTTCTGCAACTGAAACACCTCTCTGGGGTTCTCAGGACAGCGATTGCACCACTTTTGTTTCATCATCGTTGACAGATGTTGGATCATTAGCCAGGTTTGGGCTAAAATTCATCCTTTCATGTAGCCGCTTCATTTAGTTTGTGGTTAGGACTACAAGAAAGGATGCTCAGAACCCGGCTGGCCTTTCCCCCAGCTCTCTGCGTTTTGTTAATTTATTTGCACGACAACATGTGCTCTGGAGCCGATTATGCGGATTAGAAGTTGGGCTCTCCCTTTTGTTATTTAGGCAGTCTTCAAGCTAGTTATTCGAACTTTTGGAGCCTCAGTTTTTCATTTGTAACAATGTAGGTAATTAACATTACCTCCTCAACCATCTCCATTCTCCCAGAGAAGTTTTGGGAAGGCCAAATGGGATAATCTTTGGTTCAAATTAACAGCTCTATAAATAGTAGCTATTCCCATTATTATTACATATGAAATTAAGTATTCTTAACCTTCAAAAAGATGGAGACAGTCTGACTACCTAGATTTTCCAAAGGGTGCACCTGAGTGGAACTGTGGGCCTCTCTGAGTTGGCCTGCACAGTGTTCAGAGCTATTCTGTGGACCTGTCAGGAGGGAGGTATTTTCTCTTGTTTTCTTGACATGGTTAACCACTGAGGGGTGTTCATTGGCCAGAATATATCTGACTATAGTCCCTTATGAAACAACAACAAAAAAACCCATTCTTCATCCCTATCCTAACATCCCCTCCAGGAAGTAAAACAATGCAATAGACAAGCTTTTGTCTGAGGTGAGTTCAGGCTAGAGAAACAGAAAAATAGAACTGTGCCTGGTTTTCTGTCTTCTCTTCCATTCTTATAAATGTATAATAATATTGCTGGGTCTGAAGCCTCTTTTGCTCAGGGTAAATGATCTTTGTATATACATAAAATTCACTTATGCCTCTTTTCAGTAAACCACCTTTCAACCCCCATGGTGATTATTATTCTCAGTTTTTAAAATTTTATATTAGTTTTCTAGAACATTACATTAATGAAAATCATATGCTACATACACTTTGTGCCCAGTCTTCTTCAGACTATAGGGAAGTTTTGTATCATAACTTAGTAAGAGGTACCAAACTGGTAAATAACTAGGGTATCTTTCCTTCCTTCTCAAATGTCACTGCTAGATAAAACTACTACCATTGAAAGGCTGAAATATGGTGAGTATTTAAAATACACTGTCACGTCGACAAAATGATATACATTTTTAGTTGTCTTTTGTTGAAGTGTATCTGTAGTGTATTATTCAGGTAATACAGTAGAGGTTAATAGACTTCTGTGAAACAGTCTAGGACTCATTAATAGTCATGGGCATTGGTCTACATACCTAATACAGGGAATGAGGAGTGTCCGCCCATCCAGCAAGCCTGGAAAATGGTTAGAAACGTTCTGGTGCACCTTGGCTTCCCTGCTTGTCAGTTTAGTTGTTCTTCCCTACCAAGCGTTAGTGGAATTTGGTTTGAGTTTGCTTCTGAACCTGTATGCACTAGGCATATTATTAATTATATACTTTATATAAATTGATGAAATATATTAATTATATATAATATTAATTCAAAAAGAAAGAGGCTTATTGGGTTTTATGGCAACTAAATTTAATATTATGGAAAGCACAATAAATTTAGGCAGCTAAAAAATCTGTCAAACTAGTTATGGATAAAGAGAAAAATGGTATGAAAAAAATCATAAACAGTCTAGAATTCTGTGCTGTGATGGCTTTATGTGTGTCTTTAAGTTGTCTTATTTATTTATTTATTCTTTCATTCATTTATTTATTTTGTCAATTCATTTATTTATTTATTTTGTCAGTGCCGTCACCAAGGAAGCAGGCCGGACAATGGATTGTAAGCTCGAAGCTTGCAGGAGGTGGGCCTCCCGTATGTGTCAGGGAAAAGGCCACAGCAACCTCTGCAGGTGGTATTTATTGAGAAAATGCGCCCCTCCCCCAGCTCCGCCCCTTCGCTGGAGTTCCACAGCTGATCAATTTCCAACCGCCAAAGTCTGTTCCTTAACTTCCAGTAACTGCTACTTTGTCTCTGCAAGCCTGCTGTCCTGGTCAACCGCCACTTTGTCTCTCTTTGTGCTGACTCCTACATATATTTCTACATAGGCTGCTACATAAGTTCTTACATAGGTTACTTATCTTATCACATATTGTTTCCTTCCTTCCTTCCTTCCTTCCTTCCTTCCTTCCTTCCTTCCTTCCTTCCTTCCTTCCTTCCTTCCTTCATTCATTCATTCATTTTTAAGCCAGAGTCTCCCTCTGTCGCCCTGGGTAGAGTGCTGTGGCATCATAGTGCACAGCAGCCTTAAACTCTTGGGCTCCAGTGGTCCTCCTTCCTCAGACTCTTGAATACCTGGGACTCAGGTGCCCACCATGACACAGGGCAAATTTTTCCACTTTTAGGAGAGACAGGGTCTTTCTCTTGCTCAGGCTGGTCTAGAACTCCTGAGTTCAAGTAATACACCCACGTTGTCCTCCCAGAATACTAGGATTATAGGTGAGAGTCAAGCAACTAGAAATATGTGGGGTAGTGTATGCAACAAAGACAAAACTAGAGGATTCATGCTCAGAGAAAAGGCCATGTGAATATTTTAAACATATACAAAGTAACTAGGGTGATATAATGACTGTTTATCCACTCATCACCCGGCTTCAATTATTATCAACTTTCTGACTTTCCTATAGTGTTGTCTAAACTCCCCCAACACTCCCTTGCTTTACTGATGGCATTGTTTCCCACAGTTCCTTTTCTTCTGTTTTTTAAAGGTAAAGTCATGTGCTTTGAAAGGCATAAGTCTTAGCTGTACAATTTTGACAAATGGTTATACACATGTGTAATTCATAACCTCATCCCAATGATAGACAACACTGAAAACAATGTAATCTTCCAGAGAATTCCTTCCTGCCCCTTCTTAGGGACTACCCCATCTCACTTCCTCAGATGGACACTTTGCTGATTTTGGTTTCATTTAAATTGCTTTTCTGGAGTATTAAATTACATAGGGTATATTCCTCTGTGTCTCATCTTCTGTTTAGCTTAATGTCTGTGGATTCTTCCAGTAGTGTGCTGGAGCCGGCTCTGACCAGGCTGTGGCAGTCATTTGGAGGTGTCTATTTCCAATTCCAAGCTCAATGACTTCAGTCCAAGAGCTTGAAATTGGACGTGGTGGAAGATTTACCCCATGGAAACTGGCAAATGCTAGAAATTGGGGTTTTCCCGACCCTGAAGAGCCAGTTGTTGACACATCACTGGATTCATTTATGTCATTGGGTGAATCAGTAGCACAACTTTTTATGTTACCGAATAATATTTTTTTGTATATGTGCACCACAAATTGCTCATCAGTACACGGCGTAGATATGCTGCAGTGGTGTTGATACGCATTTGTGTTGTTTCCAATTTGGGGCTATTGTGATTAAAGAGGCTACGAATGTTCCTGTACAAGTTTTTTCTGGGTGTATGTTTTCATGTTGTTACATATAACAATGTTAAATTTAATAGCTTTATGCTACTCTGTTATGAGAATGTTCTCTATTTGTTTTAATATTCATAAAAATGTGGCAGTTCTCCATTTGGAGCAATTATGAATACAGCTTGTAGCAGCCAGTATAGCCTATGGCTAGGAGGAGTGAGAGGTATAAGAAATACCTGTGTAGCTCCATAATGGAACATCTTGGTGGAAAGGGCATGGAGAGGGATTTAGCGCTCCTAACAAGCATGAGAGCTCGCGAGATGAGAGCAGTGGTGAATTGGCAGTCTCTACACCTGTGGGGTTGAGAGGCACAAGATCAGCCTTATATTAGGCTGGAGGAGAAGGCAGTCGGGAGCATGCGCATTCTATCACAGACCTGCTTACTCTCCCTCTGTCTCCTCTCCTGCCTGCAGAACGCCAGCACGGCGTCTCTCTGCTGAAGATTACCGAGCTCTGCTAAAGACTAAGATCTATCTATTCTAAGAAGACTGCTTTACTCTCTCTAAGACACACATTCTCTCCAGCTAAAGTAGATAGCCCTCAGGCACCTAAGAGAAACTGTACCTAAGCAAGGTAACTTAGCGGTCCACGTCGGGAACCTGCCTAAGCCAGGCCAAGTCCTGGCCGGTCCGGGCCCTGACAAAAGCTATTATGATCACTCTTGTATGTGAATCCAGATGCAGGTATACATGGTTCTCTGTACTATAAGTGGACTTGTTGGGTCACGGGGTATGTATGTTTTTATCTTTAGTAGGTAACACCAGAGTGTCTTCCAAATGTGCTTATTTATATTCCCACTCAGAATGCATGAGTATTCTGATGGTTCCATGTTCTTTTTTATTTTACTTCTATTTTCAAAATTTCAGACTAGTATGAGGGTATAAATGTTTGGATTTCATTGTTTTAATTTCCAAGGTAAAGTTCAAGTTGCAGATAGTGCACTGAACACCTCACACTGTGCAGCTTAGGTGAGACCCAGCCAACCACCTTCCTCTGCCCTCCTCCTCTTCCCTCTCCCTTGCTACACTATATTAGTGTGTTTCTTTTGTGTGGATGAATAGTTGTTTATATAGTGGTTTCATATTAGTACTGGGTAGACTGGATATTTTTTCCCATTCTTGAGAAACTTTACTAAGAAGAATGTGTTTCAACTCCTTCCAGGTAAACACAAAAGATATATAGTCCCCATCTTTTCTTATGGCTGAATAGTGCTCCATGGTATATACCTACCACAGTTTGTTAATCCACTTATGGGTTCATGGGTCCTTGGGTTGCTTTCACATCTCAGCAATTGTGAACTGAGCTGTGATAAATACTCTGGCGCAAATGTTCTTGTAGCAAAATGATTTTTGTTCTTTTGGGTTGATACCTAGTAATGGGATTGTGGGACCAAACAGAAGGTCTACTTTTAATTCTTTGAGAAATCGCCATACTTCTTTCCAAGGAGGTTGTATTAGTTTGTACTCCCACCAGCAGTGTAGAAGTGTTCCCTTCTCTCCACATTCACACCAGAAGATTCAGAACTTGGTGATGTGGGCTAATCTCATTGGAGTTAGGTAATATCTCAGAGTGATTTGGGTTTGCATTTCTCTGATGATTAGGGACAATGAGCATTTTTCATGTTTCTTGGCCATTGTTCTGTCATCTTTGTGAAGTTTCTGTTCAAGTCTCTTGCCCATTACAAATGGTGTTTGTTCTTTTCTTGTTGATTTATTTGATTCCTCTGTAGAGTTAGTTATCAGCCCCTAACCCTAACCTTACAGTGATCAAAACAGCATGGTACTGGCTCAAAAATAGAAATACAGATCTGTGGAATGGAATAGAGAACTGAGAGTAGTACCATCTGAACTTCGATAAACCAAACAAAAGCATGCAACAGAGAAAAGAATCCCTATTTAGGGCAGCGCCTTTGGCTCAGCAAGTAGGGTGGTGGGTTCCAACCTGGCCTCTGCCAAACTGCAACACAAAAATAGACAGGCGTTGTGGTGGTGGGCACCTGTAGTCCCAGCTACTCGGGAGACTGAGGCAAGAGAATCGCCTAAGCCCAAGAGCTGGAGGTTGCTGTGAGCTGTAACACCATAGCACCCTACTGAGGGGGACAGAGTGGGACTCCGTCTCAAAAAAAAGAAAAGAAATCCCTATTTATAAAGGGTGCTGGAAGAACTGGTTAGTAACATGTAGAAGACTATAACAGGACCCACACCACTCACCATTGACAAAAATGGACTCTCACTGAATAAAAGATTTAAATTTAAGAGGTATAACAATAAAAATTCTAAAACATAAGTGTGGGGAAAATGGTTGACAAAATTTGCCTGGGAAAAGATTTTATGAAGACGGCCCCCTTGGCAATTGCAACAACACCAAAAATAAATAAATGGGGTGTGATCATGCTACTTCACTTCTTCATGGTAGCTATCTCATGGCTATATAGTCATCGATCAATAAAAGAAAATGCTGGAAAGCAAATTCCCAGGAAACAGTATACAGGTGGGCAGTTTCTTCATCTGCCCTTTACAACCTGGGGAAGTACACGGGACCTGGAAGGCTCAGACCTCAGGTTCTGGGACAGTACCTTGACACAGGACTGTGGAATGTTCATGCTGTGTGATGCTATTTTAGTTACCGATTGCTGCCATAATTAATCACCCCCCAAACTAGTGGCGTAAGACTCTAGTTTTAAGTTTTATTATGATTCTTTAGGTTGACTAAACTTATTTGGATGGTTCTTTTGTTGGACTAGAATTTTTCCCTTTGGCATTTCTGTTAATTATTCCTTATCTATTTTGAGGCACTGTTAATAGGTGAATGAACATTTTAAATTGTTGAACTTTCCTGGTCAATTGAACGTTGGACATTTTTTATTATGAATGATCTCTCTTTTTCTTTTTTTAATGTATACATGTGTTCATTAGGTTTCCACTTTTGCCTTCACAGAATTAAAAAGGCTTAAAATGTAATAACAATAACAATGTTTAAGATAAGGACTAAGAACAAAAACCTAGTAAAGAAACAATGACAGTAAATACATTTGGAAAAGAAATCAGATGATTGCTGCATCGAAATATTAAGCAATAATAATAATAATGCAAAGAAAGTGACATTCACATTGTCAGATAAGAGTATGTTTACTATAGAATGCTTTGACTCTGAGGTTCAGTAGGGAGTCATCAGTTAACTTCTTATTATTTTTTTCCAAAGTCTCAAAAAATAGACAACATTTATAAATAAAAGTAAAAAATATTTCAAAAAACAGATCATGCCAAATCTTATAGACAATAGAAAAAGAAGAAATACTTCAAAATCATTTTACTTAATCTAAATACACCTGATATTAAAATTGGAGAAAATATATTATTATAAAAGGGAAATTACAAACATATTTTACTTATACATGAAGATGCAATATCCTAAACAATGTATTAACAAGTTGAATTAAAAATTAATGTTTAAGTAATGTACTTTGTTCAAAATTAAATCCAATTTATGTGAGAATTAGTCACTATTTTCTTTCTTTTTTTTTTCTTTTCCTTGCCCACACCCCCTCCCTCCTTCTCTGTCTGGTCTCCCCTTCCCCCATGCCCCACTGTGTCATTGATTGTCATTAATTGTCCTCATAGCAAAGTTGAATACATAGGATTCATACTTCTCAATTCCTGTGATGCTTCACTAAGTATAATGTGTTCCACCTCCATCTAGGTTAGTACAAATGCTGCAAAATGTCCATTTTTTTGATGGCTGATTAATATTCCATGGTATACATACACCACAGCTTACTGATCCATTCCTGGGTTGAAGGACATTTAGGCTGTTTCCACATTTTAGCGATTGTAAATTGGGCTGCGAAAAACAGCCTAGTACAAGTGTCTTTATAATAAAATGTTTTTTTGTTTTCCTTCTGGATAAATGCCCAGTAATGGAATTGCAGGGTCAAACAGGAGGTCTAGGTTGAGTTCTTTAAGGTTTCTCCATACTTCCTTCCAAAAAAGTTGTACTAGTTTGCAGTCCCATCAACAGTGCAAAAGTGTTTCTTTCTCTCCACATCTGTGCCAGCATCTGCAGTTTTGAGATTTTGTGATATAGGCCATTCTCGCTGGGGTTAGATGATATCTCAGGGTGGTTTTAATTTGCATTTCTCTAATTAGGGATGATGAGCATTTTTTCATGTGTTTACTAGCCATTCATCTTGTCTTCTTTAGAGAAGATTCTATTCATCTCTTGTCCCCATTGATGTATGGGATTATTGGTTTTTTTCTTGTGGATTAATTGAAGTTCTGTATAGATCCTGGTTATTAAGCTTTTGTCTGATTCAAAATATGCAAATATCCTTTCCCATTGAGTAGGTTGTCTATTTGCTTTGATTGTTGTCTCCTTGGCAGTACAGAAGCTTTTCGGTTTAATTAAATCCCATTTGTTTATTGTTGCTGTTGCTGCAATTGCCGTGGCAGTCTCCCTCATATAGTCTTTCCCCAGGCTGATATCTTCTGGTGTTTTTTCCATTTTTTCCTTTAGGATTTTTATCATTTCATATCTTAAATGTAAGTCCTTTATTCATCCTGAATCAATTTTTGTGAGTGGAGAAAAGTGTGGGTCCAGTTTCGGTCTTTTACATGTGGATATCCAATTCTCCCAGCACCATTTACTGAATAGGGAATCTCTCCCCCAGTGGACGCTCTTGTTTCGTTTATCGAAGATTAGATGGCTGTGAGTTGTTGGTTTCATTTCCAGGTTTTCTTTTCAATTCCAAATGTTTATGTCTCTATTTTTGTGCCAATACCATATTGTCTTGACACTATGGCCTTATAATACAGCCCAAAATCTGTTATGGTGATACTCCCGGCTTTGTTTTTATTACTAAGAACTGCTGTAGCTATACAGGGTTTTTTCTGGTTTCATACAAAATGGAGAATCATTTTTCCCAAGCCTTGAAAGTAGGATGTTGGTGTTTTAATAGGGGTGGCATTGAATTGGTAAATTGCTCTGGGATGTATAGACATTTTAATAATGTTGATTCTTCCCAGCCATGAGCATGGTATGAATGGTTTCTCTTTATCTCTTCTAATTCCTTTTGCCTTAAAACCTACTTAATTAGACACACACACACACACACACACATATACATGTATTAGGTATATATATATATGTATATATACATGAATTAGCGAAATTATTTTCCCTTGGTTAATGTTTGCAAAGTCTATTTGTTTATCTTTTTATTTTTTCTTTTATCTTGTTTAGGTATGTCTCCTATATATAGTGAATACCTGGTTTTTTAAAAACTCCAGTCCAATAATCCATCTTTTAATTGGAGCATATAATATTTATATTTAATATAATTCTGATCTACTTGAATTTAAATCTACCATCTTGTTACATACTTTTAAAAATTTGTCCTGACTGTCCTTTATTTCTTGTCATCTTCTTTTGTATTATTACCTTTTAATTTTTTTCATTTCCCTCATCCATTAGTTTAGAATTTATACACTCTTCCAATATTAACCCAGGAATTATAAAGGCATCTTTAACTTATTGAAATCAAATGCTGTTTGTTATTTTTAACTTATTCTCAGTATATGTAATAATCTTAGAGCATTTTAATGCCACTTACTGTGCCACGAATGTCAATATTACTTTTTTATTAGTTTTAATTATTTAATATAATCAATATTCAAACGTTTTCACTCACAAATGTGCCATTTTATTGAAACTCCTGTGGATATTTCCTTTCTAGCAATATCAGCCCACGGGTAATGAATTTTCTCAGTTGTTATTTATCCAAAAATGTTTTTATTTCACCTTCAGGAGAGTTACACATTGATTAGATTTAATTGTTTTGAGAATTTTCTCAGCCACTTTAAATTATCATATCCTTGAAGGGTTGAACATTTCATAAACTATTTTACCCGAAGACCGGGCAAAAAATACCCAATGACCCTAAGCAAGTTTTAATCATATGCACCTGCTTTGGATTAATGTCTGAATTACACAGAATTGTGATAGAAATTTAATTATTTTATTCTTTTATTGGTGTTTTGTAATTTATTTCATTTATTATTATTTTTTTAAGTCCTTGTTTTTTGTTTGTTTGTTTTGTTGCTTTTTAATTTTTATGAGACAAAGTCTCATTCTGTTGCCCAAGGCTAGAGTGCCAGGGCATCATAGCTCAAAGCAAACTCAAACTCCTGTGCTCAGGAGATACTCTGACCTCAGCCTCCTGAGTAGTTGGGTCTACTGGCACCCACCACACACCTAGCTGATTTTTCTGTTTTTATTAGAGGCAAAGTCTTGTTCTTGCTCAGGCTAGTCGCGAACTCCTTAGATAAAGTGATCCGCCTGCCTTGGCCTCACAGAGTGTTGGGATTATAGGTGTGAGCCAGCACACCTGGAAGGTTTATAATTTATTAAAGTATTTTATTCAAAATCTGGAAATTATTATTTTAATAATGCATAATTACTACTCAATTTTATGAAATAACCATTTGATGAACTATATGCAATTATGAAAGGTTAAACATTTGAACCATTTTTAATAACATGGCTAAATAAATAAATTCTTTATTATAGTGCAAAGTGAAACAGGAAAGGAGTCCTTATAGAACTGTGTGTGAGTGTTCATGGATGAAAAGATGAAAATAAATATGTCACACAGTAAGTAAAGCAAGCAGACAGCCCTCAGAATGGGAGAAAATATTTGCAGGTTATACCTCTGATAAAGGTTTAATAACCAGAATCCACAGAGAACTCAAACATATTAGCAAAAAAAGAACAAGTGATCCCATCTCAGGGTGGGCAAAGGACTTAAAGAGAAACTTCTCTGAAGAAGACAGACGCACGATCTATAGACACATGAAAAAAAGCTCATCTCTAATCATCAGAGAAATGCAAATCAAAACTACTTTGAAATATCATCTAACCCCAGTAAGAGTAGCCCACACAACAAAATCCCCAAACCAGAGATGTTGGTGTGGATGTGGAGAAAAGGGCACACTTCTACACTGCTGGTGGGAATGCACACTAATACGTTCCTTCTGGAAGGATGTTTGGAGGATACTTAGAGATCTAAAAATAGACCTGCCATTTGATCCTCTAATTCCTTTACTAGGTATATACCCAGAAGACCAAAAATCACAATATAACCAAGACATCTGTACCAGAATGTTTATTGCAACCCAATTCATAATTGCTAAGTCATGGAAGAAGCCCAAGTGTCCATTGACCCACGAATGGACTAGCAAATTGTGGTACAGGTATACCATGGAATATTATGCAGCCTTAAAGAAAGATGGAGACTTTACCTCTTTCATGTTTACATGGATGGAGCTGAAACATATTCTTCTTAGCAAAGTATCCCAAGAATGGAAGAAAAAGTATCCAATGTACTCAGCCCTACTATGAAGCTAATTTATAGCTTTCACATGAAGGCTATAACCCAACTATAGCACAAGACTATGGGGAAGGGGCCAAGGGAGGGTAAGGGAGGGGGGAGGTTAGGGTGGAGGGAGGTTAATGGGTGGGGCCACACCTACCGTGCATCTTAAAATGGGTACAGGGGAAACTTAACTAAATGCAGAATACAAATGTTCACATACAATAACTAAGAAAATGCTATGAAGGCTACATTGAACAGTTTGATGAGAAGATTTCAGATTATATATGAAACTAGCACATTGTACCCCTTGATTGCACAAATGTACACAGCTATGATTTAACAATTAAAAAATAAATAAATTTTCTAACTTTGGGGTAAACAAAAAAAAAAGAAAATATGTCAGTTTATTATTATTGATTTTATCTTAATGGTGAGAATATAGAGACTAAAATATTTACCTTCATATTTTCCAAATGTCTAAAGTTAAACATCTTAATTAACTTTTAAATGATAATAATACAAGTCTGTCATAAAAAAACATACAGAAATGCATAATGTAAAGAGTGGTAGTCCCTCATTCCCTTCCCCATTTTATTCCTCAGTATTATTCTCCTTTCCTTTTTTTTTTCTGTAGAGACAGAGTCTCACTTTATGGCCCTCGATAGAGTGCCGTGGCCTCACACAGCTCACAGCAACCTCCAAGTCCTGGGCTTAGGCGATTCTCTTGCCTCAGCCTCCCGAGTAGCTGGGACTACAGGCGCTTGCCACAACGCCCGGCTAGGCTGGGGTGGAACCCGCCACCCTGGGTATATGGGGCCGGCGCTTTACCAACTGAGCCACAGGCGCCGCCCAGTATTATTCTCTTGAGATAATCACTATTATAAATGTGGGCTGCATCTTTCTAGACCTTTATCTCTACCTTTGTGTGTGTATGTGTGTGTAGATAAATGTGTGTGTTCATCTTTCTGGAAGAACAAGGCTTTCACTATTAGATTTCTTTGAAAGTGAGGTTATATGCTTTCCTCTTAAGCTCAGAGAGAAATTGGAAATATTACAAAAAATATTGGCATGATTATTTTACTTGGGCCAAAAGTAAAGAAAGAAAAATTTGTGTGGTGATCCTTAAAGGCAGGAAATTCTATAATGAACTTCATTTAGTATGCATTATTGGATTCCAGGGTACAAATTTGATGTAGAGCAAAAAGGATTTAAATTGCTGGATGGACCCATTATTAGATCAACTCATTAGTTCATGAAAATTAGCATTAAAAATAGAATGGGAGGGCTAGGTGCAGTGGCTCATGCCTGTAATCCTAGCACACTGGGAGGCAGAGGTAGGTGCTCAGGAGTTCAAGACCAGCCCAAGCAAAAACAAGATCCCATCTCTACTAAAAATAGAAAACACAAGCTGGGCGTTGTGGCGCACACCCGTAGTCCCAGCTACACAGGAAACTGAGGTAAGAGGAGCTCTTGATCCAGAGAATTGGAGGTTGCTGTGAACTGTCATGATGCCATGGCACTCTACCTGGGGTGAATGAGTGTGACTCTGTCTGAAAGAAAGAAATCAAGAAAAGCAAGAAAAAGAGAGAGAAAGAGAAAGAAGAGTTCAAGGCCACCCTGGGCAACATAACAAGACCCTGTTCTAAAAAAAAAAAAAAGGAATAGAAAATACAGAATATATTATATGTATTAGGGAAATTACTATATATCAAATAATCAGTTATTTTTATGGGTGCGCGTTTTCATTAGGTCATGATGTAAAAGGTACATCATGTGCTGCCTGAAAATTAACTCTTGCTCTTGGGATGTGTATGTGTAAAACCCAGTGAAGTTCAATGGTAATACACTGGATGAATGAGGCAGAAGGACAGGTAAGAACAGGTAGGAATTTAGTGTGAGTTAAGCTTAACAGAAGACAGGACTTGAGAACTGAAGAAAATGAAGCCTTCAGCACATTGATTGTGTGTGAGTTTTGATTGCCATTTAGCGTGAAGGGCACAGTTCTCAACAAAACTCACAACATAGCTTCAGTTCAGACGCTCCCAAGTACAGCTTCTGACGTTCCCTCTGGTTTCTTCAGAGAATACAAGGTTGGCCCTTGGCTATCATTGGTAGCCTTGTGAAGGAGGCACCTGCAATGCTGCTGGAAATGCCAAACAGGGTCTTGTTCAACTTTTGACCTCGATCATGCCACCCTAAAATTTTAGAATAGTTACTTAAATGATTGGAAAACATTGCTTTTGGCAAACTTTGTCACCTAGATCTAATAATCAAATTTTACTTTTGGTTTCTTGATATGTCAGCAGTGCCATATTGTGTCATTAGCCTCAAGTTACATAATAAATAGGCAAACACACAGATATATTCCTACTGCACTCTACTATTTTTAATCTGCCGTGTCAAAAGTCCTAGAAGCATGAAATTCGGCTGTGGCACACCTGAGGGGCTACACCCCATTTTGGACTGAAGCCATCCACCCATTGTCTTTGCATTTTTCTAGTCGCCATAGCTGAGGGTTTGAAATGTCCTGCCGAAGACAATGTATACTCTGGCTTGTCCAGGAGTAGAGGGAGATGGATTCTTAGAAAGAAATGGGGATTCCTGGGAAGGATGAAGAATTAAATATGTGTAGAAGAGAGGAATGACAGAATTTATGTTGTATTCAGAATTATCATGAACCTGTAGTTCTTTACCTAAATTTATTCACACAGCCCTATTTTATTAGGCTGACTTCTGAAACGTCAGATCTATAGTCCTCTGTCTTTTCCTGTCCTTCCCCCAGGCTCATGATTTCTCTTTATTCCTCCTTCATTCAACCCCAGTGCACATCCACACATCTGCCTGGGAGGCTTATTAAAGCAGGAGTCACTGCAGGAAGCTCACATTGTTGACCACTGCACACATCCAGCTCTGTGCAGACAGGCCTGTGTTCTAACACAGATTCATTTTCATAACAGGTCAAGGCAGCGCTGCTGAAAAGAAGTGATCCTAACAGGACAGATTGTTGAGAAGCTGAAGTCTGGCCAAAGAACTTAGGACTGCGTCCAAGTTCTGCCCAATTTTGTAATCTGAGCACCCTCATCTTAGGCCACATCTGGTGTGCCGGGGACCCTGTGTAGATATGTTTGTGGGGCTCCTGCCTATAAAATGTATTGCATGGGACTGCAAACTAGTACAACCTTTCTGGAAGGCAGTATGGAGAACCCTCAAAGCACTCAAGCTAGACCTCCTGTTTGATCCTGCAATCCCATTACTGGGAATCTGCCCAGAAAGAAAAAAACCCTTTTATCATAAGAACACTTGCACTAGACTGTTTATTACAGCTCAATTTACAATCGCCAAAATGTGGAAGCAGCCTAAATGCCCACCAATCCTGGAATGGATTAACAAGCTGTGGTATATGTACACCATGGAATAATATTTAGCCATTAAAAAAATGGAGACTTTACATCCTTTGTATTAACCTGGATGGAAGTGGAAGACATTATTCTTAGTAAAGCATCATAAGAATGGAGAAGCATGAATCCTATGCACTCAATTTGGGTATGAGGAGGATTAATGACCTAGTACATGGTGGGGGTGGGGGAAGGGGAGAGCAGAGAGAAGGAAGGGGGTGTGGGGTCTCTGTGTGTGACACAGCTCTTGGGGGCAAGACACAATTATAAGAGGGACTTTACCTAACAAATGCAATCAATGTAACCTGGTTTCTTGTACCCTCATTGAATCCCCAACAATAAAAAAAAAAAAAAAAAAGAATCTCAAATTTATGCATTTGTGGGAGGTGTGGTGATTCATCTTGATCAGTGAAGATTAGATGTCACTAGACATTTGGACACTGCCCAGTCACTGCACGAGAATGTTCTGGGCAGTGTTGAGGCATTATCTCTTTCTGTTCAGATCCAAGAACTCCCTCTTTGTATTCTTCATTGTCAAATGATCCATTCCTTGTCAATTTTATATCTTCCCCCCGCGAGAGAAAGATAGCAATGCTGTTGTTACTCAGTCTCCTGTGACTCCTTGGGACTCGTTTGTATAGGAACAGTCTAGATTTTCTTGCGTTTGCGATTCTCTGATGCAGTTTGTTTAACATTGTTTACTTCATTACTCACAACGTAATGAGTGCTGCCTTATCCATTCGAACAAAAATTCAAAGCTCACCCAGAGCACGCAGAAGGATAGCTCATTTTCTTCTCTAAACTTACTGAATATTTTAGTACAAATATTAAAAAACAAACAAACAGATCTTCAAACCGTGTTTCCTCTTGGCCTTTGCAGGTCATAATCATTACACTCCTAGCAGACCGTGTCCCTTGAGGTTGAGCACATCCTTCCACACACTTCTGCAGTGGGGAGAATGGCAATGGTCCCCTGGACGGAGGGACCAGAGCAGACCCCTTCACAGGAGCTCATTCCTGTGCTGAAACTAGGTGAGTATTTTAAACTCCCAGCCTAGCATCAGTCAAAGCAGAGTTAGGAAGAAATAGCCACAGTCGACTCTCACAAGTCAGAGTGAGCACAGTGAGCACGCCACTGCCTGTTTGTGCAGCCTATGAGTCACCCCCAAAATGCTGTGGCCTGCCAAGGGTTTCCTTCGGGGTCAGGGGAAGAAATATCCCCAATAACAAATCTGAAGACAGTGGAAGAACAAAACAAAACAGCCTTCTAATTTCTTACAAATCATAGTTGTTCACCATAATATTTAAACATTTGAAAAAAAGACTTGTTTTACTGGACTGTCTTGAGATGTTTTGAGCATGAAAGTTTTACATCAGCGCAGCTCAAGAGGCAGCGAGGAGAGTTTCTTGTCTGTCTGTGTGATGTGAGGGCTACAGTGTGAGCTGACCCAGCGGGGCCTGACTTTGAGAAGCAGGGAGGACACAATTTACTGGACTTGTTCATGGGTTTGCTTTTCTAGGACTTACTGATTCTTTTTTTTTTGTAGAGACAGAGTCTCACTTTATGGCCCTCGGTAGAGTGCTGTGGCGTCACACAGCTCACAGCAACTTCCAACTCCTGGGCTTAGGCGATTCTCTTGCTTAGGCTTCCCGAGTAGCTGGAACTATAGGCACCCACCACAATGCCCGGCTATTTTTTTGTTCCAGTTTGGCCCGGGCCGGGTTTGAACCCGCCACTCTCGGCATATGGGGCTGGCGCCCTACCTGCTGAGCCACAGGCGCCATCCAGGACGCACTGAATCTGCCATTTCTCCAGGAGCTGTTACTACAGCCACTAAGTGTTATCTACAAGGCTAATATTGAGCATATTTAAAAGAGTCTCTGGAGATGTCTGGAATTCTTTCAGAGGAATTTTAGGAAATGCTGTAAATTTTGGATCAACCGGTAAAATAAATACTACTACGATGCTGATGGTGAAATAGTGACCCTAATCTGACCAGAGAAATTTGGCTTTTACTGTTTTTTCTTTTATCTAGATGAGAATTCCTACTTGTATTCCCTATTTTAAATGTTATTTTAGCAGAGGGACCATAATTTTTGCATTTTTATCATTGGGATCTGGAACATTCAATAAAAGTCTGATACTGGTAATGGCGATGACCAAACCTCGCAGCAGACAGACTGGAATCTTTTCAGGTAGGAGAAGTAGCTTATCTTCTTTTACATGCTCAGAGGTGAAGATTCCTCCTTACATTACTAATAAAAGCTATAATTTGCATTTTAAACTCCCTGCTACAGGAGTTCCTAAGGAGTGGAACAGCTTGACCTTTTAATTACTAATTTCTTTCTAAATTACAGTTACGTTCTTAATCCCTGTCTTGCAAACACAATTTTTTGATAGATTGAGTTTCCATTCTTCCCTATTTCCTTAATTGCTACCTGTACACCATATGACAGAATCTTCAGAATAGCATCTTGCTAACTACAAAGGTTATCAAATGCTAATGAGCTCTTTTAAATAGCTGTGACTCATTCTAAGACTTTTCAAGCTTCCACGTTTCTTTTAATATTTCTTTATTTTTCTATACAGTCCTCCTTGAAAAATATTTATCAAGATTATTTTAAATGTTATTGAAAAGAAATCAACACACTTCACACCATTTTGTATGTTGAACTTGGGCACAGAATCATCTTACTTACTCCTTTTGGTCAACCCTGGGGTAAGGTGCTCTCCAGCCTCTTTAGTGAAGGGAAACAAAGACAAAACACACCAAGGTATTTGCTTAAGGTGTAGGAATTATTTGAGTTCAAGTTCTCTGTCTTCAAATCTTATGTTCTTTACTCCATGGAACTCAAAGTGCTTTGTAAAATATGGGTCACAATAAATGGAAAAACAAAACAAAACCCTAAATAACAATAAAAGTGCCCGCTAAGGTGCCATCATTAGCTGCGTTTATCACTGTCATCTTATTTCACTTTTATTCATTATTCTACTCACTGCTTGCCTTTATTCCTTTACTCAGACATAACTTTGTTTATTTTTCTTTTTCCAATTTGTCAACTAATACGTTAGAATTATGTAGGAATCATGCAGTGCTCTCAAGGATGTCCCACTGGCCACCCCAGGCCACATGCAGATTTTGTGAGGACATTTTTTGTTTATCTGTGGTCAGATGTCACCAGGAGTGTTTGAGACCTTTTCTTTTGTTCAACAGTTAGTGTCTGAATATTTACTGTGTGGCCCAAGACAACTCTTCTTCCAATGTGTATCGGAGGAAAAAAAAAGGTTGGATATCCCTGCAGATGATCTAAAATCTCTAATTTACCAGCTTCCGTCTATCTTCTCTGAATTTCATGCAATTTGAATGCAAGCATAATGAAAACCCATTTGTGAATGGCTTTTGTGTAACTGGTATAAATGACGTCTCCTACCTGAACTGCAAATATCACCATGTTTTATTTTTCCAAATATTTGCTCAAGATGTCCCTTCTGCTCTTCAGCAGAATATTTATAACTTTTCACGGAGGCCTTCATTGCACTTCTCCCCCCAGATTGCCCAAGGTCTCTGAAGTTCACTGAACTCTTAGGGAGCGGGCCTGTGGTGATGTCTAGTCTTGCTGCTAGAGGCTATTTTAACTGCCTCTGTCTCTGGGTTTTTTCTCTAAATGGTCTCCACAAACAAATCAGATGGATTTTGTCTGCTGCTATGGGTTGGTCCTTCTCGTCCAGATTTTGAATCTTCTCCATCTGGGCGAGAATTTCCAGTTCTTTTGTTGTACTCACATTCAGCCATGGCTGTGTAAGTGGACCACCATGCAGGAGCATTGGGGGAGGAGGCTCTGTTATGCTGGAACCTTCCCTTCTCCACCAGCCTCCGGAGGAGGAGCTGTTCAGATCACCAACTGCCTAGTCACGGGTCCACCCCTTTCTGTCTCACCTCTTACTTCTTGGTAAGCTTTTCTGCCACGAGGACTAATATTAGGGTTTCTGTGGATAGACGTGGTATAAAACCTTAGAAATATTGACAGTAAGAATTATTTGTCATTGGTTAAAGACCAGAAGAAAGAGAATGCTGATGTGGAAATAGAAATTTGCAAGAAACATAAAAAGATTGCCCTATTAATTTCCTTAATCTTTTTTGGACCAAATCCACAAGCTGTATTTATAAATATTTATAAAGCACAATGATCCACCCCAGATACGATGTTTATTAGAAGGGCCAGTGATTCCACATAAGTTGTGAGAGTTTTAGGAGGTTTTTTTTTTAAATTCTGTTTTGGTTCACTCTCTGTCAATGTCATGGATTTGACATCTGTTATTCAGAAAGTAGAGATAATTTTAGGGCATTAAATTTCCTTCTTTGAAAGGTATAAAGGATGGTGCCTAGAGACAGGCCTCAGAGATGCTCAGGCCAGGTTTATTAAAAAGGAGGGCATGGCTCAGTGCCTGTAGCACAGTGGTTATGGTGCTGGCCACATGTACCAAGGATGGTGGTTTCAAACCCGGCCTGGGCCTGCTAAACAACAATGACAACTGCAACAACAACAACAAAAAAATAGCCAGGTGTTGTGGCGGGCCCTGCTGTCCCAGCTACTTGGGAGGCTGAGGCAAGAGAATCGCTTGAGCCCAAGAGTTTGAGGTTGCCGTGAGCTGTGATGCCACAGCACTCTACCAAAGGTGACAAAATGAGACTCTGTCTCAAAAAAAAAGAAAAGAAAAGAAAGGGAGGGTGATGCAAAGCTGGCATCTGTGCCCTGGGGCAGTTAGAGACCCTTTTACATGGTGCCCTAGGGGGTGGGCATATTCCACAGCTTGTTTGGAAAAGTAGTCTTTTGGTGTGAACTTCTCAGGGGGTGGGCTGACCAGATCCTTTGAGTCTTTGTCTTAGGGGGAGAGGAGGGGGAGGAAAAGGGGAAAGGAGTTGTGTGTGGCTGGGTTAGACCCCCCAGTGCTCCTGCTCAGGGGCGATGCCTTGGTCCTGTCTTTTAGCCTATGTAAGTTTGGTATCTTTATTGGAGGAGTGAAGGGGGTGGATTAAAACAGCACATTCTATCTTAGGTATTCTCTTTTGGCTGAAACCCCTTATCCACTAATAATTACCTCATCATCTTACTATATAATAAATAGTTGTATATGTTTAAAAAATAAGTCACTGTATTATCACAGATTATATTCTTAGTGTAACCAAAAGTCCCAGTTTCCTGAGGACAGCCTGGATGACACGTACTATCCTAGTATGGTGATTATTCGTAGTCCCTTTTATTCTCAAAACTGTTCCAGTTTGAATGATAAATTATATGGTTACCTTAATTATTTGATTGTTTAAATACCATTTAATTATAGTTACATAAAATACACTTTAGTTTTTCCCTGTTTAACAAGTGACATTTACTACTCAACCTAAAATTAATTTTTAAAAGTTAATTAAAAGACCAGAAATGTAAAACCGTATCTACATTTAATTGGGAAATACACGTACATTAAAATACAGCTATTAATGTAACTAGATCTGGTAACATCAACAAAACTGCTTACTCAATAAGGTTGAACTTCTTGCATTTTATCTTAAAAGCACGAAGCGTTTAATTTACATAATTTTCATGTTCTTGTTCCTAAAAGATGAGTTAAGAGAAAAGATTTAAGTATCTTTGTTCTCAAATAACACATTTTCTTACGGATAATACTTGATCCCAGTAGATTAAAAAAAAATTCCATAGTATTGGTAAGTTTTTCCCCTTTTTAACTCCAGTTTTTGTAAATATAGACAAACTGTGTTGTGCTTTATAAATATTTTGATTTGTTAAATACAACTTGAGGATTTGGTAAAGAAAATCTTAAGAGAACTTATAGGACAATCTTTTTACATTTCTTATAAATTTCTATTTTGACATCAGCATTCTTTTTCTTCCTGTCTTTAACCAATGATCCACCACAAATATAAATTATACAATGAATGAAAGCAAAAACAACGTGAAACTACGTAATGGCCCAAACCACCTGTGTTTGGGGTGCTGGTGATGAGACCTGGGGGAGGTCTGACTCACAAGCTCATGAGACACTCCCAAAGAGGCCTTTGGGTTGTTCTCACTGTTGGCTGTGCAGGACCTCCTGGCAGGGCTTGGATGCTGGTGGCTCCAGATTCTAGCTGCTGCTGGCCCTTTGCTGATGTATTGCCCCCAGGAGAACATCTATCTGTGACCACAGTTTTCTCTGGCCATGATTGCTGCTGCCAGAGCCACCTTGGCCTTGGGATAGGAGGTAGACAACTACCCTGGACCTGTGCGCTCCAGTGGCAGCCCTGTTCTTTTCCTTTAATTTCCCTTTATAAAGGAGAGGCCAGGGACTGTATTTCATCATTTTAAGATTTTTAGGATTTTCGGCATGAAATACAAGCTGTATAGAACATCTTAAAATTTCAGCCCCTGTTCCAGATTCTTCTGGGGTTTCTTATTGGGCAGGTTCTTGCCTCATTCTTGGTGGGTTGGGGGCAGCTCAGCTCCTATTCAGTCCCTGGTGCTGCTCTTGTGATGTTCGAGCTTTAGTGTTTGTGGAGGTGAGTATCTCATTTAGAAAAAGGGGACCCTCGTTGTACGTGTCAGGCCTGACCTCCCTGCAGCATGACTGACAGTGGCAATATTAATTTTCTTTTATGGAAACTCCACTTCCACCGCCATGTAATAAGGCCCATTGGGTCTACACTGTGTGTTAGCTCCTCAATATCTGAGAAATGTGGTTTTAAATTACACCACTTTTGACTGGGATAGGTGGCTCCCCTGAAAATAGAAAAACTAGCCAGACATTGTGGCTGGTGTCTGTAGTCCCAGCTACTCAGAGGCTGAGATGAGAGGATGGCTTCAGCCTAAGAGTTTGAGGTTGCTGTGAGCTATGATGCCACAGTACTCGATCCTAGGGTGACAGAAAGAGACTCTGTCTCAAAAAATAAATAAACAGCATCACTTTTTAAAATTTCAAGTTAATATGAGGGTATAAATGTTTAGGTTACATTGTTTCCAATTTTAAGGTA
The DNA here is from genome assembly GCF_027406575.1 of Nycticebus coucang. Taxonomy (NCBI): domain Eukaryota; kingdom Metazoa; phylum Chordata; class Mammalia; order Primates; family Lorisidae; genus Nycticebus; species Nycticebus coucang. The sequence goes on from NC_069782.1 coordinate 46,497,545, forward strand.
GAGTTCAAGTTGTAGTTGAGCCCTTCACTGGGGTTGTGCCGAACACCCTCGCTCTGTGCACATGAGGTGTGATCTGCCAATCGCCCTCCCTCCTCCCTCTCCGCCTTCTCCCCGCCACCTTGCTGTATTTGTGTTTTATCTTTTGTGTGGGCCTGTAGTTGTTCATATATTGGTTTCATATTAGCATTCAGTACGTTGGATATTTTTTTCCATTCTTGAGATATTTTACTAAGAAGACGACGTTTCCTCTCCATCCAGATAAACATAAAGGATATAAAGTTTCCATCTTTTGTTATGGCCGAATAGTACTCCATGGCATACGTAGGCCACAGTTTGTTAATCCATCCATGGGTTGATGGGCATTTGGGTTGCTTTACACAACTTGGCAAATTAACACCACTTTTGAGATGCTGAAAATTCATTCCAGATGGGACTTGTCAAGCTCAGTTCAGTTTCTGTTCATCAACAATCGGACTGTTTGGGGATCTAGTTTTATCCATGGAAACTTTAATGATGGCAGGTATCCAGAATGTGAGTTAATCACTCCCAAACACACTAGTTTTTTTTATTGTTAGATTGTCAAAAAAAATTCTGGTTGTATAAAAGAGTCAATTTCATGTCCTTCTGTGGCAGAATATAAAGTTGGTTAAAATCAAGTGAAATTTATTTTCATAATCTTCAAGATATGATGGACGTGTGTGCATGTGATGTGTGACCTGATACATTTTAGGGAACAACTCTTCAGTGGCGAACATAGAATCTGAAGAGTTCACCCACTCAATTCTTTTAGTACTTAACTTTCTTCTCCAGCGTCCCTGCCAAGATCAGCTCTGAGGCTGGGCTGCTCAGGGCTGTCTGTGTGTGAATCCAGGTACAGAGACCTTTGCAGAGATCACAGAGGGAATGGTGAGCACAGGGAGGAGGATAAATTTGTGGACATGTGCCAGGAATAATTTTAAACATACGTCACTAACAAACTCGTGATCAATAGAATGCAGCTCTCTGTTACGCTTCCATGTCAGAAAACAGAAGTCAAAGCAATAAGTCCTATGGAAAAGGGGCTTGCTTTAAGAAAACGGTGCAGAAAAGTTAGAAGGAGAAGGAAAATAAGTTGAATTTAGGGAAAAGATATAAAAGAAATGGTTGAGGCTAAGGCAAGGACAGGGATGGGGAGCTGCTGAAGGAGAGGGGGGTGATCTGGCCAGACCAGCCATTAGTGCATCCTCGGCAGGAGAACAGAAGGGTAATGGGATTCAGGGCAGCCAACAGTACTGGGAGCTCCTCTCCTTAACAAATCCCCGCATTGTGTGCTTTCATCTTCAACTTTTCAGCAGGAAATAAGTTTTCTCTAAGAGGGGATAAAGAATATAAAACCGAAGTCTGAAATGGAGGCCACACGCCATTGTCCTTTCAGTCAAATAGGTTGTAAAACTATTTGTAGCCCACTGTTGCCTCTCACCTGGATTACATTAATATCAACTGTCTACTAAGTGGTTCCCTATCTGGCCTAAGTGGCTTCTTTGAAAATTGTATCCACTTGTGTCCCCCCCCCGTACCCTCTTACTGTGATCTAGTCACCCTTAGGCCAAGTCTAAGCCCTCCACGGGGCTGAGGTCTTTCTGGGAGAGGTGACCCTGGTCTCTCAATCTAATCCCACTTTTTGCGTCATTTTCTCTGCTCCCTCTCTCACCAACTTTTTCAGTTCTTTGAACGCGAAACCCCAACTCTTCATTTCCACCCCTTCACATCTGTTGTTCCCTCAAACACTCTTCCCACCATTCCTTACCCTACTCTGCTCTAGTCTAGGTTGGAGCTTAGAGTAGTTTTCTCCAGGGGTTTCCTGCTGACCTGACAGTAGGGGTTAGTGGCATCACAGCCCTTATTACCGGGTTTTCTGAAGCCATCTCCTTTTTCTACTTCTTCCACTGGGCTGAGTGTTTTCTAAAAGCCATTTCCCAGCCAGGTGCACTGGCTCATGCCTATCATCCCAGCACTCTGGGAGGCCGAGGCGGGTGGACTGCCTGAGCTCACAGGTTCTGGACCAGCCTGAGCAAGAGCGAGACCCCATCTCTGAAAAATAGCCGGGCGTTGTGGCGGGTGCCTGTAGTTTCAGCTACTTCGAAGGCTGAGGCGAGACAATTGCTTGAGCCCAGGAGTTTGAGGTTGCTGTGAGCTATGATGCCATCACACTCTACCCAAGGGGACAAAGTGAAACTCTGTCTCAAAACAAACAAGCAAACAAAAAATAAATAAATAAAAGCCATTTCCCGTCTACCTCTCCCACTAGGCTGGGAGTTCTTGGTCTGTTGCATTCACCACTGAATCCCCACACCCGGCAACGGGGTGTGGGTCAGTAAGCAGCTGCGAAAGGGGGGTCAGAAGGACGGATGAAAGAAAGAAGCTTTTCCTTTCTGGTAAAAGAAAATGTAAAGAGTTGGGGGGGGAAATGTGGTGGCTGAAAATAAAGGGAACAAACTCCACCTTGTCTTTGGTCTGTAATACTTTTCTTATAACAGGGCAAAGAAAAAACAATAACAACAACAAAAACCCAAACCTGCTTTTTAAATTTTGCCATCTGTGAAATGCTCACTGCTGTCTGATCATTGCCTCTGTTTAGTTTTCCGGAATGGGCTTTGTTACAAAGGGATTTTGTGATAAGAAAACATCATCTCAAGGCATTTCTTTATAGAATATTACAGGTATTTGTACTTGCTACTATTCAGTGGATGGAATCATTTAATCTCCAGTGTACATAATATATATATATGCTATACCGAGTGGCCATAAAGTGTGTGGCCTTGGACTTTATGGCTGCTCTATACACAGAGGATTTCTGTTTACCTTGGACATATTAACTGGTGGAAAATGCAGGACCAGAAACGTGGAGACCTGAGGTTTGGTTTCATTTGTATCACTACCTATGTAGCTAACGTTAGGTTGTTAAGCTTTATATATCTAATTGTGTTTAAGAAAAGACATCATCTTTAAAATATATTGATGCCACCGCTTCTTGGCCTTTTGGTTAAGATCGAGTGTGAAATATACTGCTGTCTTTTCTGGTATCTCACGTTGTGTGAAGATGTAACAAAATGACATATAGGAGAATACTCTGAACTACTCTATAAAACAGCTGCATAGACATATATGTGTATTTCCTACTAGTTACTATGTCCAAGGTAAACAGAAATACTTTCTATACAACACACACATGTTCTCTATCCCAGAGATTAAGTGATTACACCCCTGAATATTACCAAGCAGTACAATAGAAAGGCTAATAGTCCAGGGGTTAGGAGCCAGTAGCTAGTACTGTCCATTTTACTAATATCCTAATATTTTCCCTATTGCCCTCTTATCAAATGAAATAAAACAGAAATAAAGAGGTTATGCAAGATGTGGTTTCGAGATTCATTCTAGCTGTCAGATTCTATCAAGCTGGGAGACTTGAAATAAGCCCTGTATTCTGTACATAATTCTATTAAGAATCTCCTGCTGTTTTTTTAACTCATCCTATTGCACAGATTGCTATAGTTCAATGGCTGTTGTGGGCGATGTCTTTTCTTGTTTTTACATCCCAGGTGTTTTGTGATTGTTTCAAATGTGCACCTTCTACTTTGACGTCTGCATATGTTGTCTTGGGATGGCATGTTTAAAATCTACCCAGGAACCAGTGCTAGCTAAAAGCTCCTTGTATTTCCCTTCACAGCTATACAGAATGATTTTAGTCACTGTGTTCTGTAGAGCTCAGCAGCTGTTATGTCACCCAAAATATTTCTTCTTGGTTCTTGGCTTTTAAGCTGACGTTCAGAGCACCTATTCTCCAGTGCTCAGCCTGAAGGAAAGACAATTTTCTATTCCCCTGCTAATGCTAAACAAGAAAGGCCAATTCCAATTAAACAGACTGGGGGATTCTAATTGAATGGAGAATATTAGCATTTTTCAAAGCTAGACCACCTGCCTTTAGGCAGTTTGTGGCTTTCTATTCTTGTGCAGTGGAGGGGATAGAAGTCTGGCAAAACAAAAAAGAATTTGCAAAAGTAGGAATGAAATATGATTCCTTCTCAGGGAGAAAGAAATCATTCCCTTGGCTCAGGGAGAAAGAAATCATTCCCTTGGAGTAGAGTAACTCCTGAGTTTTCTTTGCTGCAGTTGAGCCTCCAAGGAGCGAAATGGGGAGCATTTTATCCACAGTCACACCCTCCCTTGCTGTTTCATTAAATGAGCTCTTTTTGTGCGTGAGTGCAATTTCATTCAGACCGTTAATCACTACTTGGAATATTTGTCCTTAGCGTTCTACAAATTGATCAGCCTGGCTATAGGGAAATCTAGGTGGAAATTGTGTTTTCCAAAGGTTTGGCAGTTTGTTTTTAATTAGTTCTTAGGCCATCTTAGGTTTCACTAATTTATCTTTAACTAGGTGAAAAAATTCAGGAACCTTCTGCTACCCCATACGTGGGAGAAAGCCATGGCTTAGGCACTCAAGGAAACCTCTTTCCAATACATGATATAATGCCTTCACTTCAGAACAGGGCTTGAGTCCTACCAAATGATTCAATTAGAGAAACTAAAGTTGCTACTAGAAGATAAAAATCGTTGGGAGTGTTTTCGCTGCTGCTTTGATGTGGCTGTGTTACAGGCAAGAGCAAGGGAGGAAATGATACAAGGGAAGGCAGCCGGGGGCAGCTAGGACCAAGGTGTGGTTGCAGGAACAGGCTGAAAACTGACTTTACAAAGTTGTCAATAGGATCTGTGCATGCTGCATACACCAGAAACAATATAACATGCTACAGGAGTAATCTAATGAAAGTGACGCTCCCCAGCAAGACAGGTGTGCACAGAGAGCTACAACATTGAAAGGCTCTGAACCCTTTAACATGATCAGTGCCACAGATGAAGTCTGTATAGCTTCAGGGTTAAAAATCTGGACTCCACAACTCCCAACGCCAGCTCCTCAGTGGTTAGGGCACTGGCCACATGCACCAAGGGTTGGTGGGTTCGAACTTGGCCCAGGCTTGCTGAACAACAACAAAATAGCCAGGCATTGTAGTGGGCGTCTGTAGTCCAGCTACTTGGGAGGCTGAGGGAAGAGAATTGCTTAAGCCCAAGAGATTAAGAGATTAAAGTTGCTGTGACCTGTGATGCCACGGCACTCTACCGAGGGTGACAGAGTGAGACTCTGTCTCAAAAAAAAAAAAAAAAAATCTGGATTCCAGAAGCAGACAGATATGGCTGATATCAAATCTTACTTCCACTGACCTTGGCTAAATTACTTGACAATTTAATGCCACTGTTTTCTTGCTTATAAAATGAGATAACAATAAGCCCTTTATCACAGTGTTGCTTTGAGGAATTGGGAAATACTTGTAAAGCTTTTGGTAGGTTCAACAATATGTGTCAACAAATGGCTTCTATTATTGCTGCCGTTATTAGCAAGAGGTTGAGAGCATGGATTTCCTCTAGTTGCAGAATATTTGATCACAGACTGAGCATAGCACATATTGTAGTCGTTAATGCCTAGAATTGGCTTAGAACTTGCATTTTCAAAGGAATTGAAATATTGTAGAAATCTTTAAACAACGTTTAAATTTAATCAATTTAAATATTGTTGCCAAGGTAATTGCAACAGTATTTCTAACCCCACATACTATATGATAAGATAATGTGACTTGTCTTTTCTCCCATGAAGAAGTGGGGTTTACGTTTCCTCCTCCTTGAATCTGGATAGGCTTGTGACTGCTTCACCATATAGAGTAGGGTGAATGTGACATTGGGGACTTCAGAGGCCAGGTCAGAAAAGGCTTTCACCTGGCTGACTTGGAAGCTCACCCTGAGTCCTGTCTGTCTCCCTTGAGGTTACCAAGCTGTGAAGAAGCTGGATCCCATGGAAAGCCACGTGCAGGTGCTCTGGTCAGCAGTCTTAACCTTTGAGTCATTTGCTCTTAGGCCCCAGATATGTGAGCAAGTAAGTCATCAGATAATTCAGACTCCAGCTGTTGAATTACTCCTAGCCTTAGTCTTCTCATCTGAAACCCCGGACCTCACAGATCAGAGAAATTGTCCCTAATGTGTACTTGCCAGATGCCTGACCCATTCTTGAACATAATAAAATAGGTATTTGAAGCCTCTAAGCTGCGGGCAAAGATAAACAGTATAGAAATTCTTCCTAATCTGGCCAATTCCCCCATTTATGGATGTTCCAACTATTTCTCAACCAATTAATCAGTATTTACCATGTATGTTTTTAATAAAAGGCCCTCTGCTAGACTAGGAATTAGCCAAGATAGCCAAACATGACATACACACAAGAGTAAAGAACGCTTAGGAATCATATGATAAGGGCTGTGCCGTGAGGAGCGGCACAGACAGGACTGTGGTGTAAACGCAGATGAGTCTGAGACAGTCTGGGAAGGCTTCCTGGTGCAGAGCTCTCACAGAGCCTTGAAAGGTAGTACAGCTCGGCAGGGACAAAATTGGGGAGAACAAAGAACATATGGCAAAAATGAAAAAACAGTATTTGGGGAAAAATGAGATTGGGGTGTTGTATCTTAATTAAGCTGTCATAGTTGTATTTATCTTATGTTCAAAATAATATTTACGAGGAAGAATGCTTTTAGGTACGTTCCTAATTCTAAGAGCATTTACTTAGTACTCTAGGTTTAATTATATCAGTAATGTTGTTAATTGGGTTAATTTCCACAACATTGATGAGCAACTCTACCTCCCACATAAATGTAGTTTACCACTTTATAGAACATACAGAATTTTCAGCAAATTCCAACAAATGGAATGTCTTATAATAGGCATTCAACATCTCAAAATAATGGATCATTTGTCCTTAAAACTGTCAAATCATGAAGTATGTGGGAAAGTTCTTTGCCTTTTTCCAGAAACATATTTAGATAAATACTCAGATTTTGATGACAAGATATAGTATAGATATGGATATAACTTAAATTTTATGGTAACTAACATGTAAATATCCCCCCCCCCCAAAAAAAAAGGAATGGCTACCCAGGCTTTTGGCTTTCACAGTCTTAAGATGCCCCTGTGAACATCTCATCAAGTACCATTGAAATGCATGAACTCTCACTTTAATTATAATTTTAGATTTTGGAATTTTAGATCTTCTATAATTTGCTTGAACATGATTAGTGGCTGAAGTGTGTCATTTCTTAAGTAGTAAATTCTGCTGAAGAGTTCAACTTAATAGAACAATTTAATATTAGCTGTTGGAGGTAAATGTCTTGATTATCAGACAGCAAATATTTAGCTTGGTCTGAGTCTAACCACTGGGAAATGAATTTTTTTACTTTTTAAAAATTTTTATTTAATTTTTTTGAGACAGAGGTCTCAATTGATTACTGCTGGTGGAGTGCTGTGGCATCATCTCTCATAGCAACCTCAAACTCTTGGGCTCAAGTGATCCTCTTGCCTCAGTTTTTTCATTTTTAGTAGAGACAGGGTGTCACTTTTGCTCAGGCTGGTCTCAAACTTCTGAGCTCAAGCAATCCACCTGCCTTGGCCTCCCAGAGTACTAGGATTACAGGCATGAGCCTGTGAATTTTTTTAATGTTGAAAAAAGTGACTAATTTCTGACAATTAGTTTGGTGGTATAAATATATCTGTTGGCTTGGATTTTGTGAAATATCTCAAAATATGTGCAGAATCCTTAATCTCTGTATCAAAAGGAATCTTTGAAACTTTAGCATCACCCCAGGTTTCAGATAGATTTTTTTTTGTTGTTGTTATTTTGGGTTTTGTTGTTGTTGTTTGTTTTTCTGAAATGAGTCACCTAGCTTCTTCTTAATCTAGAACTTTCTCCTTTCTTTTTCAGGTAAACTAGAATCTCTATTATGTGTGATATATGATATATTGGAATCTGTCAATAGACAGGCAAAAATACGCTTGCATTGTTGTCTTTGGCTAATCCAATATTGCATCCCGTAGACATACGACCTTTTAAATTTGAAGTTAAATAAATTTAAGTTAAAAATTTAGCTCTTCACCTGCACTACCCACATTTAATTGCTTGCAGTGACGTACAACTAGTGGCTACTGTACTGCCTAGTGCAGATGTCGATGGTTCCCTTTATTGCTGAAAACTCCATCCCTACTACCCAGGTAAAAATGTGGAATGTGTGGAAATTTCTGAATATTTAAAATGGAAAATAATATGAGAAAATAGATAAGGGCATAGACACAGTTATTAAAAGCATTAACTGTTTTATTGTTTTGAGTAATGTTGTCCAGGCTAATGTTTTGCAAGGGAAACCTACTGGTTGAGGATTTAGGCTTTGGAGGAAAATTGCCTGAGTTCAGATCCTGCCCTCACTGTTTCTAGCTGTCTGAACTTGGTCAAGTTATTTAACCTAGGCTTTACTTTTCTTTACAGTAAAATATTTTGTTTCAATGAATTTCTTTGTTTTTTTTTTTTTTTTTTTCAGTTTTTGGCCGGGGGCTGGGTTTGATTAAACCCCTCACCTCTGGTATATGGGGCCGGCACCCTACCCCTTTGAGCCATAGGCACCACCCATTTAATGAATTTCTTAAGATGATCCTTAAGCTCGAATGAGATAATGCTTGTAAAAATATTTAGCACAGGCTCGGCGCCCATAGCACAGTGGTTACGGCACCAGCCACATACACTGAGGGTGGTGGGTTTGAACCCAGCCCCGGCCAACTAAACAACTGCAACCAAAAAAATAGCTGTGTGTTGTGGCAGGCACCTGTAGTCCTAAATAGTTGGGAGGCTGAGGCAAGAGAATAGCTTAAGCCCAAGAGTTGGAGGTTACTGTGAGCTGTGATGCCACAGCACTCTACCAAGGGTGACCGAGTGAGACTGTCTCAAAAAAAAAAAATTAGCACAATGTCTGACATATATAAGCAGTTACTAAAAACATAAGGTATTATTGCTATTATTATTTATAGAAATATAATTTTTATCCCCAAAGTACTAATTGCAGAGTGTGTACATGACCGTGTTAGAATGCTTCATTAAATAAATTGGACTTGGTGGGAAGCAAGCAGAAAGAGCCTTTATTCTTTCCGGTTCCTATCCCTTTAAATTCATTCTGCTGAATTGCTCTTCCCTCCCATGGGTGATGTCTCAGGCAGACTCTGCAGCTTTTCACATTATATTCAGGATCATTTCCAGGTAATAAAACAGGCGAGTTCAGCTTTTATCTCTCATTTCATCCATCCCATCTCAGTTTTGGCTAAATCTTCTGCAATGACAAGGTAGGCTTGGTGGTCTCCTCTCCTCCAGTTCTTGAACTCCTTCCTGGGTGCGTCCAGATTCTCTGGGGTTGGAGAGGGAGTGGATGGATGGGAAAAATGCAGACACTGGAAAAGTCTTCTCCCGTACCCCTGCTCCCTGCCTGGCTCGGGGTTCGACTCGGAGAATTCTGAGAAGAGCCCCACGGCTGCGTCTTGTCCATCTGTAGGTCCAACACACACGCTGCCCCTTACAACTGGCCATTTACAGTTTCCTTCTTAGCCTCTGTCTTCCAGTGGTCCTGGCTCATCAGATTCTCTCTGTGGTTGTCAGTTCATCCGTCCAGGTGGGTTTCTCACTCAGGGTCCCCACAAAGATGATGATAGCCCGGCTTCCCCCATGGAAGCCGTATTTGGTTCTCAGAACACATATACGTTTGATACCGTTGATGGGAATGCAACTAGAACGACTGTTAGAACTTCCATTGTAACCCTCTTTCTACTCGCTGGTCTCCAGGGCATGGACGCAGGGGCTCGCAGCCACAGTTGTTGAGGTCGGAGTCAGATCTAACAATCTGTGCTGCCTAGCTTCTGGGAGACAGCGGCTCTCCAGTAGATTCTGAAGCCCTCCTCATTTGATGCGGTTGGGAGGGGAACAGAAACACCTCCATTCCTTGCACTGTGTGTGTTTGGGGAGTGCAGAGCTCACTGACAAGTCTCTCCGAGGAAATCTTCATCACTCACATTCTTATATGTAAAGGAGTGGTGATGAGAGTGGTGGGTCAAACTCCACCTTTGTATGTGTCAGGGGCTCATATAGCAAAGTTCCCAGTGTCTTACCTCTGAATTCATAATCTCCACCCCAACTGGTTTGGCCCTAATTATATTCAGTTTTGGGGCCCCTGCAAAAATTCTAAGAAAACAGGAACATCAATTTAGCATTCTGTTGTAATCATTCTCATGGAGCTTATAAGATTAAAATTACTATTTAAGGGAATAGAATGGAAAGCACTCTGTTTTCAGGGCTCCAGCAGTCACCACTTTGTGGCCAGAGCACAGGTGTTGACTCGTACTTCAGTGCATTAGACCCGAGACAGGAGCAGAGGGTCACAGACACCACACTGTGGGAAGTGGAAGGCTAGAGAATTTCTTGGTGAATTTAAGACCTTTTCATATTTTTAGCTTTTTATGAAAAACATGATAAAAGCTTTTATATTTTATTATTCATTTATTTATTTTTGAGACAGTCTCACACTACCCTGGGTACAGTGCCATGGCATTACAGCTCACAGCAACCTCAAACTCCTGGGCTCAAGTGATCCTCTTGCCTCAGCCTCCCGAGTAGCTGAGACTACAAGAGCCTGCCATAACACCTGGCTCTAATTTTTGTATCTTTAGTAGAGACGAGTTTCATTCCTGCTCAGGCTGGTCTCAAACTCCTAAGTTCAAGCAACCCACTGGCCTCAGCCTCCCAAAGTATTAGGATTATAGGCGTGAGCCACCACACCTGGCCAGTAAGCTTTTAAAAAAGGTACCTCTGAACTCTGGTTTTGCGTTTTCAAGATTGGTCTGGATATTCATTTCTGATTCATTGATCACACTAGGTATTAAAAGAAATGTTGATGTGGGAACAAAGGAAAATGACCTATTCTATTTCTTCTCCATAACATAGCTTCCAAATTTGGAATAAAGTATTTCGAAGTAATACTTGACTCTTTCTTTGTCTGCAAGAGGGACGCCATGCTCCACTGCCTCTGATTCACCATCTTCTTGTGTCTCAGAAATACAGAGTTAGGTGACCCTGTAAATTAATGACCATTCTGTTCACATGTAAGATCAGATTGCCATCTGACTATTGATCTGCTTTCTTAATGCCCTCTGACCAGGTAGAAACACAGAACTGGGCATTAGGATAGAAGACCCTACCACAAGTTATTTGAAAGTCACATAGAGACGGTAATTCCTTTCTACTCAGGAAGCCGGTTGGAAATGAGGATGGCAAATGAGAAAGCAAGGTCTGAACACTTCTGTCAGCATCTGGGAACCCTGTCTACACCCCACCTCTCGCTTCAAACAAATAAGTAGCTTTCCTTGGACCTTCGGATATGACTGCTCTTCAGGAATGAATTGGAGAGCAACCGTTTAGATGATTGATTTTAGTGATGCCACTCTGAGTGCATGACTTATGCCAGATGTCACTAATAAAGCTATTTTTTTTTGGTTGTCATTAAAATACAAAGCTCACAAGGCTCATTTTTTCACTTTGCTCTTCTCTCTTTTTCTTTATTTTTTGAGACAGAGTCTCCCTATGTCGCCCTTGGTAGTGTGGCATCACAGCTCATAGCAACTTCAAACTGTCTTGGGCCTAAGTGATTCTCTTGCCTCAGCTTCCCAAGTAGCTGAGACTACAGGCGCCCGCCACAGTGCCCAGCTATTTTTGGTTGCAGTTGTCATTATTGCTTAGCAGGCCCAGGCTGGGCTCAAAGCCACCAACCTCGGTATAGGTGGCTGGCGCCATACTCACTGAGCTACGAGCGCCGAGCCACAGTTTTCTTATTTTTAAACATGATCATATTGGAGTAGGTGATCTATAACTGTGGTTTTACTTCTGTATGATTCTTTTAAGCACTCCTGGGAATATTTCAGGTTATAATCAATTCAAATCATTAATTTAGTATATGTTTGTTATTGAATATTTATTCACATCTTAATGCAAATAAATTTTAGATCCCTTATTAAAATCAAGATTTAATAAGGAGAGGGGAAGAGTCTGTGAATGTGCTCCTAGTATAGTACGTGACGTGGAGACTAAGAATGAAAAAGACAATCTTTAGTCACTCATAGTTTTCCTATGCCTAAGCCTGCTCATGATCTTGGGAGAAGTTTTACTCACTAATCAGTCTTGAAAGATAGAAGAATTTATCTGAGGAAATTTTTACTTGTGTGTTAATTAACCTTGATATGTATTAGCCTCATGTTTCTTTGATCGTATTCAATATCTGGATCATATATTTTCAGCAGCATAATGTAGCCTGAATAGAGGGAATGAAAAGGGAAGATGCAGAGAAATAACATCTATCGAGTGTTTAATATGTGCTCGGCACGATGCTGAAAATTTGGTCTAAACTTTTCATTTAATCCTCACAATAACCCTTACCTACAATAAAGAGACAAAGGCTTCAGTAATATAACCTGTCCAAAGTCACACACCTAGAGTGAATGTTAAGAGATTGGTTATTTTGGGGAAGTCACTATTTTAGGTACTAGGCTGCTTTGCAGTTGTACAGAGGTGGCTTCCCCATCTTTAGACTTTATGCAGAAGAACTAGCCTAGAAATTGTGTTTCCAGAGCTAGGATTCCTAGAGCTCCATCTCAAAAAACTGGTTCCGAATTGTGCTAGCCATGATCCTTCCAGCTTGCACTCAGCTGCAGAAGCTCAGAGCAGTAGCATAATTTCACAGCATGCTTCCAGCCATGTGCAGAGCCCCCTTGACCCTCCAGAACTATTGCCAGGGTTCCAGCAACAGGAGTCATCAAAAACCAGGCCTGAGTTTTTTAAGTTAAGATTTAGGAAGACTGTTAGCTTTTGGTTACTTTAAAAATATACCCCTCAGATAATAAAATTCTTCTTTTTTCTTTTGCCAAGAGGAGAAGAATTATCTGAGAACTTCATGCATATATTGGGGAAGAGTGTGTGTCGGGGGGTGTGACTCAGCTAAGCTCTGTAATATTATATATTCATACAGTTCTGGCAATGACACACTCCCCAACTTTCCTCTCCTTTGGGGTCTAACTTCAGTGAGGAGTGCTTGTGCCCGGGAGACCCTATCCCAGAGCCCTGGGATTCCTTACTCAAACACTTTCACATTTTGAACTACATTCTCACCACGTCAGTCATTGCCCACTGGAGCAGCTGGTTGCTGTGTGTCTTCTCTGCCGCAATTCCCGCCGGCTGTATACGCTGTTACTCCCCCAGGCTTTGCTAACCACACATGTCATTTGTACGGGGCTTGGTACAGGGTTCGGTAGCCATGAACGTGCAGAAGCAGCTAACGGGTACTGGACTCTAAACTTCCAATCTCTACTGGATCATTATTCAATCCAGGGCATCCACGATAAATGTGAGCTTTTAAAATGAAAATTAGCCACACAGGTTTTCAAGAGAGAAGAACGTGTATGACCTACTTACTGGTAGCAGTCGGAGAGGAATCCGACTGCTGAGTGAACTGACTTCTATTGTGATTCCTTGGCGTTCGCCTCACTTGTTTCTTCTGATGTGCAAACCAGGCGGTAATAGCATAAATTACTCTCAATCATTTTATACCCTTAGGATTGAACTCTTCCATTCGTTTACTGTTTTTGCAAGCCCGCAAGTACAATGCTTTGACATATGACATATGAGTAAGAGTAATGCAGCCAAAATTATATGTTAAAAGTTTTCTATAATCTAAATATGTAATAGTCTATGTTTTCTATGTTGGAATGAGATTATATTATATTACTTTAGAAAGTCTTCACAAAATGGTGTAAAATTCTTTTCTTTTTCTTCTAGGCTAAGTTGGTTAATTTCTCCTATATTCATCAGAGCCTAATTCTAAGTGTGGTGGGATTTTTTAATGCCTCTCCTTTATTGCTAAAAGAGGCAGCGTTGCGTAGTAACTGAGAATGTGACCTCCACACTCGTGTTTGGATACTGGCTTCACCACTGAACAATGATGTGAAAATGCAAAAATGATATTACTCACCTCGCAGAGGTTATCTATTCTGTAAACACTCGTTGAACAACGTCTATGTGTCAGGAAATTTAATGAACACCACGTGGTCGTTGTCTTTCTGGAATTTGTGATCTTGTATAGGAATGTTTTCTCCTGATTAGCAGTTTACTTGGCTTTATTCTTAAGTTAGTAGTGAATTTAGATTTGTTGAATTATTTTACCGCTAGTGATTAGTAGCCATTTAAAGGGCTTAGAATAAACAGATATGACTATATCAGTAGTAATTTATTTCTTATGCAATGGGTTGGGCAAAATAATAAGTACATTTAAAATTAAAAGGCTAGACAGTGAGATCATAGATTAATGTTGTGGGGAGGAGAGTAAATAATCTATAAGAAGAGAGATGTGTGGAGGATTGAGTGAGGTGAGTTTTTAATTTCATATACAGAAAAACTATGAAGAAAACATTCAGAAGAGCTGAGGTCTGTGCTTTCATGGCAAAAATTAAAAGCAAATTATATTGACCTCGAGAGGCTGAAATTGAAAGATCTATAGTCATCAAGAACAGGGAAAGTCTGAAAGTTCACCTTTTTCTTTTAAGCATTTGAAAACAAAGGAATAGAACTATGTCTTTGAGGAATAAAGAGATGATAAAAGGAAGCTTTTCATGAAATGACTTGCTTCGTAATTTGGAAAAATTTAAGAGCATTGATTATTTTAAGAGCATTGATTATTTTTAAAAAATTTACACAGTTCTTTGAGTTATCAAAACTCCTCTGCTCTTTTGCCAAGCCTGGTGTCCACCAAATAATTTGAATTTCTGACTCCTTCAGACATTGTAATATTTTATTAAGTATATGCAAAATTTAAAATACAGGAGTATAAATCTGAAAAATGAAACTATAGTCCTTAAAGGGACTTACTATTAAAAATAATACCAACCTGTGCAAAGGCGAGACCCTGTCTCTACTAAAACTCTTTCTTTCTGCTCCTAGTTTCAAACCCTCGGGGCCCTCAGAGCTCCTCCTTCTTCCCTGCACAGACTTGCAGGCCTCACTAATTAGACTGCCCTTCCAGAAAGGAAAGGCTGTAGCCTCTCAGATATCCATTACAAACCCTGGCTAGCACTGTGGCCTCTGCTGAACTCTATTAATTCTCCCAGCTGCTTAAGTGTCATCAATCAAAAATAAGTAAATAAATAAAATCGTGACACTGAATTGTAAACAGTTCTTAACTGGGAAGATGTGGGGGCAGTGATGTGATTGCTGGACAGTTGGTGTCACGGGGCTACGCGCATGCTGCAAGTGCAAATTAGATGGACACTGCAAAATTGAGACAGACAAGGTCAAAGACACCATTTGTTGATCCTTTGAAAGCTTGGGTGGATACTTGGTTATATATGGTTTGGGGTGTTAAAATGGCTGGGAAAACACAAGTATAGAGGATCTCAGCAAACTTCTACGACTTGGTGAGGAAGGTGGTAAGCTCGTGTTGTTCTCCAAAGAACACGAAGTAATGTGACAGATTACAAAATGAACCATATTCTGCAGGGTGAGCAAAAAGCTTTTGAAACATCTTGAGAACTTCTATAAAGAATTTTGTAACTAACAGACATTATGCAGAGACAATTAATTTCAAGACGTGTTCAAAATGATTTCATGCTGGTAAACGTACAAGTAAGAATTGTTGGTTCTAGTGCTGTTTTGACTACTTTCAATGAAATTAGAAGCAAGGGCAGTGTACAAATTAAACATAAAGATGTATTTTTCAGCTGCCTGGCCTTCCTCCAAACCTTGTTAAATAAGTGTGAATACTTCAAGGAATGACATTTTTTGGGGAGAAAAAAGTTGAAATAATTTTTTGTTTACTGGAAACAAATGAAGACATTGACAAAAATAATTCACTCATAGTAAAAATTCATCCAATAATTTATAGATGAGGTTAACCTCCCCATTTCAATGGTGCTTGAGTCTTCAAATTGCATTGTAAAATGCAGTGAGCCATTTCAGAGAGACACCATGGAGAAGTCATCTGGAATGAACTGGGCCATGATAAAAGTACAGGAAGTTTTTACCTTTGGCTCAGTATTTAAAAGTATTGGCCATGGAATGAGGAAAGTTCCATAAAATAAATCGGGACTGTATTATTTTTGGCAATAGAGGTTGAATAAGGTTAAAAAAAAATGCCTTTTAGCCTTTCCCCAGAGTTCAAGGAGTTTCACAGTATGATCACAATCTACTTCTCCAATTCTGTCTGCTTCATATGCCCCATGCTCTAAAAGTTTCCCACTCCGTGGTCGGAAGAATTATCTGTTACGCATCACCCTCCACCCGCACCTCCATATATTTGCTTATGTACAATCCATTGCCTCTCTCTATACGCCCAACTTGCTTCCCTCTCTTGTCTTTAACTTGTTTGTTTACAACAATGCCAACAGCATGCTGGGTAACACTGTAGGCTCTACCAATTTTGCTATAGTGGCATTTGTGTGGCATGCCTTTTTGAACAGAACCCATTCCCTTGATGTCTACAATATCATCTTTCCTGTTGATTTGCATATATGTGGCCAAAGGAACAACTCCATGTTTTCTAAAAGCCTAGAGAACACGTGTTGGGTGCCTCTCCTCTTTCCCTTTGTGTTCGTCATTTTGGTGAATTACTGGAAGATGGTGTCTCCGGCTGAAAGGCTCACCACAAGTTCTCGATGGGTCACCTCTGGCTACTTCTGGTGGCACAGCACATTCTACCTTGTTTGAGTCACTTGTGAGGACACCTTACCTCTCCGCACTAGACTCCTTGGGAAGAGAGTCTTTCTCTGATATTCCCATGCTTTACAGTAACTAAAACAACAATAATTACACTAAAAGACTCTAAATATTTATGAAAGGAATGCTTGAATTACGAATTGAAAGGTATGTTACAAAAAAGATTTGGGGGAAAATACAAATGTATCATTAGACTGAAATTAGTTTTTTATTGCTCTGTACCATATTATTAATACCACAAAATCAATCAACTTAGAAAAAAAACATGCATTTATTATCTCACTGTTTCTGTGAGTCAGGGATCCTGGTATGACTCAGCTGGATTCTCAGAAGGCCAGAATCACCTTGTTGGTGAGGACTCACCAGAAGTCTTGACTGGGGAAGGCTATTAGATCAAAGGTCTGAGTTTCTTGTTGCCTATTAACTAGAGACTTTCAGTTTTTTACTCCATGGACTTATCCCACATCACAGCTTTTTTCATCAAAGCATATAAGCCAAGAAGGCAATGAAGAGATTCTGCCAGCAAAACAGAAGTCAGGACCTTCTGCAGCCTAATTACGGAAGTGATATTTCACCCAGCTTTGCCATATTCACTTGGCTAGAAGTAAGTCATAAGTTTCAACCATATTTAAGTGGCAAGTATTACACAAGGGTATAAATACCAAAAAATGGAGATCAGAGGAGGCTGTTTCAATGCTGCCCACCACATTTACTCAAAGGTTTTGGCAAAGCATACGTTTTAAGAGTTCTCTGCCTTCTATCAGACTTCTTAGTTTACAAAGGATGTCAATTCTTTGAGGCCCAGATCAAGTGCCATGTTGTACCATAGATCTTCTTTGATTCCACATGTTGAGATTAATTCCCCCTTTCATGATATACTGATAATACTTTGTACTCTTTTTAAATGGACTACATTTTATTTTGAATTCACCAGGACAAATATCGTCAGGTCACTTTTAGTTGCCACAATTTTTCTCCTTATCACCAGGGGAAAAACAGTTGTACAATATCAAGAGTAGCGGATTTATTTTCTGAAGCTTATGTTTCTTACAGGCAAGTAATACTGTAGTTTGAGTGAAGAGATAATAGATCATGGGTGATAAGTTTCAGAAAGTCTACTAAAACTGAGCCAATATTTTTATTTATCTTATGAAATTTAGGATTAAAGAAAATAACCCCTAAGACCCACTTGTGTCTGGCACACCGTGGGAAGCGCTGTCCTGTCCATAGTTGATGCCTTCCTTCTACCTTGCTTTTCTCCCTTCCTAACATTTCCCTGATCCCACACTCAGTGTTCAAAAATGCTGCTTAAATTGTCATGCTGGATTTAAATAATTTATTTACTCATTCAATAAGTCTCCACAGAATTATTGAGTATCTTGCAGTTCCAGGCATTGTTGTAGACATTAGGGATACAGTACAAATCCTTTCTTCCCTTGGAGCTTGCGTTTTAGCTATGGGTGACAGATAAACACCAATTGTTACAGATGGTGGCAAGTACCATGAAGAAACAAAGTGGGAAAGGGAGTAATACGATAGTGTGGGTACTGTTCTGTACAGGACAATGAAGTGATATTTGAGCATGAACCTGAGGGAAGTGAGAGATTAAACCACATGAATATCTGGTAGAAGAGGGTTCCCGGAGGAGGAAGAATGAATACACAGGCTTTGTGGAAGGAGTATGATCGGTTGGAAGAGCAACAAGAGAGCCATTGAAGGTTCTCAGCAGAAAAATATGATCTTAAGGATCTTAAGGAGTACTCTAGCTGTTATATAGATGGGTAGACTTCAGGAGGCAGGATGGAAAGAGAGCTCAAGGTAGCTCAAATGAAGTGGAAATGAGCACCACCAGCCTTTGGGGGCAAATGTAGCCATTCTCTACATTTTTCTCTGGCAGTATTTCAGAGAATCCAAAATTATAGACAAAGAAAAGTTTAAAAATAGCAATAAAGCCATAAACAATAACATAGAACAGCTAAATAAAGACAAAATGATGCAGCAGGAAACTAGGTTAAATACATGTTCTCTCTCCCGCCACCAAAGGTTGGGGTGTGTGTGTGGGGTGGGGGGGAAGGCAGAGAATAAGATTAAAGAACAAACAGAGGGCAGCAAGCAGACCTTTAGGTAAGAACAATTAAGATAAAGTAAAATTTAAATCTAAAGGTCAGAGAGAATAAAAGAATAGCCCAAACAAGCTAATGTGATAAAAAAGAAAGTGCGCAATGATTTCAAAATCCAGGAGGTTGGCTAATCAACACTGCTGGAATTAAATAAGCAGGAGCACAAATTGGAGAGATCAACCAGAGAGGGTCCCTGGAGCTAAGGCAAAAAGCCTGGGACATGGCTTCTGTTTGTTTTGTTTTCTATGGCCCGGGTTCCACCAGCAGCTATCCCCTCTGTCAGGTAGGGACCTGGCTTCCACCTCAAACTTCTCTCTGATCCAGGCCTCTCTTCCCTGGGGTTCTGCCGCTGACCATCTCCCTCCTCCCTAGGTCCAGAAGGTCTCCTGCTGGCTGTCCTTCTCAGCTGCAACTCCACCCTCCAGCTGATGGAGCAGAGGTTTGCATCTGGCCCAAGCTGGATCAATTAGTCTCTTTTCAGAAATGTTTTTTATTTCAAATTAATATGAGGGTATAGATTTTGGGGTTCCATTGTTTTCACTTCCAAGGTAAAGCCCAAGCTGTAGTTGAGCCCTTCACCCAGGGGATGTGCTGAACACCCTCACATTGTGCACATTAGGTGAGATCCTACCTAGAAATCTGGATTTGTGGTTGGGACTCACTCGGTTATGGATGGCCTCTTTAATAATAATAATAATGACATAAAATAATTTATATGTATTAGAGATTTGAGAGGCAAACATTGGTCTTCATATGTGTTTTCTCAATTAAGTTTTTGAAAACCTTGTGTAGTTGCAGTATTATTAATGAGAAAACTGAGTGCTGAGAGGTCACACGACACAGCTAGTAGACGGCAGGAGTTAGACTTGCCCGTATTTGACTCTGGAGCCCATGTTTTCAGCCCCACGTAATGCTACCTCTTTTGAACAGAGAAGATACAAACTGTGGGGTGGCCCTCTTTCATCCATTAAATCAACAAGAGCAAAGAAGGAATTGCCACTAACTAAAGTGTGTATAGGAGCCACAATGGACTGAATGGGCATATCGCCCACAAATTCATATGTTAAAATCCAAATCCCCAAGGCGATAGGATTTGGAAGTGGGGCCTTTGGAAGCTAATAAGGACGTGAAGGGGAAGCCTGCATGAGTCAGATTAGTGCCTTTATAAAAGAGACCCCAGAGAAATCCCTTCTTTCTCCCTCCATGTGAAGATGGTTATCTTTGAGGACATGGGCTGTCAGTAGACACCACATCTGCCAGTGTCCTGATCTCAGCCTCCAGGACTGTGAGAAATGAATTACGATTATATATCAGCTACCTAGTCTGTAGAATTTTGTTACCAGCAGCCTAAATGGACTGAGGCAGAAATCAAGACAGGAAAGGGAGATTCTTGAGCTTTTCTTTGGAGCCTGAGCTCTGATCCTAGTGCCCTGTGTTGTGAGCTACCTCTGCTTTTCCATAACATATCTCCCCTTTCTGGGTTAAACTAATTCACTGAATTTCTGGAACTTGAAACCACAAATCCTAACTAATATTGGTACTCTTCCTTGATGCTGACAAGGAGGACTTCAAAGCTCCAAGCTTGCCTTGTCTATCCTGCTTCTCTTGGTTGTTAAAAAACAGTGGCTCCCTGTGCTTGGCTACCGATCCCCTTTCTCTGTCACCCTCTCACTAAACTATAGGCCCTTTGAGTACAGATACAATTGTCTTTTTTTTATGCTCTGAAAACACTTCAGATGTTTTGAAAATGCTAGGTCTTAATAAATACTTGTTTAGATAAATTGCTATGATAATGTTTATTTATTTCCTTAAACAAATGTGGCTCCTAACATCTGTACTTGGGAATTATTAAAAGACAATCTTCCCAGAATTAAAAAGGTCACTATTACACAATTTCATTTATATGACATATCCAGAATAGTAAATACACAGAGACAGAAAACAGATTGATAGTTGCCAGGGACTAGAAAGCAGGGAGAATTGGCAGTAACTGTTTACTGGGCACAGGGGTTTATGCGGGGGTGATGATCACACAACATCGGAAATGTACTAAATGATCTGGATTGTTAATTGGTTATTATGTGATAATGGTTAATTTTTATTATGTGAATTTTGTGCCAATTATAAATATATTAACAATTAAAGAAAAGGTTATTTATCATTCAGGTGATATTCATTTTGAGGATTATAGGTCAATTATGGGACTGTGAGCAGATGACCTCTTAACCCTTGTCACGTTCCAGTGATTTTCATCTGAAGTATTAGAGTCAGAGAACTCTCATGGGAAAAGCAGGGCACAGCAAAGCTTGCTTCGTGACATTGCCACAAGACAATGTATGTGGTAATAAACTAGGATTCGAAGAGAATAAAGCTGTTCTTCGGTCTTTGTGATGTCTTAGAAGCTCTGTGGGTTTGCTGTTTGGTAAGACCTCTCTTTCCTGGTGGAGGAAGCACACCACAAAGTCCCCTATGTGGAAAAGGAAAGCACGTGCTTTTGCCACCACTGCAAATCAACTACAGCATTAAATGGGTTGACCTCAAGGGAAGATCAGATCATATCCTAAATGCTGGAAAATGGCAATCTTCTTATTGGCCTTTCTGGGATGAAGATAGTCTGAAAACTCTGCCAAGAGCTTCAACAACAACAGTAAACAAGAGTGTCTTTATCATCAAACACCAAGAAACAACACAGGTGATACTTATTGTCATCTGTGACTTGTTACAAGAAAACCCTACTTGTGGATTCCTGTCTCTTAGAGTTCTAAAATTTTTACCCATGGAATTATAAAAGGAATCATTTATTACTTTTTGAGACTGCTGTGGGGGAGGGACCCTCCTTAGTATTTGGACCAAAATTCTCCTAAAGTTATTATCTTGTTAGCATTCTTGGAATTTCCTTATTCACAAAATTTAGGTATCTTCAAATTCCTGGCAAAGCTCATATTTATCAAACAAAATCATCAAGATGAATCATAGACTTTTAGAACTAGAAAGTATTCAACTTCCTCTTTTTTTAGGAAAGATTAAAAAAAATGAGATTCAGAAAGCTTGACAGGCTTTTGCTGGGGAAGAAAAGAAATAGTGGCCAGAAATTACTACTACTTGATGCTATAATGCCCCCCATCAGATCACAGAACCCACACTTTGAGTCTCTTGGGAATAGAAATCTTTTTCTTGGTTTAATTGGGAAGAAATAAAGACACTTGAGTGGGTTACTGTTCCACTATAGTAGAACCTCTTTAAGTTGATCACCCAAGGGACCATAGCAAACAGGTCAACATACGGAGGTGGTCAACATAAGGAACTCACATTGAGGACATGGGGTGTATGTGTGGTCTATGAAAATTAGGTCAACTTAAGGAGGTGATCAATGTAGAGAGGCAGTCAACTACGGAGAGTTCTATTGTGATTTGTATTATCACAATTCAACAATGTATTCCATAGGATCATAGACCCATGGGAGCTTTCAAATCTTTAGAGATTAGCCTGCCCAATACTTTACCTGACTCACCACTTCCAGCAGTTCGTCCCTCCCAAGAGGTTGTCAGGTTTCTGCCTCAACATTTGGAGTGATGAGAAACTTACTACCTCATGAAGCGACATATATCATTTGTGTATTTGTGCTTAAATTCTCAATCTCTCTCTCTCTAGCTGGGATCATAGAATATATGCATATATTTCATAGTCTGCTTTTTTGCAATTGACATTCCTCACATACTTTTCATATTGTTACAGAGGCCTTGCTATGGTGCTTGTAAATTGCTTTATATACAATATAATTTCCTTAATCAAAATTTATGTAACCATGCCTTAATTTTTCATTTTTATAGGTAGAATTCAATCCTATTTTGGTTTGGCACTGTTTAGTTAGTTGATCACAAAGAATTTAACATTTAGCTTCCAATCTTTGGCTCTAACTGTATGTTCTAGAACAACATTGAATAAATCTAATCCCTCTTCCATGAGCCAGGCCTTTTCAGTGTTTTTAAAAAAGATATCATGTAGCTCTTAAAATCTGTGTTTTCCAAGGTAAACATCCTCAGCTTTTTCAATCGTTTCTCACAAGCTGTGGTTTCTAGACCCTTCACAAGATTGTTTGTTCTTCTCTGGACACACTCCAATTTGTCAGTGTTCTTGTAAAGTATGGTGCCAGAATTAATTACTGTAATAACAATAACCACAGTAATAATACCCACCATTGATTCACTGTGCACAATGTTCCAGGAACTAGGCTTAGGTCATTCAATCCTCACAAACCCTCTAATGTATGTGTTATTATTCTTATATGTTTAGATGAGAAAACCAGTTTTAATATGCTAAATGACTTCTTCAAGGTCACACAGATAGGAAGTGGCAGAGATGGTATTAAATTATGCTCTGGGTTCTGAACCACTTTATAATGCTCCAGAATTTTCTGACTGCACAAAATTGGGGGCTAAGATGTTTAAATTTGCATAAGAACTACCTTAGAATTTTGCTATCTTATTTAGTGACTTCATATTTATGGAAAGTAGCTGTTTCTCTAGGATGGGTATTTAAAAACATTGAAGTAACCACTTGGAAAATATTTATCAAATGCCTATTTCCTGCCAGGCACTATTTTAGGAGGTGGCAATATTTAGATAAGCAAGACAGACGAGGTCCCTTCTTTGATGGGGGTGACATTCTGTTGAAGGAGACATTCTGCAGTTAAACAAACAAATAAATGTGGTAATTTCAGATAGCCTTAAGTGGTATGAAGAAAATAAGACAAAGAAACATGTGAGGAAGTGATTGTGTTGTGGTCTGAGGAGAGACGAGATGAGATTTGGGGATCAAGGGAGGCCTCTTGGAGCAGGTGACATCTGCTCTTAGACCAAAATGATGTAAAGAAATTATCCATATGCAGATCTGAGCAAAGACCACCCAAGTCTAAGAGAACTGCAAGCAGAGATCTTGGGACCAGAATAAGCTCAGGGATCTCGAAAGGCCAAAGGCCTCTGTGACTGAAACCAGTAAGTGGTGGAAGCGTGGGGGTGGACCACTTCAGAGATACAGCCAGGGAGCCGGCACAGAGGTCTGGGAGTCCTGGAGTCCATGATAAGAGTTTTGAACTTTTTTTTTAAAAGTGTAGTGGGAAGCCTATGCTGGGTTTTATGCAAGAAAGTATCCAACCAATCTTTTAAAAAGATGACATTCCTACAGTGTAGAGAATGGCTCATAAGGGGCAAGGACGGAAGCTGGGAAATGAGTTAGGAGGCCACTGCAAAGGTCCTGGTAAGAAATGTAATAGTTGAGGTCAGGTGGTAGCTGATCCAACTGTGACTCAGGCCAACAGAAAGAAATGGATATATTCAGAAAGAAAATGAAAGAAAGGAGGACAAAAATGCCTAGTGAATTGAATGGGGTGGGGTAAGAGATAGAAATTGGTTTAATGCTCAGCTCTGCTGAGTTGGGGAGGGTGCTGTGGTGTTATGTAGTCAGGCCATTACATATGATAACTAATTTAATTCTCACAAGAATCCTGTGATGTTGTCAGTATTTTCCCCAAGCTTTGACAAAGAAACTCACAAAGAGACTAAGATTTAGAGAGACTAAGTAACTTGCCTCAGGTTACATAAAGAAGCTAAGATTTGAACCTGAGTGTGCCAGATACCCAGAACAGTGCACTTTTTCCCTATGATACAGCACCCCTGCTGGAGCTCTGGTGAAGACTGCAGCTTCACTGTAAGGTGGGACGGAATGAAAAAGTGAAATGATGAAGTCATACATGAGGACCCCGTCTAGTCTCAAGGGGATGAAAATTGCCTGGCCTCCCTCTGGCTCCCTAAATAGCTACGTCTCAGCCTTATGTTTAAGGGAGGTAAGCACATTGGGTGGTGTCAGAAGTAAACGATTCAGCCACTGGAGAGACTGACTTCTGAGAATGGATTCCAGATTGCAGCTTAGCTCAGAGATGACTAAGGAATAAATCAGCCGATTAATAGTTGAGGGGTGGAAATGGCAGGAGGAAGGAATTTTGTTCTGGAGATAGAGGAAAGAAACTGCATGAAGGAACAGGCAGAGAATGGAATTCAGTTCCTGAATCTGCTCTTTATGATGTTGGTGGCTTATCATGACTTTGCGCCTCAATATTTTCACCTCAAAGAAATGAGCTATGATTAAGTAAGAACAGGTGATGTGTCAGTAGAAAGGCATCAAAATCTACGGAAGGCGTTTCTTCATCTTTTTTATCATTCATTTGACAAGTATCTCACGGGCTTCACTTTGCCTAAAACACAAGAAAGAGGAACAATTTGGGGCCAAAATACTGGTGTCCATTTTGAGTATTTTTATTTCACAATGAAGCCTATTTTTTATGGGACAGTTATTATTATAAAGGCAATTCCTCCATAGTCGCTGCCTAGCTGGGATCAGAATTACTCATGCACTGAAACATACTCGCTATTGTAGTGTTCTAGAATCTGGAGAGGAAGGGTAACACTGGTACCAGGTACCCCACTGCCTGAAAACTGCCAGACTCTAAAGAATGGGGAGGCTTAAGTTTCAAGCACAGGCTGGTGATTTCCTTGCATTTGCCACAATGTGTGTTTGTCTGCACATTTGTTAGTGAAATAAGAGAACACGGCTGCTTGATAACACAGGGACAACTGTCCAATACACTGGGCACATTATCTTCCAATACACTGGGCACATTATCTTCCCATACACAGTATGAAAATTATAGCCATCCGCTCGCAGACTCAGAGACCTTGGTTTATCGGCTACATCCGGGCTGCGTACAAAGCTAAAAGCGTTGAGGGAAAGACTTCTGAAAAGCACACCTGTCCTTTTCAGACATTTTTGAAGTATCATATTCGTTTTCTGATGTTTTTGGCCTTCCGCCCCTGATTCTCTAGCACGCTTGGGAGGCTGTCCTGTGGCCTGAAGGTTAAAGAGAAATCCAGGCGAATGTGTGCCGTCTTAATGGGCTTTGAATGCACTCCCAAATGACACATTTTTTTTTTTTCTTTTCAGTCTTGCTTATAAAAGTTACACCTGCAAAAATGGGATTGATTCCAGGGAGGAAGGACATAACATTTTGTGTGAATGTGCAAAAAAAAATGAGGGGGGTGTTGTGAGTATCCCTGTGGGCTGTGAGCAGCCGGGTGGGGAAACACACACTGGTTTCCTACACACCATCTCAGCGCTGGGAATGAGTCACACACTTGCAGAAAGAGCGGTGCCATCTTCTTTTGTTTAACTCTGTGATGTTTTTGTGGCTACTGAATTTGTCTTCACAGGAAGCCTGATTGTTCCTCTTGTTGAGGCAAATCATTAGGATTTATTTTTAATCTGAAACAGGGTTACTTGAAGAATGTTGTTCTTGATTCAAAACTGGATTCACAGTCAGTGTATACAATTACAAGAAACTTGTATGAATAAAAGATCTTTGGGGTTCATCTAGTTATCTAAAAGGGTCAATTGGTTTCCACGTGTTTGACCTAGTTTACTTTGAAAACAATCAGTGTAATTTGTTGAATGTCTACTGTGTTGGCCGGCCACTGTACTATTTATGTACTATTTTGTTTTTTTCATAGATTATTCTTAACTGTTAAATATGCCCCGAATTCAGGTGTCAATAGCCCCTTTTTATAGCAAATCAAGGATCAGAGAGATTAAAAAACTTGCCAGAAGTTGAAAAGCTGATCAGTGTGTTTATAATCATTTTCATCTAAATTCTGGCCTCAGCTTCTACCGTTGTGACATCCTGCTTCTCTGAAAAGGTCTTTGGCCTCAAATTCTCACTATAAAAAAGTCATAAAGTAAAACAACTCACAATAATTTTCTTTTATTTTTGTAAGAAAATTATTTCATAGGTAAGAAAATATTTCCAGTCTTCCCTGGATGTGCAAATAGGTGGACGCACTTGGGCACTGGACTGGTCTCCATGCCTGAGGGAACTCTGGTTCTAGTCGTGGTTTATCCCGCTCTGCTTGGCCTTGATCTTAAGACTCCTGGGTCCCAGACATCTGAGAGTATTCTGAAGAGGTGGAGGATAGCTCACGGATCAGGTTCTGGTGGAGGCTTGCACAGGAGTTTCCAGACTCCTGAAACGAGGGGAAAGAACCTCAGAGAGGACTCATTAAATGGAGAGAAAAGAGAAAATATCTAAAAAGTTATCAGTGGAGGCTGTAGCATCTGAAATTACTGCTGAACTCTCTGTAATTATAACTCATTATTTCAGAAAATCTGACTGAACGTCTGGCAGGTTAAGGCCAAACAGTTCAGTTATCAAGGGCAGTTTCAGATATTTTGCCCTCATTTCCTTTTGCAAACTGGAGGGGGCGCTCCTCTAAGGCCCTTACCATGGAAGTCCCAGGCTTTTGCTGCATCTTAGACTCGCTTTTCTTTCCGATCTCTGCGCTTGGTTTCAGGTACACAGAGCCTGTGTGGAGCCGCCTAGGATGTGAGGCAAATGCCCATTTGTGGAATTGCTGAAGAGCGGCAATTTTGATTGGCTTCTTATGTGCATTAATTTAGATTCTAGACATTTTAATTAACTACTTATAGCATATCAAACAAAAAAAAATCACATTTGACAATCAAGGTACATTTCTCAAAGAAGGTTGGTTGTTTACCGCTACGTGTGCAGCCACAATCTATGCCCAAGGCATGGATTACCTAGCAATTTGCACCTGTGTTTCTCCTTGTGCAAACTGGAGAGAATTTCCCTTTGCTCCTTTACCTGTATTTTTTTTTACAACTTGGCATTCATTTGCCCTAGCTCCCATATCTGATGGAGGAGCAGACATCAAGCCAGCACAGCCAGCTGATGCAAGGGGTAGAGCCCCTGCTGGGCACGAAATGAAGGAATTCCTTTCCACAACTGTCAGATGGGGAAAGGGCAGGGCGTGCACAGCTGGTCCCAGCTCATTCCTGTGCAGCTGGCCACACCTTCCTCACAGACGACAAGGTCTATTCTTCTCTTCATCATCTGCCACATCCTCCTTTCCGTCAGAGGCACATCTAAAGACCCTTGTGTAGTGCTTGTTGACTACTCCAGCAGTTTTACTCCCCCACTTTCTCCATCACGTTTCACCAGGCTCCAGTCTCAATGAATCCTACCTGTTCAGGAAGGGAAGGTTGTATCAGTTATGGTGCATCCAGTTGCCATATCAGAAAACACAATACACACTGGCTTAAACCACAAGGAAGATTTACTGGCTTACAGAACTGACTGTCTAGAAAGAAGCAGGCATCAGGATGGGTTTGATCCAGTGGCACAATTGCATGACCAAAGACGTGGATGTTTTCTCTAACATGCAATGGTGGAGCTTCACACTAAGGCTGCCAACGGGGCTGCTGATGACTCAACACCCAGGTCTGCTTACTGCCACTTCCCAAAGAATGAATTATTATTTACCTCAGTGTCCCAGCAAACCCTCCCTCCTGCCTTGCTGGCTCAAACGTATATATATCTGGAGCCAGGTGATGTTTTCATTACGCCCAAAGAATATGCCTGACTTCTGGAACCAGGATGGGAGTCAGCATCCTTGTGCACCTGGCTCACCCCATGTGACAAAAGTGTAGCTACAAGAGGAGGCTTGTTTGATTGGACAAGTGTGAGCACTTGCCTGTCTTTCTCTGCAAGCTCAAAACTTTCATCTTCAGGATTAATTTCATCCCTGTCTGGATATATTAGAAGATCTGTCTTTAAGTTTGGGTCTACTTGAAAGCAGTTTGGTTTCTGTTGCCACATTCTGGTTTTCATACAGGCATCTACTTCCAGGCGGTCCTCACTCCTCGCCCACTTATCTCAGGTCTGAGACTCTGTGTCACGACTCGGGTAATTTCAAACCCCTCTAACTGGATCTCCTGAAGGTCCTGGGGACAATTTAACCTAAGATTCAGGCCTTAATTAAAAAAGACAGATTTTTTTTAAGTTTACTGTTCTCTGGGAATGTTTAGACACTGAGGTGTCACAAGTGAGAATGTTTTCACATCACAGTAGACGGCCAGAGAGGAACACTGGAGTTGGTTGGCCCAGGCTGCCTCGTGAAAGCTGATCACCGAATTTGCAAAACATTTGCAAGCTGGTTCTTAAACACAACCATGACTTAAAAATTCAAGTACATAAATTCACAACTAAGCAAATTTTACTATACATGGGTTATTACAAATGTTTTGAGATACACAAAAGTCAAGAAATATAAAATAATGAACTGTTGACACAACCTGTCTCAAAACTTTCGTAGTGACCTACATATGAGGTCTAACTTTAAACAACCCCCATTTTTTCTCTGTAAGATTATAATAGAAATACCTTTGCAAACACTGCATATGCTGTGTGCGTGTCCCCAAGGCTCTAGCTTCTTGAGGTTACATCTTTGCTCTCAGTGGCCAAGTGACATGACATGTCCCCTCCCTACTCTTCCTAGAGCATCTGAGAGGAGACTTGTGTTTGAATCTCTTTCTATACTTGAGTCTTTTTCTTGCAAACTCTCTAGGCTCTAATTATCTTCCAAGCCGTCAGTGACATCTCCTTTCTCCCCACTCTGCCTCTTGCTGCCAACAAAAAAACATCGGGATGGGTATTAATAAAGTTTGGGGAAATTTATCCAAACAAGTATGTATTGAGAATCATTTTGTGCCAAGCAGTGGGCTGACAATAAGTGTAAGCTCTCCACAATCAGAAAGCAAAACAAAGGAACATGATCCCTACTCTCATGAAGTACAGAGTCCATGGCTAATAAAATATTAATCCAATAGTTATTGGTTATTGAAACTGCAGCTGAGACAGATGGAATGTCCAGGGTTGTTATGAAGGAGAGGTACATGGTGCAAAAAGAGGAATAGTAGGAACTGACCTAGTTGAGACTTAAGAAGTGGTTTCCTAGGCGGCGCCTGTGGCTCAGTCTGTAAGGCGCCGGCCCCATATACCGAGGGTGGTGGGTTCAAACCCGGCCCCAGCCAAACTGCAACCAAAAAATAGCCGGGCGTTGTGGCGGGCGCCTGTAGTCCCAGCTACTCGGGAGGCTGAGGCAAGAGAATCGCTTAAGCCCAGGAGTTGGAGGTTGCTGTGAGCTGTGTGAGGCCACAGCACTCTACCGAGGGCCATAAAGTGAGACTCTGTCTCTACAAAAAAAAAAGAAGTGGTTTCCTAAAGAAGTAATGAATAAGCTGAAAACTATTTACAGGACTAATACACATGAAGGTCACGGGCGGGGTGGGGACTGAAAAGAGTCGACTGTGTTGTCACTGAGAGAAAGCAGGTGTGTGTGAAAGATGAGCCAGGGAGGCAGAGAACCACACAGGCGGAGGGGATCTGAGGCAGGATCGCTGCGCAGGGGCCAGGGCTGGGAGCGTTGCAGGAGGAGCTGATCCACATGCCAGACACGTCTGAGAGGCAAATAAGGTGAAGTTGTAAAAACTCCTGCTGGATTTAGGGTGTGGTGGTCAGTGGCACACAGCCGGGGCTGTTTCCATGGTGCAGTGATGATGGAAGTTAGGTGGAATCAAGCTGATGACTGTGTAGGGAGACTGTGGAAAAAGAAAGAAAGCGTAGTGCCTGTGAAATGCTCAGCTGTGAGGGGAAGGAGGCAGGGGAAGAGTTGCTTTGAAGGAACTTTGTAAAGATTGGAACCATGAGCTCCTATCTGAAAGATCATAGAAGGATCCGGATGAGAGACACGGAAAACACAAAGGACAGGTGACACGCTGAGGTGGCTGTGATGGCTGAACAGAGAGCAAGGGGACGGCATCTCCATGGCAAAGCAGTGAAGGAGAGATTACGGGAGCAGAGAGTTAGGTTCCTGGCAACACAGCCCAGCACACTTCTTAACCTCGGGAGGACACCGCTTCACCCCTGCAGGCCACTTTCTCTCCAGATTTTGCTGACGGATCTGTGGCTTATAAACACCCGCAGCTCCTTTGTTCCCTCTCTCCCGTCCTCCTTCCCTCTGTCTTTCCCTTCCCCTCTCTCTCCTTCCTCCTCTTTTTTAGGTTTGTTTGTGTATTTGTTTTTGAGAAAGAGTCTCACTTGGTTGTACTGGGTAGAGTGATGTGGCATCATAGCTCACAGCAACCTCAAACTCTGAGGCTCCAGTGATCCTCTTGCCTCAGCCTCCGGAGTAACTGGGACTATAGGCGCCCGCCCCAACATCTGGCTAGTTTCCTTCTTGTTTTTCTTCACATCTTTCCTCTTTTAATCTCCCCCTTTTCCAGTTCTCAAACCACTAATCCCTTTTCATCTAAGCTTCCAGAAAAATTCAAAATACCTGACGTTGTGTACTACGCAGGAAAATTCAGCCTCTTCTGCAGTTAGCTCTGGTCATTCAGATAATATGCCAAAAACCCAACCTTTTTCCACCCAAGATCATTTTTTGTCCAAACAAAGATGAATTGTGCTTGTTCATACAGAAGCAGAAACCTCCTATTGACTCCTATTTATTTTAACGAAAGTTGTCCTTCCCAGTATACCACCGGATAGAGCTGCTGTAATGATAAGACAAAATTGTGTGGCAAATCACTTTCAGCTGCTAGATGACATAACAAAATCATCTCCCCAGAAACTCCCACAAAACAACAAGAAAAATGTTGAAGGGGAGCAGATATTCCTTTAATAAAACCAAGAAACAGCTATACCCCTGAACCACAATGTGCAAAACCACAAAGCAGAGAAAAGAGTGATGCTGCCTACTGTCTGGGTCACTTAGTTCTCCCCCACACTATGTCTATATTATATTTACATCTGTGAAACTAAAGAACCTATTCAGATGGTTTTACTAAAATAAAGGCAAGTCTGTTCAGATGTAAAACCAAACTTTCATCTCAAAAAAAAAATGAATCTTTAACTTCTTTAGTGATGGTAGCTCTTTAAGGCAGCCAATCTTTGAGATTTCTAAAAAATCTCAGGTTGTCTCAAAGAGCTACAGGGGCCCTATTTTTTCTAAGTATGCTGGACAATACAACCCACAAGGTCATAACTCCTTATTTGGTTTACTTCTGGCTATGAAAATGGAAGGCTTCCTGTCATTAAATGTGGTATCCACAGACATTCACTTACTACATTTTTTTTTTGAGAGACAGAGTCTCATTATGTTGCCCTCAGTACAGTGCTGTGGCATCACAGCTCACAGCAACCTCAAACTTAAGTGATTCTCTTGCCTCTGCCTCCCAAGTAGCTGGGACTACAGGCGCCCGCCACAATGCCCGGCTATTTTCTGTTGCAATTGTCATTGTTGATTTTAGCTGCCCTGGCTGGGTTCGAACCCATAAGCTTCAGTGTATGTGGCTGACGCCCTACCCACTGAATTACGGGTGCTGCGTGCCCAGATATTGCATATTTACCTTTTGGTTTAAGTAAAACAGAAATCAACAGAAATATGGCCTTGAAAACTCCAAGATTCTACCTGATTTTTTCCCACTAGTGCCTTCCCTGGACGTTTGCTTTTAGCCCAGGCATGTCCTCTGTGGGGCTTCTCACTTGAGCCCAGCCTGCAGTCAGGGAAGTGCCAAGTTGGCTTAGTATATAGGACATTTGGGAATTATCTTTATTAAGGGAGTTTAATTGGTCTTCCCTGGAGTAGTACAAGTCAGGGCAAGATGTTCTTTCTTCTCCATAATGAATATTGAAACAGGAAGATGAATAGTAAGTGTTTCCACCCTTCACCTCACAAGCCTGTACTTTCCATAAAAAAAGGTAAAGCAGATGGCCAGACACGCCGAACAAGGAGAGCTGCAAGGTCGCGCTTCTTTTGGTCTCTGTGTTAATAGTCAGAAAAGAAGCAGAGGCATGGTTTCCCTCAGAGCTCCCTCTTGCACCTTAAACATGTGAGTGAAATCCTTTCCCATCTGTGCCAGGCCTCCCTGATCACCCTCAGAGGGAGTTCCACGTGGGAGCATTTGTAGAATATTTGATAACTAACTGTGCTGTGGTTTGCGGATATGTGGTGTGTATCCAAGAAAGCACATTTCAGCCTTTGCACTCCGGGAATTGACCAACCTAATTAGTCTATGCAGACCTTTTATCATGAGAAAACAATTTATTCCTCTCTCGGCCCCATTTACAGTTAATGGAACAAATAAAAAAAAAAAAAAACAGGAGATTGAAGTAAGGAAGCTGAATAGAGTGCGCTGGGGTGTAAACTTCAGTTACCACCTTGGACTCATTAAAGGATACGGTTGATTTTAAACGGTGAAAATTCTAATTAAGAAACATTTTTAAAGAAATATAATGTTACTTTCAGACATGAATAATGACCATCGGTAATGGTTGAAAACAGAGGTCGTTGCAGGCCTGCTTGGAGGAACAGGAAAGGCTGCCTCCAATTCTGCATGCTGCTTGCGGAAACCTTAGCTGACATATCAGGACAATTTTGCGTTCTTTAAAAGGATAACAACATAGACTCTATCTGTGGCACTTAGAAGTCCAGGTCTTTGTTACATTTATTCGTTCATGCAACAAATATTTTTTGAGAACCTTTTTAGTGTCAGGCACCATTCATGGTAATGAGGATTCAGAACTGAACAAAAAAAGGAGAAAATTCTATCCCTTGCAAAGTTTTAGGAAAAACAGCCAAACAAACAAATAAATAAAATAAAATAAATAAGTAAATAACTGAAATGTAAAATATAACAGACGATGTTGCATAATATGGAAAATTAAATTGAGTGGGAGGACAATAAGGAATGGGGAGGGTAGAGAGAAGGCAGGGTGACATTTGAACAAAGGCCTGCAGGTCACTGGGAAATAGTCATGGCTACATCTGGGAGAATGAATATTCTAAGCAGTAGAAAGAGCTGGTGCAAAGACCCTGTGGCAGGAGCACACTGGGCAAGTGCCAGAAGCAGCAAGAACACCGCTGCAGATAAAGGGGAGTGAATGAGGAAGAGAGGGGTAGGAGGGTTATAGACAAGAGAGGAAACGGCAGGGATGGGGGATCCAGAGGGCAGAGGGCCCTCCAGGGGCTTAGAAAGACACCATTAGCGCCTTGGACCACGGAGGTACATGCAGTAAGAAGTGTTAACTTATAAAGTTTTGCAGGTCAAATGTTAGACTTGGTCAAAGGCTCTAGCCTTGGGAGAGTCTCAAGCATGCTCAGGTGACTCCTCAAATAACAACCACTTCGGTAGCAGGAAGGAGACTTGCCCTCAATGTCTGAAATTGGAGATCTCATTCCCAGTGAAAATTGCTGGTCCAAAGTAGCCTGATTGACAGAGAATATGATTGTCCCCTAGACAGAAGCAACAGCCAAGTATGGGAATATTTAGAACTTGTTTAAAGACGCTGGAACCACAGTGTTAGGTTAGAAATTTATGCATAATTGGTATTATATGCATTTGAACAACTCCAGTATCTTAGACTGACTATCTTATAATTTTAACTTCAAATGTGTAACTGAAGAATAATAGATTTTGGTGAATATTACTAAAGTTATATGGGTATTAATAGGACTCAAATGTTTACCATATTCAAAAAGCTAATTTGATTTACCTGAATTACTAAAGTATTTTGAGAGGATTTGTCATTCAAACATCTTAATTTAAAAAAATAGATATATTAAATTTATAAATAGTGTTTACAATATTTGAAGATGTTTTGGTTATCAAGTTTATAAGTAGAAATCAACTGAATTATTCAAATCCCCATAACAGGTGGTTGTAAATATTTACCAGATGTTTAATTAGAATAAGGAGATGAACATAAAGGCTCAAAGGAGACTTCCACTTCAGAATCTGTAAATTTAATAAAAGGATGTTAATAAGCTTTCGTAAATAATCTTTTATGCCCCCAACCAACCTGATTTGTACCAGAACACCCTCCAATTCATCAGCAGTTGTTTCCTGTTTGATTTCCAGAACTTCATTTTCTTGCCTTGTTCCTTTCCCTGCCCTTTTTTACACTCACACCTCCAGTTGCATTATATGTTTTAATGAAATTACTGTCAGGAAATAAAGATTCCATGTGGGATCCTGACAAAATTCTGGGCGTGCCTGAGGGGGTGTGCCCCAGGATTTGTGCTCTTTTTTTTCCTGCCATTTGTTGGGCCTTCTTTTGTTAATAACTGTTCTTCTGGAAAACTGGAAAGCAGCCCAGGCAGACTTAATTTATAAGATTACAAGTTAAGCACATCTTTTCTGCAGCAATTACTCTTCCATTATGCACCCTGTTTCGTAAAATTTATCATTTTACAGCAAGAAGTGTACCTCATATGATAAAGAACAGTGTACTCAGCTTGTGTCGGGCTAATGAGATATGAATTAAAGGATAATATTTATTCACCTTAATTAATTGAATAACTATGTTGCTCCATTGGGGGAGGGCGGTGTTCTTAAACAGTCTTGAAAATTACATTATAATCTATATCTTGAATTTCTGTTTTGGGCGCATTTTAAAGCAAAGCCACTATTTGTAATGGATCACTTGTTCTGTCTACCCCTGGTTCCATAGCCTTGTTTGGGTCAAACTTTGGAGATTTTAGGACTTGCCTTTAAGAATGGGAACAGATTCCTAGAGTTTTCTGTTTGTTTGTTTATGCATATTTATTTCTCCTCAAATAGTTAAGAAAAGAATTGTGAAAATCTAAAAAGATGAGTTTAAATTCTGCTTGAAGATTTATACATTTAATTTTTTTATTCATCCTTTCCTCTTGTATTTTGTTCATTTTTCTTATAAAGTTCATCAGTTCATGATTTTGGGCACGTGATAGATGATGATATTATAGATGATGTTTACGACTTTTTCAGTTTATTTGTGTAGTGGGAGTTTTACCCAAGAGCAACACATGTAACACATGTTTTTTGCTAGTATTTGTGGGGGAAGTGGTGGAGGTGGCAGGAAATGGGGAAATTTTGCCTTATGCATGCCAGCGAAATAAAGTTCAGGGGAACTACGTGTATAGTAAATGTCCAACACTGTCAAGAAAATGTGAGAGCATTTTTTTGAGGAAAAACAGAGGTTTGACAAAACTGAAATCTTTTTGTAATTAAAGGAAAGGTGTTGGCCTTTTGTAAATTTTGATCTAGGCATCTTCAGGAGCGGTTCCTGGCACCATTTTCACCTGGGGCAAAGGCATCTCTTCTGCTGAGAGCGCTCCTCTAACTCTGTCCCTACTCCAGCCTCTACCCCATTAGAGCTCACGCTTCTGTGGAAACTTATGCCTATCTCTGTTATGACACCTCATGATGCATCAAGAATGAAATATTATTTACATTTCTTATTTCTTCATTAAGGAAGGAGGTTCTATTCTAATCTCAGTAGCCTGGGAAACCTCCTGAGGACCCCTAAACAGAAGATCTACTTAACCATATCATAGTATAATTATCGACAAGTGAAGCCTGTTGTAAAGGGTTCTGTGTAGATTGGAGGAGAAGGCAATCTAGGGGTCAATATGGCAGGGTCAGTGCAGAGGGACTGGGAAAGAGTTCTATTGGAGCAAGTGTAAGATAATCCCAGAAGCTTTAGGGTACCTGAAGGTAGCAAAGGACCAAACAGTTTAATGAAAATTCTCCTGGATAAGTCAAGAAATTCTGTGAGCTGTTGAAGACAAGATCACAATATCTGTTGATTTAAATATAACACGGCCACAAGACTGGATCACCGAGGAATTATCCCTATGTGTGCTTCACAGAGAAATCTCTGTTCCTGCTGTGTAAGTTCTTAGCACCTAAGGCAATGCTGGTGTTATAGCAGGTGCTCAATGCTACGGATTGAATGTTGCACTGAGCAGCTCATCTGTGTCATTCTCTTCTTCACACGGACTTATTTTTGGTCCATGGAGTAGACGTTTGAGGATGATTATCTCTTAATATTTTGTATGTTCCAACTGAAACTGGATCTACACCTCTTACCATTGACAAAAATTGATTCTCGTTGGGTAAAAGATTTAAATTTAGGACATGAAAAAATCAAGATTCTAGAGGATAGCGTGGGGAAAACACTTGAAGATATTGGCCTTGGAAAAAACTTTTTTGAGGAAGGCACCCCTGGCAATTGCAGCAACATCAAAAATAAATAACTGGGAGTTGATGAAGCTAAAAAGGTTTACACAGCTAAGGGTACCACAAACAAAGCAAAGACAGCCTTCGGAATGGGAGAAGATTTTGGCATGTTATGAATCTGACAAAGACCTGATAACTAGAATCTACAGAGAACTAAAATTAAACAATTAGAAAAGTGCAAACATCCTCCTCTATAAGTGGGCAAGAGATTTGAACAGAAACTTCTCTGAAGATAACAGATAAATAGCCAACAAACACATGAAAAAATGCTCATCATCTTTAATCATCGGAAAAATGAAAATCAAAACCACTTAAAGATATCACCTAACCCCAGCCCACACATCATAAAGTCCCAAAACACCAGATGTTGGCATGAATGTGGAAAGAAGGGTATACTTCTACACTGCTGGTGGGATTGCAAACTACTACAGCCTTTTTGGAGAGAAGTATGGAGAATCCTCAGAGATCTAAAAGTAGACCTTCCATTTGAGCCTGGAATCCCATTACAAGATATTACTGAGAAGAACAAAAATCATTTTACCACCAAGACATTTGCACTAGAATGTTTATTGTGGCTCAATTAATAATTGCCAAGTTGTGGAAGCAACCTAAGTGCCCATCAACCCATCAATGGATCAACAAACTATGATATATGTATACATGGAATATTATTCAGCCATTAATAAGATGGAGACTTTACATCTTTTACATTTACATGCATGGATTTGAAATACATTCTTCTTAGTAAAGTATCACAAGAATGGAAAATTAATACCCAATGTACCCCATACTAATATGAAATCAATATATAAACAATTACATACTCATAAGAACATTAAAAAAATTCTTTATCTTCCAAATAATAAATATTGAGTAATGACCAACTTTTATTAGCTATCTGTCCAAGAAATTTGTACAAAGAATACTAAACTCTCTTAATAAAATTTCTCTTGACATCAAGAGGCATTTAATGTTGATATTTGTGTCATGAGCCTTAAGAATGAGAAGTAACAGAAAACTTTTTTTGTTATTAGAAAAAGCTATCGATACGCAGAAGTTTATATTATGGATCCCTGAACACTGATGTCATGTTATTTTCCTTTTTACTATCTGTACGTTATCTAACATTTACTTATGTGATTCTCTTTCTTACGTATTAGCACATATTTTTGTACCAGGAGGCAGAGGAACAGTAAGTTGTGCATTCAAGATGGTTGAAGGTCCATGAGTCAAGAGAGAATCTTCAGGAGACCAGACCAACAGAGTGTGTGTACTCTCTGGAAGCTTCTTTTAATTTGGCACAAATAGGGCCACTGCTGTGACCATGTTAGCTACTCTGATTCTCATAGCTAAAATAGCTCAGTGGGAAAAGAGGGGGTGGTGACGAGGGCACTACAAATGGAAATGACATAAAGGGAAGAGATTGCAGTGGGGGAGGGTGACATTGACTGGGTTAGATGGGGCCAGGAGGAGAGAAGAGAATAAACATGGTCATTTAAGATTTCAGCTCTATAATTATAAAAATTAACTTCGATTCAAAGGGTTAACTCTGTACTTACTAACAGGATTCTGCAATGACCACAAAGCCACACCGTCAAACTCTCAAGCTATTCCCAGGCTACTGAGATTAGAATAGAGCCAGATTGATAATAATTTGTGTCAGAGAATATCCCAAAGACAAAGGCAAATTATTTGCGATTTTTTCTTTTGCTTTATTGAATTTGCCTCTTTTCCTTCTTTAGGTGTGGTTAAATATTGGCTCCATGTTCCTGTAGTAACATGCATATAATAATACATTGATATAAGTAAATGTTGGATGATGTGTTCATAATCGTGTCCTTACTCTACTTGTTTTGCATTTTCTAATTCACAGCCTTCCTAATCCTTTAAGCTAATTCTTGCAAACCATTTCAAAAGACTTCTGGCTTATTTTTTTTCCTAGCTACGTCTGGAATATTGCATCTGGTAGTCTATCTTTAACTTTCAAATAATATCATAATAAAAATCTATTATGAGAGAAGCTTTGCATTACTAACATTCACAATTTTAAATATCATGAGTCTTTAATTTTTTTTTTTTTTGAGACAGAGTCTTACTCTTTGCCTGGGTTAGAGTGCCATGGCTCACAGCAACCTCAGACTCCTGGAATCAAGTGATCCCCCTGCCTTAGCTTCCTAAGTAGCTGAGACTATAGCTGCCCACCATGACACCAGGCTAATTTTTCTATTTTTAGTAGAGATGGGGTTTCCCTCTTGCTCACACTTGTCTCAAACTCTTGAACTCAAGTTATCCTCCTACCTTGGCCTCCCAGAGTGCTAGGATTTACATATGTGAGCCCTTAAGCCTGGTCAGTGCTTAAATTTTTATTAAAAGCTTTCCCACAACACCTTACTTTAGACTCACCCTAAATTCTTTGGGGTTTTAAGATGGCTGGAAGTTGCTAGTTTGGGGGGACAAGTAGATGAGCTCTTTCAAAAGTCATGAGATCTGCAATGTTGCAATGTGTTTATGACACACTATGTCGGACCTGATAAATGATCAGTCAGTTAGGACCATTCAGATCTGCTTATTTTACACCGTGATCTATGAAGCCAGGTGTCCAAAGTGACCTTGGGGATGGGGGTGGGAGTAGAGTAAGGGCAGTACATTGGACGATGCTCCATGCCTGCCCTCTGGGTCCACTCACACCGGAACTCCTGTTTCTATCTGTTTTCATATATTACGCTTCAACATAAATTTATTCTGAATAAATATTTCATGGCCTAGAATGTTGAAAGCTCATAACATAAATGACCAGTGTTGTTTGAATAACAATGTACAGAATCCACATATTTGAAGCATTCAATATTTGTTGTCATGCTCAGGCATTCCAATAGCTAAAAGAGCAAAATTGGATATATTTTGCTTGATCAGTTAGATTTTATTCTAAATGCCTAGGGACTGTGCTTTCTTTTCCAAATGTTCGTATAATTTAGGTGTATAGGTTTATGATAGCAGTTCTTAAAAGACCTTTTCTTCCTAGGTACTTTTGGCGATGATTTGAACATATTGCAAAAAGATCACTAGAAATGTTTTAATAATTGTATCTATTCTGATGTTTTCGATCACAAATGATAAAAAAAATATTAAACCCTGATTCGGGGATTTATTGATTCACATTCCTGAAGACAACAGAGGTGAAGCTGGTTTGGGGATAAGTTAGGGCCTCAAACAGGGGTCAGTGCTCTTGTCTATTACATCAGTTGGCCCCACTCCCAGTCAGGTTCCTCTCTAACAGTCGAGATGGTTTTTAGAGATTCAGAACTCCATCTAGCCTTCTCAACAACTCGGGCAGAAAATAAAGTTCTCTGCAATTAGAAAAAAAAAAATCTCAGTTTTGATTCTTCCTGGTCCAGAACACACATGTTTGTGAAGCAGCTAGATGGACTATATCTAATTAATTACAGGCCGGTCTCGGGAGCCTGGGGGTGGTCACGCCATCTAAAACAGAGACTGAGAGAGGTTGAAGGGTGGTTCACTCAAGGGGAAATCACAACATTGTTAATCAAAGAGGAAAATCAGCACCACGTGGCAAATCTAACAAAGCTCTGCTCTAATTGTGCACGACTTTTGTTACAAATAGTATTTTCAATCAGCATTCAAAGTCTAAGATAGTAACCTGTTTTTTCTGTTCAAAGGTCTTAAAAAAAACAAAGTAAAAATAAAATGCTGCATTAGGAGAGCTAAATCAAAACACTGAAAATTGAAATAAGCTTTAAAGGACATCAATCTTTTTTTTTTTTTTTTTTTTTAATTTTTCCCTCTGATAAAACCTGAAAGGAGGGAGAAAGGCTGATTGGGGAATGAACCATTCCTCTTACATACGCCACAAAAAGTCTTCTTTTCTCAGTCCTCTTGCTTTTTCAGACAAAGAAAAGATAGAGGAATGAATTCCAGTAGTGATATCCAAGCAGTTCCTCCTCAGTGCTGAACTTCAGTCTCGCATTTCAGCTTCTTCTTTGCTGACTCTCTTCATCCTCCTAAAGGTTGAATGCCCAGGTTACCACTGGGATCAAAAAATTGGGATCAATACAGGGTGAAGGTGTTTTATGCCTCTTTGGGAAGAAGCAAAAATTCCTCAAAAGCAACAGGGCAAGACTACAATCTCACAACAACCTGCCTGTGCTCTCTCGCTATTTGTGATATAAATACTACAAATACACGTATTCATATAAATGAGAGATAGTTATTTTTAAACTATCTGCCATTGTTTCTTGATTTCATGCCCATACTCAAGTGACATCTTATTCTGAGTATCTAATTTGAGGTACTATATCCTTGGATTTGGGGATCCTTCCCTCGAATTATGAATGACTTTTCTCTTTGGATGCTAAGTTGATTCTACAGGTGGTATGAAATGACAATTTCCAGATACCAAGAAAGAGAAATAAGTCAAAGAGTTACACATTAAATTCCCTGTTGGTTCCCTATTAAAATGATTCTTATATTGTTATCAGTTTTCTGTCTGAAATGGGAAACTAAGTGTTGAAGTCCTCCTGGGCTCTGTGCTGGTGTTTTGGTTTGAACAACCAGGGCTGCCAAGGCCTTCAGCTGAGTCTCTGCAAGGAATTTTTGCTGCATCTGCTGTAGCTGCTGCAAGGGGATCTTTGCCCTTTTCACACAGAGTGTGAAACACTCTGGAGAACAAATGTGGTTGATGTTGAAAACCAGCAGCGTCTCAACAGTGGTAATGCCTTATATAGACAAGGGCATAGTCTTAGACCCTTGAAAAAAGGGATATGCTTTTTCTTTAAGTATCTTGGAAAGGTCTGGTTCCATAGGTGATGACAGACTCTCTAAACAAAGATATGGAATTTTCATATGTTATGGTGCTATCCTATAGACATATAATGTGTAAAATTTTTAAACGTTTTTAAAAAGCAAATGGAACAGGTGAGTTATATATTTTAACTAACATGTACAAAAATACATAATTGTGGCAGGTAATCAATCTAAAATGTCTTGTTGAGTTTTTCCCTCCCACTGAACTAAATCTTTAAAATCTGGTGTCTATTTTACATTTAACAACTAATCTCAATTTGTACTAGCCAATTTTCAAGGGCTCGGTAGCCACCTGTTACTAGTGGCAACAGTTAGCATTGCTGGTTATCAGCAGAATAAAGATTCTGCTGAGAGCAAAAATACAGATATTCCTACATCTCAAGATGCAGTTATCTTTACTATGTCTTGCGTAGAAGCAATGGTCACAAATTATTATTCTGCCCTCAGAAAAGTCATTCGGTGTCACGTTTCAGAGTCGGAAGGGCTGTAGATCTTCCCATGGCATCGACCCACTTTGTCCACACTGTTTTGTTTTGTTTTGGACTTTTAACCAGTTACCAATTTTCTCTCTTAAAACCAGACACCATGACATAACTTAACTAATTTTAAAACATGGACTCTGTCTTTTTTAGACTTATGCTCTTGTTTTCTTTGATGTCATTAAAGAAATTGCCATGGAGAGGAGACAGAGCATGACGATTTCTATTCCAGAATAATTTTGCTTTATAACCTCATGGTTGATAAGATTATGATCAGTTGGTCAGAATGGAAGCTGTATAAAACCATGTAATTACTTGTTCTTCAGTCAGAAAGTTGACAAGTTTCTTTATTAATCTGTTCATTTCTCTACTTTTTCTTATACCTTTCCTTCCTGGTAAATATTTTTACCGTGGGTGTCATAAAAATCAAACTTGAGTTTTTATTGTAACAAAATTACATACACATATATATTTAGGTAAGATATTGTAGTATAAAAATTTGATAACTAATTCTTTTCCTTTTTATTTCTCAATTCAGTTATCTGCATAACAACACCTACACGGAAGTTCACAATGTCTTTAAATGAAAATATAAATCATCTTTACTGTAATTATTTTGCCTTTTGGAAATACTTAACAAGATCATTAACAATTTATCATCCAATATTGATATGCAGTTCCACTGGGAGATACTGGTACTTGGTAGCTGCCTATATGAATTTTACATTGCTACATAACAAATTACCACAGGCCTAGTGGCTTAAAACTGACCTTATTATCTCATAGTTCTGTTGGTCAGAAGTCTGGGCACGACGTGACTGGGTTCTCT
This sequence comes from Nycticebus coucang, assembly GCF_027406575.1. NCBI lineage: Eukaryota > Metazoa > Chordata > Mammalia > Primates > Lorisidae > Nycticebus > Nycticebus coucang. The sequence goes on from NC_069782.1 coordinate 46,540,451, forward strand.
GCTCAGCATTCTGCAAGGCTAAAATTAAGGTGCTAGCTGGGGCTACAGTCTCATCTGAGGCTGAGGGTCCTCCCCTGAGCTCACGTGGTCATTGATAGAATTCACTGGCCTGCTGCTGTCAAACTCAAGGACTTCGTGTCTTTAAGACCAGCAGGAAAACCCTCTCATGTTTCAAATCTCCCAGAAAGAGCACATTCCCTTCTGAGGGTTTACCTGGTTAGGTCAAGCTCACCAAGGATAATCACCCTTTTAATTAACTCAGAGTAAACTGTTCAGAGCCCCTAGTTGCATCTACCAAATCCCTTCTGGCATATAACTAACCATGGGCCATCTTAATTACTTACAAAATCTCCCACAGGCTCTGAGCTCCCTGTCTTCCTCTGATGGTTCTCTCCTCTGCCAGCTTACCTTCCTAGGGTAACTGGCAAAAACCCCATAATCTCAGACCTCCTGTGGCTAAGCTGCAGGCATGTGACTTTGGTTTTGTGAGTCAGAGGCAGAAGTGGGACTTAACTTTGGGAAAGTACTGTAGGAAGGACACAGTGGGTGGGGGGTTGTTCATTCCTTCTGCTGACGTGGTTAGTGGCCCGGCTAACTTCCTGCGCGAGCCAGGTCTTTGGTGTGGTTCTAGAAATTGTTCTTGGAGGGTTCCTAGCAGTTTTCTGAGTTATCTAATAACTTTTAATAAGTTCATTTTCTACCTAAACAAGCTGAAGTAGACTGTGGTGCTTACAGAAAAACTGCCACTGGTATAACTCCTAATTTCCCTGTGTATACATACTTTATTATTCTGGAGGAAATAATGTCTTTGTTATATCATGACATTCAATTAAAGTTTTTTTCCCTTCTCAGAAAAAAGAAAGTGTTGTGGTTTGCAAGCATTTGACATCTATTATTTCTTTACTATTGAATTTCTGGAACATCGTTTATTGTAATGTTCCTGGAAATTTATATAAAACCAATATAAAAATAATTATGCCTGAATCACATGCATGCCTTAAATATTGTCCAAATATCCCCTCATTTCATGTCACCTCTCTTCCCTCAATCACACGAATACTGTTAAGAGATACAGTAGATCATTATGACCCAGTTTTGTAGCATCAGCTCTTGCTATTGGGACGGAGATATTAAAAACATCATAGCTGACTGTGGTCGCCTGGTGATGTTATTCCCATTACAATATTTCCCCTTTTTTGTTTGGCGTTGATGGTTGACAAGCTAGTTCTCTGTGCTGAATTCTTTTCTTCTTTTAAATTTTGTATTAACCACATTTCAATGTGCTGAATTTTTGTATAAAACTCTTTTCTTTACAATTTTTAAAATTCTAGGCAAGTTGCATTTTAACCACTATTGCGGTTTTTTTCCCTTCATGTTTATTTTGTATGATTAATTACATTCTAAATTCCAGGAGAAAAAGTATGTGAGGTATCTTGTAAACAAATTTTAATGACACTAAAATGCTATATATATTTTTTAATAGGCTTTAAAGCTAGTTGGATTTTATTGCTTTTATTTTATATCAACCACAATAGTATTTTTCACTGGTGTCATATGCCCAGGTTTCATTGTCATGGAAAGTAATCTACCCCGGATTACACCTGCGGTGCATCTGACAAGGGTATATGTGAAACGTGGCAAATATGGACGAAGCTGGTGAATGATGCCCCATGATCATATCAGCATACACAGCTATGATTTAATAAAAAAGAAAAAGAAGCACTGTTATAAAAAAAAAGAAAGTAATCTACCCCAATGATAAATAGTCTTATTTTTTAAATACACACTCACATATATAAAGAAGACACATTCATTATTAAATATTTTGCACATGAAATAACTTCGGTTTGTGACTCAATGCCTACTCAAATCGTTCACTAAATGATAAAGATTAGCCTTAATTTAATGCAAACAATAATTTTCAGTTATCTTTTTGTTTGTCTAAGCGTCATTGTCCTCATAGCCCAAAGCTCACACTTCTGCTTAGACCTGGACTTGCATCCGAGTGTGGCTGCTAACTCTCTGAGCGGCAGTGTCTATGGCGGTTACCACTTTGGCCTTCAGTTTTCTCATCTCTAAAGTAAGACAGACAAATTCTATGATTCTAAAATTCACCTTTAAGTATCCATTATTTATCTAATGTAATATTAGTAGAATTATTAAAGACATCATTCTTGTCATCATGTCTCTTATCCTAAAACAGGGTAGATGTGGAAGGAAATTGGACCGGTCCGTAGGGAGGTTGCCACAGGACCTGGAGCAAATGCTGTTAGAATCTGGCACAGCACAGTGGCGTAAGTTTGGAGGGTTTCAGAAATACAAAGTCTGCAGGCCGCATCACATGCCTCTGGCTTGGGCACCAGCAGAATGGCGATGCAAATCAAGTTAGGAATACAGGAGGAGAAGGAGGCAGGAATAAGGAGAGAGAGGTGGAGAAATGATGCCTTCAGGGTTTTACTCATCATCATCATCACAACAGCACAGCATCAGCTAAAATAGCCTTGCCTTGTATGCACCTATTTATGTGATCACAGTCAACAAACTTCACACAGGGAAAGGACATTATCTTACACACCAGAGCCAGAGCTGGGGGAATCCTACACCCGGTTCTTTAATGAAACAACATCGCAAGTTCTCTTTACCCCCAAGTACAACTGAGACCTCTCTGAGAATTGTCTCGTGGCCGGCTGGGGCAGGGAGACCTCAAGACACCCAGGAGGGGAGAGGAGACCTTCTGACACGCGGCAGGAAAAGAAGGTCATGCTGTGGGCACAACTTAGTAAACTTCAAAGGCGCCATTTGAAAAGGGTACTAAGAGACTACATTTTTAAAGGATTACTGTATGCGTCCAGTAAAACATGAAGGAGATGTGTTGTTTATTTCAACTTTTTTTTTTTTTCCTCAAATTGCTGAAAAGAAGCACTGTCTTACATGGACGGGCTGAATCTTCTCATCAACCTCTGGTGCCTGGAACATGGTTGGTGCTCAAGCAATATTTGTTAACTTTTTGTATCCTGATTTAAAAATGAGAAAACAGCTGAGATATCCCAATATTCAAACTCAGATCTCTCTGATAAAAAAGCCCAATTGTTTTAATCATTCTATTACTGCACTTAGTCCTAGCACTCTGGGAGGTGAAGGCAGGTGAAGTGCTTGAGCTCTGGAGTTAGAGATCAGCTCGAGCGAGGGGGACACAACTATCTGTACTAAAACAGAAAAAGTAGCCTGGTGTTATGGCGAGAGCCTATCGTCCCAGCTACTTGGGAGGCTGAATCAAGAAGATGGCTTAAGCCTAAGAGTTTGAGGTTTCTGGGAGCTATGATGTCATAGCACTGTACCCAGGGTGACAGAATGAGACTCTGAAAAAAAAAAAATATATATATATATGTATATATCTCCACCATACAATTGAAAATACAGTTCTAAAGTCCCAAGAGAAAAATCTTGCCTACAAATGCACATTTCACCATCACTGGCTTTTCTTTTTTTTTTTTTTTTATTGTTGGGGATTCATTGAGGGTACAATAAGCCAGGTTACACTGATTGCAATTGTTAGGTAAAGTCCCTCTTGCAATCATGTCTTGCCCCCATAAAGTGTGACACACACCAAGGCCCCACCCCCCTCCCTCCTTCCCTCCATCACTGGCTTTTCAATGACAATTGACATCGAGGGGCAGAATATTGTCACCTGGGCAGTGACTTTCAAACTTTTTGATTACAGCTTGGAATAAATTATTTTTACAGTGATTCAATACACACACACGATCGTGTGGGTGTCCTGTAACAATACCTACGCTTATTAAATGTGATATGTTCTCCTACTTTCAATTTTCTTCTTGCAACTCATCAACCAATCACACGATCCAGCGGCCGGCTGTCCTCTGCAGCTTGAGAGCTACTGCCATTAACGTCTATAGTGAAGCAGATGCCGATGGCGACCCACTGACCACTCCTGGCATGGAGATGCATCTCTCTGACAGGCTCTTGGTGTCACGCAGATGTGTGATTCTTGAGCACATCTTCGGTGTCAGAGGTTTCAAATAAAAGTCCGAATTTTCAGATTCTCTTGAGAAATGAAAAAAGTGTCCTGATACCCACACTCCCTGTTGGCTGACAGGAGCTGAGAGGCCGCTTCTTCCTGCTTCCCAAAGGACCCAGCCACTCCTCCTCTCCCTGACGCTGACTCTCAGCTTCCATTTAAGATTGTGTATTTTGTGCACGTGTGTTTTGTTGTTGTTGTTTCTTTATAAGAGAAAATATTACTGTAGGAAAGATAGAAACACTGCAGAGTAAGAGAACTGTGTTGTTTTTCTCTCCTCCCACCCACTTAGACTTGGGTTTGTGACCACAGTGCAGAGGGCTAGAAGCACAGAGCTGAGGATGGAAGCCTAGGAGTACCCCGAATAAAAGAGAAGGAAGAGGGCCCTGGAACGACTCAAAAAGGAATCACCAGAGGAGCGTCAGAGCAAACGCATGACAGTAGGGTGTTAAAGCCACAGGATTAAGAGCACCCACCATAGGCTACATGGTATTTTTAAAAGTCAAAGGCATTTGTGGATCTAACTGGCAAAAACTGCCAAAGAAAATTCTGTTCTTTTAGATGACTCATCTCGTATCTGACTACCACTATCAGGAGGAAACATAAATAAAGGATTTCAAGAATGGGGACCTATAATAACATGTAAGGACTCAGAGGATGAGGATACTGAACCCAGCAGTCAGAGATGATTTTTGTGGTGGTGTTTTTTAGCTTGAATGAGACAGTGTCTCCTGCACATGCAGAGCTATTTGGAGTAGGGGTCCTGAGACAGGTGGTAATGGATTAAGACCGAACACTCTAGCGTATGGTTAGACATCCACGGGAGTGGTTCAAGCCACCTCCCCCCGGCAGGTCTGAGAGCCTGGCACTGTCACTGAGGTCAGAGTGTGGCCTGATAATGCTTTTACTAAGCCTTGAGTCTGTTCTCGTCTTGGCTGCTGTCATGGGATGGGGATGTCTTAGTCTGCTTGAGCTGCTATAACAAAACACCATAGACTAGGTGGTTTATAAACAACAAAATTGTATTTGTCACAGTTCTTGGAAATCCAAGAAGAAGTTGAAGCCCAGGCAGATTCAGTGTCTGGTGGGGAGCTGCTTTCTGGTTTATAGGAGGCATCTGCTCACTGTGTCCTTATGTGGGGGAATGGGCCGCGGCTCTCTCTTGGGCCTCTTTTGGGGGTACTAATCCTGTTCATGAAGGCACCACTCTCATAATCTAATCACCCCCCAAAGTTCCCAGCTCCTAATTCTATCACATTGTGGATTAGAATTTCAACATATGAATTTTGGGGCATCTTGATCCATTTTTGTATTGTTGTGAAGGAATACCTGAGGCTGGGTAATTTATCTAGAGAAGAGATTTAATGGCTCACAGTTCTGTAGGCTGTGCAACAAGCCTGGTGCCAGCCTATGCTGCTAGCAAGGGACTTGGGCTAACAAGGGAAAGAGAAAGTGGTGGAGGTGTCAGGCTCAAGGGCTTTAAATAATTTATGAGGGATATTCTCCCCAAAACTATTCCCACCAGACCCCACCTCCAACACTGGGAGTTGAATTTCAATGTGAGATGCAGAAGGACAAAGAAACCATATCCAGACCATAGGGGGGTGGGGGGACAGAAGCATTCAGATCATAGCAGCATACAAAATAAGTTGAAGGGCTAGGAATAGACTTTGAGAGAAGGAGTTAGTTTGCTCAGGGAAGCCATTGACAATTAGCATTAATGGGAAGTACCCCTGATAGCACCTGGAATACTGTATCATTTCAATAAATTGGTAGTCTTAAATTTTGATTACAACACAAACATTGCTCAAGAATTAACAATTGAATAGTGCAGTAGATCCTTTAGAGGAAGGAAACAAAACAAGCTGTGCTATATTTGAAAAAGAAACTAAACTTTTAACACAAACTAAAAATAATTTTAAGAAGGATTTCCATCTTACCATTACTATTTTTTTCCCCCTTAACGATGAAGGAAGAAGAGAAAAAAACAGAAAAGAAAAAGCAGACTATTCTAGCCTAAATGTCATCCTTGGAGGCAGAGGAGTGTTTACTTTTCTTTTGTTCTTTCAAATGCCAAGGGAGCAATACAAGCTGGGGCTTCTCTGCTTTTCATCTGCCAGGAAATAGCAGACAAAGGCCAAGCTCCTCCTAGCAGGGCAGGGACAATTGTGTTTCCTTTTTTCTATTCCCCGTGGAGCTGAGCCTTTTAAAAAATCTGCCAACTGTGCTTCTCTTGTGTTCCAAACACTGTGACTTATGTTTATTCCTTACATAACACATTTTCCTTTTTTGTGTGTGTTTGCATGTTTATTTATTTATTTTTATTAAATCATAGCTGTGTACATTAATGAGATCATGGTGCACCATACACTGGTTTTATAGACCCATTTGACACATTTTCATCACACTGGTTAACATATCCTTCCTGGCATTTTCTTAGTTATTGTGTTAAGACATTTATATTCTACATTTACTAAGTTTCACATGTACCCTTGTAAGATGCACCACAGGTGTAATCCCACCAATCACCCTCCCTCTACCCATCCTCCCCCCTCCCTCCCCTCCCTCTCTCCCTTCCCCCTATTCTTGGGTTATAACTGAGTTATAGCTTTCATGTGAAAGCCATAAATTAGTTTCATAGTAGGGCTGAGTACATTGGATACTTTTTCTTCCATTCTTGAGATACTTTACTAAGAAGAATATGTTCCAGCTCCATCCATGTAAACATGAACGAGGTAAAGTCTCCATCTTTCTTTAAGGCTGCATAAGATTCCATGCTATATATATGCCACAATTTATTAATCCATTCGTGGATTGATGGGCACTTGGGCTTTTTCCATGACAGCAATTATGAATTGGGCTGCAGTAAACATTTTTTCCATATTTTACCCTAAGTTAGAATGATAAATACTTTGAAGTGTTCACAGTGAAAAATTCTATAATTCTTTGATTATGAATAAAGAGTTGAGCTGCTAAAATATTGTAAGTGCAATTTTCCTAGAATTAATATACACATATGTAAGACCCTCCATGTGTTAAAAAGCCAGCCATAGCATGAAGCAATCAATCCTCCAAGACCCAAGATTTTCTGATGATTAAGATAATGTGTATAGATGATATACATTATAATGAGAATTTTATTTCAGGTTTGATTAGGTAATAGGACAAAAATGCCAAGTGATATAGAAGGGCAAAAATAATATTTGGGCTTATTAGGCTCATGAGGGTCACTTTGCTACCCCAAACTCATCATTGGATTAATCTCTCCTCCACTGTGAAGGGAGACCAGCTAGTTTAGCCCAAATCTCTGCAGATGAATCATGAAGCCAGGAGGGAAGGAGAAGGCCCTTGAGAGGATCCAGAAGATGCGAGATGCTCGTACTTAAGCAAATTAACAGAGGAGGTCAGAATAAGACAGTGAGGAGCCATGCGTGTTTAGAGCATACAGCAAGAGATAAACAATAGCTACTCTGGTTTGTTTATTTATTTATTTATTTATTTATTTGTTTATTTTGTTTTTGACAGAGTCAGTGCAGCGAGATCACTGCAGCCTCAAACTCTGGTTCAAGCCATCTTTTTATTTCAACCTCCCCAGTAGCTGGGAGTACAGGCACATACCACTGCACCTAGCTAACATTTTTTTTAAAAAATTGGTGAGATAGCTTCTCTCTGTGTTGCCTGGACTCCAGTCTCAAATTCTTGGCCTCAAGTGATTCTCCCGCTTTGGCCTCTCAAAGTGCTGGAATTACAGGCATGAGTGACCAAATTTCTGTTCTTTAAAAACTACCCAGAGTCAGATGTTTTTGTTATAGCAGCACAAAACTGTCAAAACAATAGCTCTTGTGATTAGAATAGAGAAGTTCCAACTGCCATACAGTTTTGCTACTTCTATCACAATAATGTTGACACTTCAGGTATATTTTGCATCCCTTTTATTCTTTGAGGCATACTTATATTTTATCCTATATGAACCTCGAAAAACTTGGTGAGGAAGTAATAAAAAACTCTAACAATCTTATTTTCATTTCATAGGTAACTAAACCAAGGCTCAGAGTCCTTCCACTAGTTACTTAGGGAGTGCAGCCACCTGGGGGGAGAGTCCAAATCTGTCTGCACTGTAATGTGAGCTCACAAAGGAGATCACAAGGGTAGGACCCCTTGGCCTTTTCATCAGCCTTGCAAAGCTAAATATGTATATCTGAGATCATGAAGATTTTTAGGGCTCTTCACATTTTATGGGGCCAACTGTAGCCAATGTTGCCATTATAGTCAAGTTTCTATAACCATTGACTGGCTCAGCAAATATTTATTATGGAGGAAATTAGAAGATATTCAGTATATGATCATTTGAATACATAAAAAGATCTGCTATGAGCTTAGCAATATCAGATTATTTCTAGGCCACAGCTACTACTATAATATGAAAAGCAAAGATTTGTTTTCCACATTTTATAATTTTATGGCAACAAGATCAGCTTTCTAGTACAAAAGCCTCAAAGGCCAAAAACTATTTTTTTTATAAATTAAACTCCATTAAGGTTATAGTCAGGTAGCAAAATTTGTTGCTGCAGGGACAGTTAAGCATGGAGAAAAGGGACTAGAGAAATAGGGACGGTGTGATTCTCACTCTGGTGGTGAGAACGCCTGCAGTCAGCATCCGGTGGAATGACAGGGGTGGTGACATTGGGAGGATGTCCAGCTAAAGGAGCACAGTTCTGGATGAACTGCTTCTTGAGTCATTTTAGTTGTGACTCTGGCTTTTCAGCCTTGCTTGCTGCCCATTTTCTACACCTCTTTCTCTGGCTATTCTGGCTATTCTGCAAGACACTTGATAACCTTCTATTTCAGAGAGAGTTCTCCGGATAAACAACTAATAAGATATGCATATATAAAGAGATTCATTATAGGGAAGTGGCTCATGCAACTACGGAGGCTGGCAAGTCCTGATGATACAGGGTTCCCCCACTCAAGGCTGGACAGGGAACCCCAGTTTTCCTAGGTCTGGACAATTTCTTGGAGGGGACAACTTGACCTTTTGCCCTGAGCTGGAGGGACTGCATTCATTCATTTGTAACACTCATTAGCATTGAAAAAGTGTTTCCACCTACCATGTCCCGGCCAAATGTAATTCTCAAGACCTTATACCTCTAGACAACAGACCCACATGGAATCTCCCCACATAAGTCTTTCCCTCTGCCAAAAGCTCTAGTGCTTTTCACTCCCTCTGTATTTCTTTCTGTCTAATAAAATCCTATCTTATCACTAATCTGTGGTCCGTGGGTTCATTCTTCAAATTCCTGAGATCAAGGACCTACTGAAGGAATTCCCATAACACTAAGATCTGCAAGGTAGGTAGGCAAGATTGAGGAGGTCCCATGGTGTATTTCTAGTACAGTGTTTTCTAACCTTTTTATCTCATGGCACACTTGAACCTACAGTTAAACTTCCATGCACACTTAAATTATGCTGATAAAATAAAAAGAGTAAAGAAAAGAATATACTTACTATGCTTTGAATTTCTTTAGAAAATCATTTAATTAACGATCTTTAAAATTTTTCACAGCACACTGGTTGAAAATCAATGTTCTAGTATGAAGCCTTGCGGGCTCAAGACACAGAGAAGCCAGTGTTCAGTGCAAGTGTCAAGGAGGGGAAAAGCCAATATTTCATTTCAAAGGCAGCTAAGCAGGAAGAAATTTCTCTTATTGGGATTTTGCAGGGATGGGGGTGGAGACTCCCCTTTTTGGTCTTTTCGGGTCTTCCACTGATTAGATGAGGCCCACTTGCATTGGAGAGGACAAAGTGTTTTGCTTAATCTGTCGATTTGACTGTTAAAACACCCTTACAGAAACACGTATATCAATGCTGGACCACATGGATGACAATCTGTGACCCAGTCAAGTTGACACGTAAAATTAACCATCGTATTTTTCAATCAATACTTTTCTGCTTCAATTGGTGAAAGTTTGTTTCCTTCGCTTGGAAATAAAAACCCGTGATTGATTAGTAGCACCAATGAATTCATTTGTTCATGTGAAAAATAGTTATAAACTGAGTGCTGTGGGTTAGTCACTGCCCTCGCTGTTAAGGGGGCAGAGGTGGATATGGTCCAAGAGGCATTTGTCTTTATGAAAATGAACTTTTAGTGAGGAGTAGAAAGATAATAAACAAGAAAATAAATACATGAATAAAATAATATCAGCTAATAAGAAGTGGTATGAACACAGTAATGACAGACCCGTTCTACCTTGGATTAGGAAGTTAAGAGATCTCTCCAAAAAGGTAATGTTTGAGCCAAGACTGGAATGCAAAAAACGTCTGGGGGTGGGAAAGTCTGGGGACAAGGTGTTCCTGGCAGGGAGAATATAGTGAGAACAAGGGTTCCTCTCAGTGGAATGAACTTGCTGTATTTGAACAATATTGAAAAGGAGAGTGTGGTTAGAGCCCATGAGGAAAGGGATAGCAGGGCACAAAGTCAGACCAGGCTAGATCTCATAGATCTCACAGGTCACAGAAAGGTTCAGATTTTATTCTAAGCACATCTGGCCACCATTTGAAGGTTTTAGCTAAGGAAGGGAAAGGCACTGGTGCTCAGTGCTTGTGGAGAATGGGTCATAAAACAACAGGGTGGAAGCTAGCGCACCTGCTGGGTGCCTGTTGCGGGAGTCCCAGTGACATGGGACAGCCACAGAGGGCTTTTCCTTCAGGACCCCTAAGTGTTGCTAGATGGAAAAGTTTAGCAGAGACTAAGTAGAGGAGAAGCCATATGCCTTGAGTTGCTTATCTTACACCTCTGAAAAAAACAGTTTATTTTAATCAAGGGCGCCATGAGCCAGGGCACTGTGTAAATGCCTGAATAAACACTTCCATTTCAAAGCAATGGAGAAGGTTGAGGCAGTTTCTTTGTTCAATTTTATGTAATTTTCCATCCCATTCAGCTGAGAATAAGAAGCAGGGAAATATCATTGCTCTATTTTTCAGTTTTGTGATAGAAATAAAAATATAACCCCCCAAAAAGCAAATTTCGTTTTCCTCACACTGTAATATTTTCTTGGTTAATTCAACGTTTCAGGATGAAATGTTTGCTTGAAATGATAAAAATATAGGCTAGTACAGTCATCGTACAAACAGTTGTCTTAATCTAGAATATAGATTATATATTCTGTATAGTACTGTGCTATGTGTATATAAACAAGCCAGATAGGTTGGAGACATGGTGTCTAGGGTTTCAAGTTTTTTATAATCAACCCAGTAAAATCAATAAAAAGTTATCAACAGCAAATATTGATAACATATCACTATTTATTGGTCCTATTTTTACCTCTGGAATTATTTCTAATCTCAAATAAAATGAAAACATGTCAGCAGTTTATGAAATAGTTCAATGAAAAGGTTCTTATTTTGCCCTTCACATTTGGCTACAGGACACAACTACCAGAGGGACTCTACCTACAAGTTCAAATATTATGACTGAGTTATTTGTACCCTCATATTAACCTGAAATAAAAGGTATATATATAAAATATTAATTAATATTAATTAATTTAATTTAATTAATTTAAGTAATTATTTAAAAAAAAATTTTTGCAATTTTTGGCTAGGGCTGGGTTTGGAACCCACCACCTCTGGTATATGGGGCCGGCGCCCTACTCCTTGAGCCACAGGTACCGCCCTTTAAAATTTTTTTTATTGTTGGGGATTCATTGAGGGTACAAGAAACCGGGTTACCCTGATTACATTTGTTAGGTAAAGTCCCTCTTATAATTGTGTCTTGCCCTGCAAAAGTATGTCACACACCAAGACCCCCACCCCCCTCCTTCCCTCTCTCTGCTCTTCCCTTCTTCCACCTCCCTCCCTCCTTCCCTCTCTCTGTACTCTCCCCTTCCCCCACCCCCCACTGTGTACTAGGTCATTAATTGTCCTCATATCAAAATTGAGTACATAGGATTCATGCTTCTCCATTCTTGCAATGCTTTACTAAGAATAATGTGCTCCTCTTCTACCCAGGTTAATACAAAGGATGTAAAGTCTCCATCTTTTTTAATGGCTGAATAGTATTCCATGGTGTACATATACCACAGTTTGTTAATCCATTCCTGGGTTGGTGGGCATTTAGGCTGTTTCCACATTTTGGCGATTGTAAATTGAGCTGTGATAAATAGTCTAGTACGAGTGTCCTTATGGTAAAAGGATTTTTCCTTCTGAGTAGATGCCCAGTAATGGAGTTGCAGGATCAAATGGGAGGTCTAGCTTGAGTTCTTTGAGGTTTCTCCATACTGCCTTCCAAAAATGTTGTATTAGTTTGCAGTCCCACCAGCAGTGTAAAAGTGTTCCTTTCTCTCGCCAGCATCTGCAGTTTTGAGATTCTGTGATGTGGGCTATTCTTGCTGGGGTTAGATGGTATCTCAGGGTGGTTTTGATTTGCATTCCTCTAATAATTAGGGACAATGAGCATTTTTTCAGATGTTCACTGGCCATTCGTCTGTCTTCTTTAGAGAAGGTTTTATTCATCTGTCTTCCCCAATATCCCAATTGATCTATGGGATTGTTGGCTTTTTTCATATGGATTAATTTGAGTTCTCTATAGATCCTACTTATCAAGCTTTTGTCTGATTCAAAATATGCAAATATCCTTTCCCATTGTGTAGGTTGTCTGTTTGCTTTGGTTGTTGTCTCCTTAGCTGTACAGAAGCTTTTCAGTTTAATTAAGTCTCATTTGTTTATTTTTATTGTTGTTGCAATTGCCTTGGAAGTCTTCATAAAGCCTTTCCCCAGACTGATATTGTTAAGTGTTTTCCTTATGCTTTCTTTAGGACTTTTATCGTTTCATGCCTTAAATTTGGGTCTTTAATCCATCTCGAATTTTTCGTGATAGAGAAAGTTGCGAGTCCAGTCTCACTCTTTTACATATGGATATCCAGTTCTCCCAGCACCATTTATTGAATAGGGCAGCAGTTCTCAGCCTGTGGGTCATAACCCACAGGAACTGTATTAAAGGGCGGCAGTAGCGGGAAGGCTGAGAACCACTGGAATAGGGGTCTTTCCCACAGTGTATGTTCTTTTTTGGTTTATCAAAGATTAGGTGGCTGTAAGATGTTTCCTAGCTTTCTATTAGATTCCAAATGTCTATGTCGCTATTTTTGTGCCAGTGCCATGCTGTTTTAACCACTATGGACTTGTAATACAGCCTGAAGTCTGGTATGCCGATGCTTACCAAAGCATCTGGCTTTGTTTTTATTACTAAGAACTGCCTTAGCTATACGTGGTTTTTTTCTGGTTACATACAAAATGAAGTTATTTCTTCCAAGTCATGAAAGTACAATGTTGGTGTTTTAATAGGGATGGCATTGAATCTGTAGATTGCTTCCCAGCCAGGAGCATGGTATGTTTTTCCATTTGTTAATATCCTCTGCTATTTCTTTTCTTAGGGTTTCATAATTTTCTTTATAGAGATCCTTCACCTCTTTCGTTAGGTATTTTCCTTGGTATTTCATTTTCTTTAAAGCTATGATGAAGGGGGTTGTGCCCTTAATTAGCCTTTCATCTTGGCTGTTATTGGCATATACAAAGGCTATTCACTTGTGAACATTGATTTTATATCCTGAGACATTACTGTATTTTTTGATGATGTCAAGGAGTTTTGTGGTTGAGTCTTTGGGGTTCTCTAAGTATAAGATCATATCATCAGGAAAGAGGGAGAGTTTGATCTCCTCTGCTCCCATTTAGATGCCCTTTATTTCCTTCTCTTGCCTAATTATATTGGCTAGAACTTCCAGCACTATGTTGAATGGTAGTGGTTCCAGTTCTAAGTGGAAAAGCTTTCAGTTTTACTCCATTCAGTAAAATATTAGCTGTGGGTTTGTCATAGATAGCTTCAATTGGTTTAAGAAATGTGCCACCTATACTATACTCTTCAGTGTTCTAATTAGGAAAGGGTGCTGGATTTTATCAAATGCTTTTCTGCATCTATTGAGAGGATCATATGGTCTTTGTTTTTGCTTCTGTTGATATGGTGAATAATATTTATGGACTTGCATATGTTAAACCAGTCTTGCATCCCTGGGATGAAACCTACTTGATCATGATGTGTAACTTTTTGATGATAAGCTGTAATCTATTGGCTAGGATTTTTTTGGGAATTTTGCATCACTAATTTCATTAGTGAAATTGATCTGATGTTTTCCTTTTTAGTTTGTCTTTTCCTGGTTTGGGTAAGGAGACTCCTTCCCTAACACATTCTACAAAGCAAACATCACTCTGATACCAACTTTTGGAATAATTTCTGCAGTATGGTAATAAGCTCTTCTTTGAAGTTTTGATAGAATTCTGGCATGAGGCCATGGGTCCAGATGGCCTCACACCAGAAGGTTGGGAGAATTTTTATTGTTTCTTTGATCTCAGTGCTTGAAATTGGTCTATTCAGGAGATTTATTTCCTTCTGGCTAAGTTTAGGGAGAGGGTGTGATTTCAAATATTGATCCATTTCACATTGTCAAATTTTTGGGCATAGAGTTTCTGGTAGTATTCAGAGATAATCTCTTATAACTCTGTAGCATCTGTTGTTATTTGCCTTTTATCATTTCTGATTGAGGTTACTAGAGATTTTACTTTTCTATTTCTAGTTAGTCTGGCCAAAGGTTTATCTATTTTATTTACTTTTTCAAAAAACCAACTCCTTGTTTCATTAATTTTCTGAATGATTCTTTTGTTTTCAATTTCATTTGTCTCTGATTTAATTTTAGATATTTCTTTTCTTCTGCTGAATTTAGGCTTAGATTGTTTTTCTTTTTCCAATTCCATCAGATGGCTGTGAATTTGTTGATGTACTCTCTTTCTGTTTTTTGGATGTAGGCATCTAAAGCAATAAATTTTCTTCTCAGGACTGCTTTTGCTGTATCCCATAGGTTTTTGTAGCTTGTGTCTTCATTGTTGTTATGCTCAAGGAAGTTAATGATTTCCTCTTTTATTTCTTCCTCCACCCAACTGTCATTCAGCATAAGGTTGTTTAATTTCCATGCCTTTGCGTGGGTGTGAATGTTTTTCTTGGAGTTGAGTTCCACCTTAAATGCCTAGTGGTCTGAGAAGAAACAAGGTAGAATTTCAATTCTTTGGATTATGTTGAGGTTTGTTTTGTGTCCTAGTGTATAATCATTTTTGGAGAATGGGATGAGGAGAAGAATGTGTATTCTTTAGCTTTGGGATGGAATGTTCTATATACATCTGTCAAGCACAGTAGTTCGAGGGTCTCATTTAAGTCCCTTATATCTTTGTTTAATTTCTGTTTAGAGGATCGGTCCAGCTCTGTAAGAGGAGTGTTAAAGTCCTCTGTTATTATGGTGTTATAGGACATCATATTGCTCAGAGTAAGTAAGGTCTGTTTCAAGAATCTGGGCGAATTTAAGTTGGGTGCATAAATATTTAGAATTGAAACATCTTCTTGTTGTATTTTTCCCTTGACCAATATGAAATGACTATCGTTGTCTTTTTTGACTTTAGTTGCTTTAAATCCACATGTATCTGAAAATAAGATTGCAACCCCTCTTTTCTTCTTAATTCTGTTTGCCTGAAAAAATGTCTTCCAAACCTTGACTCTGAGTTTTAATTTGTCTTTTGAGTCTAGGTGTGTTTCCTGCAGATAGCAAATGGATGACTTGTGTTTTTTAATTCAATCAGCCAGTTTATCCCTCTTCAGTGAGGAATTCAACCATTAACATTTATTGAGATAATTGGTAAGTGTGTTAGAGTTCTTTCTATTCAACTTATTTTGTGAAAGTCCTTTGCTTAGTTTTATTTTCTGCATCATTGTGGAAGTTAGGTTCTGTCCTTTAATTTCTGGGTGCTTACTTTGCTGGT
The DNA here is from genome assembly GCF_027406575.1 of Nycticebus coucang. NCBI lineage: Eukaryota > Metazoa > Chordata > Mammalia > Primates > Lorisidae > Nycticebus > Nycticebus coucang. The sequence continues at coordinate 46,556,343 of NC_069782.1, forward strand.
GGTCCATTGTGATGGTCAGTGTGTAGAACAGGTTGAAGTATTTCCTGTAGAGCTGATCTTGTTGTGGCAAATTTTTTCAATGTTTGCATATCAGTAAAAGATTTGATTTCTCCCTCAATTGTAAAGCTTAGCTTAGCAGGATAATTCTGGGATGGAAATTGTTTCGTTTAAGAAGATTAAATGTAGGTGACCATTGTCTTCTGGCTTGAAAAGTTTCATTAGAGAAGTCTGCAGTCACCCTGATGGATTTGACCCTGTAGGTCAATTGGTGCTTGCAGCTTGCAGAATCTTTTCTTTTGTCTTGACTTCAGACAGGTTCATCACAATGTATCTTGGAAGAAGCTCTATTTGAGTTGAGGTGATATGGGTCCAATATTCCTCTGTAAGAAGTGTGTCAGAATCTTTGGTGATATTTGAGAAATTTTCATTTATAATATTCTCTAGTGTGGCTTCCATCCCCCTGGGGCATTCTTCTTTCCCTTCTGGGAGACCTATAACTTGTATGTCTGAATGCTTCATAAAATCCCATAATTCTGTCAATGAACGTTCTGCTTTCTGTCTCTTCTTTTCTGCCTCTTTAACTATCTGAGTTATCTCAAGAGCTTTGTCCTCTATCTCTGAGATTCTTTCTTCTGCATGGTTTAATCTGTTGTTGATACTTTCTATTGCATCCTTAAATCCCTAATTGCTTCAATTCCTTCAGCTCTGCTATATCCTTTCTATATTCTTCATATTCATCTCTTATTTGGTTCTGTTTTTGAATTTCCTTTTGGTTATTTTCCACTTTCTCAGCAATTTTGTTCATTGTTTTTATCATTTGTATTTTAAATTCCCCTTCTGTCATTTATTTATATGTGGAATCCTCTGCAGTAGCTACCTCATGGTCCCTTGGGGGAATTGCTCTGGACTGGTTTTTCATGTTGACAGGATTTTTCTGCTGATTCTTCCTCATGAGTGTTTTCTTTTATCTGTTTCCTTGCCCTAATTTTCCTTGCACTTCCTCTTGTTCTTTAAGTTACCGTGCCTAAGGTTTTGATGAGTCCTTTTGGTACAGGACTAAAAGGGTGAGACGATTGAAGAGCAAGAAGGGAAAAAAGATTAAAAAAGAAAGAAAGAAAGAAAAGGGTGGTGCCTGTGGCTCAAAGGAGTAGGGCACTGGGTGTTAGGTTCAAACCCAGTCCTGGCCAGAAACTGCAAAAAAAAAAAAAAAAAAAAAGAAAGAAAGAAAAAAGAGAAAGGAGAGGGGTGAGTAAAAGGGAATATTGATAAAAAGAAGAGAGGCACAGAAAGAGGGAGATAGGAGTAATACATTTGTACAGTAGGGTATTTTGTCCCACACCTTAAAAACCCCCAAACCTCTAGGGGGCTGGGTTGGGTGGTTTCCTTGAGGTCAGCAGCTCTTTGCCAGCCTGAACAGAGACAGTACTCCACCTCCACCAAATAGATAGGAAAGACAAAACCACTATAAATCAAACCAAAACAAACAAACAGAAAACATTACAGGATAATATTGGGGGAAACCATATAACAGGGGCAGAAACACTAGCAAAAATGAAGTTCTATTATTAAAGAAGACAACAATGGAAAATATATTTAAACCAGAAAAATAAAGAAAGAAAGAACAAAAGAAAAATCTAGGGGGAAAATGTTGAAGTGAAAAAAAAAAAAAAAAAAAAGCAGTATATATATCTTGCTGAATATTGTCTGGGCAACAGGTGATCTTCTGGGGTATGAGATGCTTATCACAATGCTGATATAGCTGTATGAGATGGAGATTGGAGGCCTCTGCTTAATTCTTTGCCCTCAAACCCCACAGGTTTGAGATCCTGAATCTCTCCTCAGTCCACTTAAAAGACACTTTAAACTGTCAACCTTTGCTAAGCAGAAGCTTTCCCAGGAAATCACTTGTCACTGGGATCTCTCCTGAAGTGGCTGCCCACTTTTCTGGTGCACAAAACCAGCCTCACTCTATGCCTCTGAGGGCCAAAGCTGCAAGGTAGTCCTCCTACTGCCAAACACTGAAAGCTCTGCTCTTCCCTGTGTCTCAGTCCCAGCCTTTGGTGCTGCTCACAGTCACGAGATCACTTGCCCAAGGTCACCCAGCCGGAGCTTCGCCCTGTGACCCTGAGGGTAGAACCTGTGGGGAAGTTCTCCCACGATGGCTGCAGCATAGCCCACAGCTGAACAGTATTAGCTCCTTTCCAGCCCAGTGGCTCAGTCCTGGACCCTGGACAATGCTTAAAGTTACGTGTACTCTTGCCCAAGTTTTCCCAAGGTAATTCAACCTAATGCACAAGTCCAAAAAAACAAAACAACCCACAGGGAAGTCCTTCCCTGTCTGCAATCTCACTGCTGTTGTAGTTACAGCTGTGGCAGCATTAGACCCAAAGCAGTTACCTGCCACTTCTCCACTGCTTTTGTCCTCCTCCTAGAGTTCAGAAGTCTCTCACTGTCTCCCTGAATCCCCAAAGGCATGTTTCTGGGCAGAGCCTATCAGCCAGAGATGCCTGGAGTCTTCTCTCCCCAATCTCACCACACCCAGCTGTCATCTTGATCCAAACTAATTAAAAAATTTTTTGAGACCAAGTCTCATTCTGTTGCCCTGGGTAGAGTGCCTTGGTATCATTGTAGCTCACAGCAACTTCAAACTCCTGGGTTCAAGCTATCCTCTTACCTCAGCCTCCTAAGTAGCTAGAGCTACAGGTACCTGTCGCCATGACTGGCTATTTTTTTTCTATTTTTAGTAAAGATGAGGTATACCTCTTGCTCAGGCTGGTCTTAAACTCCTGAGCTCAAGCAATGCACCTGCCTCAGACTCCCAGAGTGTAAGATTACAGACACGAGCTACTGCACCCAGCCCTTTTTGTCTTTTTAAAAATTTCTGATAGAGCAAAAAATGGATAATTAGGATATTATCTAATTAATAAAGGCTCACTTTAGGCTCAGCACCTGTAGCACAGTGGTTATGGTGCCAGCCACATACACCAAGGCTGGAGGGTTTGAACCCAGCCCAGGCCTGCTAAACAACAAGGACAACTGCAACAGAAATGGCCGGGCATTGTGGCACACCTGTGGTCCCAGCTGCTTGGGAGGCTGAGGCAAGAGAATGAATCGCTTAGGCCCAAGAGTTGGAGGTTGCTGTAAGCTGTGACTTCACGACACTCTATTAAGGGCAACATAGTGAGATTCTGTCTCAAAAAAAAAAAAGGCTTACTTAATCATCTCCATGTACAACTGGTTTGAATTCTAAATGAAATGATTCGTAAGGTCAAATAATTGTAAATTTAGCTAACATTTTTTCAATCTCTTTGAATGAATTATTTTTTCCTTTTATTAATTATGCTTGAAGGAGATATATTTTCATATTCAGCTCTGCCAAATGTCTTTTTAAATTCACCTTACATGTATAAGTCTTCATGGAATCAAGTTTTAAGTGGCCATAGTAGAAATACTGGCAATATTAACTTGATTTTAGGCAAAAGATCAAAACTGAGAGATCAAATGATAATATTTAGATATTAGTAAGGAGACAGTATCTGACTTTTATGCAAAGCATCCCCTGTATCAAACATAGTGCCCAGTGCATTAAGTACATAAGCTCATCAACTTCAGGTGGAAGATTTGTAAGGCAGGATCATTAGTCCATAGAAAAGGAAGCTCCAGATAGGACATACGTCATAAGTGGCTGACCCAAGCTTAAAATCTATGTCTACTCAGTCCCAAATATTTCATGCTTTCTACATACTCTTTTTAATTCTCTTTTAGTGTTTTATAAAGTTTTGAGTCAAAGTTTTTCCATTAATTCTACTCCACCACATTCTAATTATAACCCTTCACACACACCACAGACAGTTCATCTGATGACTTGAAAATACTATTGTTTTTCTTCTGGCTATGAAGTAATATATACTTGTAGAAAACTTAAGGAAAACAAACAAATAAATATCACATATGTTCTTAGCAACATAAAAATAACCTCTCAAATGTTTTGCTATCTTTCATGTCTTCAGCATATTTCACATAAAGTTAGGTTATGTTCCCTCCCCAGCTTTGTTCAGAACTGTGTACGTATAACATTGTGTCCTTATGTTCTTTGTATGTCACTAAACATTTTTCAAATTATTTCAGTCCTTTGCATTCCATATATAATGCAAACCACTCTTTTGAATGGATGCATGAGAATGTATTAATCACTCTCTCAATTTTGATCAACTATTCTTATTCTTATCATATTATATTAAATATTCTTATTTGCCCACATTTCTGATTATTTGCTAAAAATACATTCCTGTAAATAGAATCACTATACATTATTTGCTAAAAATACATTCCTGTAAATAGAATCACTATATTCAAAAATATTTTATGGTTTCTGATGCATCTTGCCCAATTTCTCAGGTTCCTTTCCAGTAAAGTTGTTAACTATTTGTCCTCTTACCAGTCTTCCATGTCCTGTACCCACAAAATAACTGCCAACTCAAGAAGCAAAAATGACATCTACTTATGGCTTTAATTTGAAGTTGTGGATACTAAAGCAGTAGGATTCTTCTTGATGTGTTCATTTGTATTTTTCGTTTCTTCCATCATTTGATCCTCCACGTCTGTTGTTTTATTCCTGTGCAATTGAGTTGTAGAATTTTTGTTTCTTCTTTATTCATTTTTTTAAAGGGTTTTAATAAAATTGGAATAATCTGGTGTTTGGATGTGAGATAGAACTCACCTGTAAATTTATTTCAGCTCATTTATTCTTTGTGTTTAAAGGCTTTAAAATGTTTATTCTACTTGTTTAACGGTTATAATAGTCACAAGGTATTTTTTGGCGAATCAGTTCTGGTGGTTTATATTTTTCTAGGAATATATCCATTTCACCAATGGTTTATGTTTTATTGACATAAAGTTGAATTTTGAGATTTCTTTAGAGATTTAAATACTTTTCCAATATGGCTTTTAGTTTTGCTTAGAATTTTTTATGATTGATATTATTTTTGTGGTTGCTTTAAGTAATTAGGCTTACCAATTTTTTTTTTTTGCCCTTGCTTGATTTTTGATTACCAAAGAAAAAGAATGTTTGAATCAAGTTTAGCTTAAGTTGTTCTCTTTTTTTGATATAATACCACACTGTTTACACATCTACTGTGATATGTGAGGAAAGAGCTCGTCCCATGTTTTGCTAGAGTACACGGAGATGGATAGTTCCCCATCTCTGAGGGAGCTGGTCCGGAGGCACTAACAGATCGCTACCCTGAAATTCTCTCAGAAAAAGCTGAGGAATGTTCCAAGAGAGGTTAGAAACTTGGGCCTTATACATAAATGCAAAGAAAGCATGTTTTCAACATTATACTTATATTAATCAAAGCCTCTCTCTCATTTATTACCTCTCCATGTGAAATGCACTGAAATTGGAATGATATATCTCACTGCAATTATCCGTCAATTTCTGTGTGAATTTCTAAGCATTCCTTTTCATCTCTAATAGCATGATTTTATATTAATAGGTTCCTAAAAGTGTGTGATGGCCTAATTTCAGTTTAGATGTAAGAGAAATGCGTTGGAAGTTCAAGAAATTACCTTTAGTCCAATAATGCCGCAGTTAAAAGCAATTCCCTCTGGACTTTGATTCGTAGCGCCCCTTACTTTACTTTTCACTGACCTTGCCAGCTTTTAAACTTTTGTTATATTTTTTTCCCTACGGAATTTTAAGAGGTAGCTAATAGGCATTGTCAGACATGCCTGGTCTTCTTCTCTGCTTAGCCACAAATCTCTTTATCTGATACTAGGAAGTGACTGATGCCATCTGAAAATACACTCATGACTTTTTCTAGATTGCCACCTTCTCCATAACACCCATGAAGTCTTTTTCCACTTCTCCTGACTGAAAGGGTTACTAAAGCTAAACCCTCCACCCATATTCTTTTTGCCTTTCCCACACAGCTCCTAGGGTCTCTTGGGCAGGATTTCAGCTGCCTAAGAGATGCTAATAAACATTTTCTTTTGAGGAGTAGGGGAAAACACTAGGACTACTAATTACATTTTTTTAATCTCACCTCAAATTGTTTTTGCTTATACTCTGCAGTGTTTATATATAATGACAGTAGTACTAAGTATAATTTAGCAATAAATAAGCACATGTGTTCACTGAGTGAACTGAGCTGACCTGGGCGTACCGCATATCTGGCGATCAGCATGCAGGAAGGTACTGAGGAATGCTCTCAGGAGCAACACCCGTCGGGGGCAGGAGTGCATCGTGCTTCCTAACTGGGAAAGATTTTGCATCCCAGGATATATTTAGCAACATCTGGAGACATATAGGCATCTAGCAGGTAGAGGCCAAGGACTGCGGCTGAATACCCCGTAATACACAGGGTGGCTGTACAACAAAGAATCGTCCAGCTCAAAATAGTCAAGAGGGCTGAGTCTGAGAAACCCTGGGGTAAATGGAGAAGCTGGATGGCAAGCACAGCCAGGGCCTCATTTCACCGATGGGGGGCTCTGGAGTTAGGAGGCCCTTCACAGGATCTGACATGGACCAGTCATTGGATACAGGTTGCCCTCAGGAAGGAGGTCTGACCTCAGAAGTGCGGGTATCTTTGGCTGAAGGCAACTCCAAGAAAGCTAAGAGCAGTCAGCTGCCAACACCTGAAGTACTGAGGTGCAAGTGAGGACTTCAGTTGAAAAGGTTTTGGAGGGAGATTCTGGGTGTTAAACCACAGCATTACTGCCAGTGAAATCACTGGCTAGCTTTATTTCTCTGTCACCATTGCTGTTAAGGTGTTTTTTTGTTTTTTAATTTTTCATTGATAAATGATAATGATATGTATTTATGGAGTACAATGTGATATTTTGACACATGTTTACATTGTGGAATGATTAAATCAATCTGATTAACAAATCCATCACTTGAATACTATTTTTTTGTGGTGAAGATATCTAAAATCTACTCTTTTGGAAATTTTGAAATACATCATGTGTAATTATTTATTATAGCCACTATTCTGTACAAGAGATTGCTAAAGCTTATTTTTCTTTTCTAATTGCCTCTAAGTTTTGTTGAATCTTTATCTCCATGGATCTCTTTGCTACTAAGGGCAATTTCAGGTATCAACAAAAAATTCCATTTTTAGGCCTTCAAAACTCTGGTACAATTTATTTCAGAATGTTAATTCCTATTCAATGTAAAACCACTCCCCTTCCTCTCCACACTGAGAAAACTGGGATGACAGAAAATGGCGAATGTGAGCTGTCTTTGCACTTGTTCCTCTTATTTCTATGTCTTCTCCCTCCCTGCTTTTCTAAATGTTGGGCAAAGGCACCAGGAGATGTAAAAAGGTGAAAAAGTCTGGGGTCATAACGTAGAGAGTGTTGATCCAAGAATTATCACCTTTTCCATTTATGTTTTTCAGTTTCCCCATCTTCTGCATCATTTTCCTTTGTCAAATATATACTCTGAATCCTTTCATTCCAGACACTCACCAAGAAATAAAACTAAAAAAAAAAAAATGTGGCATCATCCTTCCTTGCATTATTGTACCTTTTTCTTTCTTTCCCCCCAAGGAGGAGGAGGTGGGACTTAACTGCCTCTGCTTCCTGTAACCTGCTGAGTTTTAACTCTCAGACATTTGACCTTCTGTTGGTCTTGCCTGAAACTCTTCCTCCAAAGACTGCACGTGACCTGCTGCTGGTAAATGTTAAAGCTTTTCCCCTCCCTCCATGTGATCTTTTTGCAGCAGTTTAACATGAAGGGACAGACTCACTTGGCTTCTTTTCTTGTTTTAACTTTTTTCTCCATTGTGAAATGGCACAGAGGGAAAGTGGTCAAAATAAAAAATACATCTCAATGATTACAAAGAAAACTCTTGTAATCACAACTTAGGGTGAGGCTGTGTGCACTTCCTGTACCCCAGAAGCCCCTTGCTGCAGCTTTGTAATCACCACCAGCTCAAAAATAGTCACTATGTTGTTATGCTAATTATTCCTTTGATTTTCTTTATAATTTTGCACTCAAGAATACATTTCTAAACACTATTGTTTGATTTTTGCCTATTTTAAAAAGCTATGTAAATGCCGGTCGTTCTTACTCTCCTGTGTATAGCTGCTTTTGTTCAATGATATGTTGGTAAGGTTCATTACTGCTGTGTGTAGCTGTGATCCCTTTTTAGTGTTGTGTTCTATTCCATTACACCATCCTATCACATTCATCCACTCTATTGTAGAAGGAACATTGGCGGTATTTCTAATTTTTGCCTATTACAAGCTATGTTGCTGTAAACTTTCTTGTACACATCTTTGTCTACACACATGTATATATTTATATTAGGTATTTACCTAGGAGCAGGAGTGGTGAGTTATTGGTTTTATGCATTTTCAAATTTAGTGGGAAATGGCAAACCATCTTCCAAAGTGATCGTATCCATTTCCACTTTCACCAGCAGTATATTAGAGTTCCCATTGTCGCATGTCCTTAACTACACCTGGTATTATAAATTTCTTAATATTACTATTCATGTGGGTTCATAATGATATTGCAATGTGACATCAATTGCATTTCCCTGATGGTGGATGAGGTTGAGCCCCTCTTTCTACATTTATGTGCCATTTTGTCTTGTGTTGTGAAATGCCTAGTTAAGTGTCTTGCCCACTTTTCTATTGTGTTGGCCATTCTTTTTCTCATTGATTTGAAAAGTTTTTCTAAGGTATGTTTTGGATTCAGCCTTTTTATTAGTTCTTGTCAGGGAGGGAGAGGAACAGATGGGCGCAGGAGACGCCTCATCTACTAGGAAACAAATGAGCCAGAGGGGGCTCCCAGGAAGAAACAGGTGACATGTCAAGGGGGCTTCCAGGGACTGAACAGATGTTTGGTTTATGATGGGGACGTCTCCAAGGACTGACCATGCAGAAAGACGTAGAGAAGCCACAAAGTGGAGATATGAGCAAGGCCACAAAAATGGTCTTTGAAGCATGCAGTAAAGTGTATCATCCAACGACCTGCTTTCATTAACATAGTGAAGTCACAGCTACCTGCGCCATGACAGTTTACAAATATCATGGCAACTCCTGGAAATTGCTTTGCAAGGATAGAAAAGTGGAGGATTCGCGGTTCTAGGAATTGTCTACCTTTTTCTCCAAGAAAAACCATGAATGTTCCATCTTCCATTGAACATATAGAATTGGGGGAATCAGCATAAAGGGGAGAAACCTTGTTAAACTCAGTGTCTCCTCCACTCCTCCAGGCCCGTTCCTTCTCTGGAACATACTATACTTTAATAAACTTTGGCACTTTGCCTGCTTGCGTCAGCTTGGTCTATTCATTTGCTCTGTGGACTTGGTACCAGTAACCATCCTTCAATACTGGGAACTAAGGACCACGGAATACGGACATGACATCTGATTCCCACTTCTGACATGAGTTTTGAAAATACCTCCAATTCTCAAATTCTTAGATTTTCTTTTGATGAAAAGCAGTTCTCAATGTTAGTGCATTTGATTTGGTAATATTTTTCTGAAGGATTTAAAGCTATATTTATTAGCAATAATGATGCATAATTTTAAAATAATATCTTTGTCAGTGTGTGGATTAGAATTATGCTGGTTTCATAAAATGAATAGAAAATGTTTCCTCTTTTGCATTTTCCAAAATAATATCTTTTAAGAATGTTGTTATTTTCCCCTTAAGTATTTCATAAAATTCACCAGGGAAAATAGGTTGGGCCTGGAATATTCTCTAAAGATGTATTTGGGTAATGATTTCAATTTCCTTAATAGATACAGAACCTTTCAGATTTGTATCATGTGTCAGTTTTAATAAATAATGTTCAAAAAATGTGTCCATTCAATTGGTCAATTTTTTGGCATATAGTTGTTAATAGTATTCCCTTGTTATACTATTAATGTGTGTACTGTCTTAGTGATAGCCCCTCTTTCATTCTTAATTACAATTTGAGAAGTAATAATTTGTTATCTTAATTTGTGCTTGATTTAATATAGTTAATGTTTATAAATTTTTTTGAATTTTTCAAAGAATTGACTTTTGACTTTGTTTCTCTATTATTTTTCTGTTGTCTCTTTCATTGATTGCTTATTGTTCTTTTTAAGGTTTCTCAAGGAGAAATTTTCAGTCATTGATTTCAGGTGCATTTAGTAGAACTGAAAGCCCTAAGTTTCCCTCTAAGCTCTGTTTCAGTCATACTATACAAATTTTTATATGTTGTAAATTTTTAGTTGTTGTTAAAAGTATTTTCTGATTTCCTCTTATGAGTCCTTCTTTGTTTTGTGTCTTATTTAGCATCTTCTGTTTGATTTGCATATATTAGGAAGTTTTCTATACACCTTATTATTTTCTAATTAATTTTCCTTAGTGGTCAGAGAACATCCTCTATTAAAAGTATTTTCTGATTTCCTCTTATGAGTCCTTCTTTGTTTTGTGTCTTATTTAGCATCTTCTGTTTGATTTGCATATATTAGGAAGTTTTCTATACACCTTATTATTTTCTAATTAATTTTCCTTAGTGGTCAGAGAACATCCCATGTATAATTTTAACCCTTTTGAAATGTACTAGACTTGTTTTATAGCCCAGAATATATAATAGTTCCTTTATGAACACACTATGTATGCATTAAAAGAAATGTATATTCAACAGATTTTTTTATGTACTGTTCTATAAATGGCAATTAGCATAGGATCGTTAGGTCAAGCATAATGGCTCACACCTGTAATCCTGGCACTCTGGGAGGCCAAGACAGGAGGATTTATTGAGGCCAAGAGTTCAAGACCTAAGAGTAAGATTCAGTCTCTACAAAAAACAAACAAACAAAAAAAAAAAACAGCTATTGTGGCATATATCTGCAATCCCAGCTATTAGGGAGACTGAAGAAAGAAGATTATTTGAGCCCAGAAATTTGAAATTGCAATGAGCTGTGATAATGCCACTGCAGTTTAGCTTGAGTAATAGAGTGAGACCCTGTCTCAAAAAAAAAAAAAAAAAAGTCAATAATTTTGTCCACTTCTTCTATAAGTTTACTGGTTGTCAGTTTCGTTCTATTAGTCACTGATAGTGAGATTTGATGTCTCCAACTATGTTTGAAAAGTTATTTCTCCTTTAAAGTTTGCCAATCTTTGTTTCATATATTTTCTTACCCTGTTATTAAATGCATGAACATTTACAACTGTCGTATCTTCTCAATGGATTGACACTTCTATAAGTATGAAAATTTCTTATTTGTCTCTGAAAATGCTTTTTGTCTTAAGGATGTTAAAACAGCCACTGCACCCTTTCTGTTTGCATCCCATTTCTTTTTCCATCTGTTTAATTTCTACCTATCTACAGTTTCACATTTAAATTACATCTCATACGCAGAAATCAACCAGGTTTTTGCTTGTAACTATTCTTCTGATCTCTGCTTTTTAATTGAAGTGTATGGATTGTTAACACTAATGTAATTATTGATAGGGTTAGATTAGACCTATCATTTTATTCTTTGTTTTCTGTATATATCTCTGTTTTTCTTTCCTCTATCTCCTCCCTTTTTTTTAGATTATTTGAATACTTTTAAAAATTATTTTAATTTACTGATTGACTTTTTATTTATTCCTTTTTGCATTAAATTTTAGTGGCTGCTGTAGGAATTAAAATATATATCCTTAATTCTTCACATTATGAAGTAAATATTTTACTGCTTCACGTTCACGTAACAATGGGGGATATTTTCATTTATCCTCCCCCTCTTCATCCTTTATGCTATAGTTTTCATATGTATTATATACATCTGTTAATCTATATAAAACTCCAAAAGACAATGTTTTAATTTTTTCTTTAAACTGTTATATGCATTTTTTAAAAATAAAAGGAAGAACGGGTTTTTAAAATTTATCTACATGTTTACCTACTTGGACAATCAATTGCTAAGTTCTTTTAAGCCTTTCTTTTTAAACGTATTTTGTGACATTATTTTTCTCTTTATTCCTGTTGTCTTATTTGTCCCCATAATAACCCCATGACTACACCATGCTTCTTAACTAATCACTTTTCCCCCTGCCCCCCATCACAATGGCTGAGAGAGTGATTAGTCTCTCCCAGCCATTGTGATGGGGTGGGGCGGGGGGGAAAGACAGCGAGTCCCTACATTCCTCTTTGAGCCAGAGGATGAGTCTAACGTGCACAACTCCCCTCGGTGAACTGTCAGAATGCAGAGCCTACTTCAACAGTTTATAGCCTATTCATTATCTGGCACTGGGCCTTTCATCGAGAAGACACTCGATGAATATTTATTAGCTTTTTGGATGAGCAGAGAGATTCTTTTCTTTTTTCTTACTCATAATGAGGGAGAACCTGTCTGGCTGAGACAAAGTCGTCACTCTGAAACCGGTAATGACAACTAAGGAAAGGTGCAGTTAAGGATGCATTATTGCTTGTCAGTGAAAACAAGTAAGTACCATACGAACAAACCTCTTTCACTTTGTGCATAAAATCAAGAATGATTATAGTCAGTTCCAGAAACCTGTTTATCATATTATGTCATACTAACCCAAAACAGTTTTATTTCAGAATAAAGACAACTAAAAATTTATATTTAGGCTATTAAGTTCATTACCTAGTATCATTGTATAACCATGGTGTCAGCTTATGAAGGTCTCCACTCTTTTATTTTTCTTTAAATTTCAAAGTATTAGGGGTGGGTACAAATTGTTTTGGTTCCACGGATTGCTTTTGTCTGCCTGAGTCATGGCTGTGAGTGTGCCCATCACCCAGGTGGCGTTCATGGTGCCCCTTACGTAGGTTTCCTCATCTAGCAGATGCAAACCAAGATGCTACCTCGTATTTCATTTCTTTAGCTTTTTCCTTTTTCATTTTCTTTTTCTTTTGGAGGAAGCAGGTACATTTTAGGTTCATTCGGCTAAATAAACTACTGAACTTGTAAACTGACAGGAAATTCCACAAAATGACAGCTAGGAGGGGGATCTTGTATTAATTTAACAGCTGGATTTCTACAGTATCTATGACCTGCTACAGGAAACAAGCTATGTGACAGCAAAGAGGAAAGGAGCACAGTTTAATTAAAACTGGCTCAGGATGGAAACCTTAATGAATCAGTCCCAGAGCAGAGCAGATCTCAAGACCCAAAACTCCTAAGGGAACCCTCGATAATGAAGATGCAATTATCTGAACCGATTGCTCCTGAGAGCAAACTTGTTTTCGATAATGCCTCATGCTGGTTTCCAGGGCCTAATGATTTGGCAGAGAAATAACCTGGCAGAGAATGTTGAAAATAGCTGCCTTATAATTACCTTGCTACTTTCTATAAATTGGATAATGCAGCAATATCTGATCTGCAAAAGTTAATCATACATTCAGAGAGCTCTGCATCAAATGTCACACAAATGAAATTTCCACTCACTGGATACCACTGACTCACCAAGACCTCTGGTAGCTGAGTTCAAAAGCCAATTTTGGATAAGAGAAACTAGATTTGCCATTAAGTTGCTGCATTGCTATTCTTATTAGACTAGAAAAGAAAATTTGAATCTGCTGAAAGGGCAGGGCCCCCTGCTGTCCCTACCATGGATCCCAGAAGTGACCAGAGGTTGTGGGATTCTTTGGGAACTCTTGCAGGAATCTGGCTGTGTTTATACTGTGTTAATTGAAGCCCCTCTGTTAATTTGTTTTCTACTGCAAATTACCACGAACTTAGTAATAGAAAAATACAAGTTTATTATTTTATAACTATGGAAGTCAGAAGTCTAAAATGGCTCCACAAGGCTGTATTTTTTTTTTTTTTCTGGAAATGTTGGAGAAAAATCCATTTTCTACCTTTCCCAGTTTTCGGAGGCTGCCTACATTCCTTGGCTCATGGCCTCTGCTTCCATCTTCCAAGTCTGCAATAGCATCTGCTTTCCTCTCCAAGCTCTTCTTCCATCCCCCGTCTCCATGTCTCTCACCCGTCCGCCTCCCTCTTCTAAGGACCCTCGCTGTGACATTGGGCTCACCCAGATAATAAAAGATACTCTTCTCATCTCAAGATCTTTACCTTAACCACATCTGTCTTCAAGGCCCTTTGAACCAGGTGGGGTACCATATTCACAGCTTCTGGGGATTTGAATGTAGACATCTCTGGGAAAGCAATTACTCAGCCTCCCACACTGCCCGAATAGAGTCCTCTAGAGAATGAGAATTTTGTATATACATATTTTATATAAATGGGGAGAGAGAGAGAGAAATTTATTATAAGGATTTGTTTTACATGTTATAGAGGCTGAGATGTCCCAAGGTCTGCAGTCAGTGAGCTGACTGTGCAGTTCCAATTCCAGTCCAAAGGCCTGAGAACCAGGATAGCCAATGGTATGAGTTCCAGTCTGAAAGCTGGCCAGATAGAGACCCAAAAGGGTCAATTTTCACTTCAAATTCGAAGACAGGAGAGGACCAACGTCTCAGCTCATGTAGCCTGACAGGAGGTCCATCCTCTCCCTCAGCCTTTGTGTCTTTAACTAACTTGCGTCTTCACGCATTAGAGAAAGCAATCTGCCTTCCTGACTCTATGGATTCAAATGTTCATCTCATCCACAAGTACCCTCACAGATTAAGGAAATCAATATAATTTCTCCCTAAAATATGGAGGATTGTTGAATTAAAGACTCTCAAAATGCAGTGAACCACTCTGCCTCAGGCTCTGTCTGGCTGAGGACAGGACGTAAATCCTTCCCAGGGAGGGAAGCACTTGTTTATCTCCCAGAGAAGGCACCAGCAGGCACCAGGGGAATCTGGAAACAGCTTTACTCTCTTCCCTCATCTTCTGCTGAGATTGGAACTGCTCTTCCTTTATCCTGTCACTATGTAGGGTTTATAGCTCCCTGTTGAAATGCCATTTAAGCAAGACCCTAAAGCCACTGCCTTAGGAAGGAAATAACTTTTAAACCAAGGCCTCTTCTGGGTGATAAGGTATAGAGCAGGCTAATAAACTTCTGCTAGTTTTTCTTTTGTTAATTTGACTTTTGTTTTTAGGAGACTGTCTCAGACCCTAAAAAAGGAAAAGAAAAGGAATTGTGATTTCTCCGCTACACAGGTAACACTCAGAATAATGTTTGAACGGATTATCTGGGCATCCTTGTGGCCAGTCAAGTAGACACACAAAATTAACAAACACAAGGGCAAAAAGATTTGCGCTAAAAATTGGCTGCATTTAGATGAAGTTCCACAGTGTTCGTCATGTTCCTGCTGTCAAGATAGCCCTAGTCATTAGGCTATGTGCAGCTGTGTCTCATAAAAACCTCACGGAGTGGATGATGTGAGTTAAGAAATTTCTCTGCTTCCTACAAGAGGAATCCAATCACAAACAGCCCATAATTTCTCATTTTCTCCTCTTTTCCTGATCTGCCACGCTTAGGGGTGGCTGATGCACCTCAGGTGTCCCAGGATTTCGGGGAAGAGCCGAAGAGGCAGCACTCTGAACTTACATCCCGGGCACTGGAACTGGGTAACAGGGCCACAGGAGGCTTCCGGAGAGGCAGGGAAGATGACTTTTCACTTTCTAGTTTCTGCCGTGAAGGGGTTGAAGCAGCAGATCAAGTACCTTCTTCAACAAACAAGTATTCTAAGCCTTAAACTTCTCTCCTTATCAGAACTGATTAAATTAACCCCAGCTGTCTTGTTTTTTAAAAATGTGTCCTCTCGCTCACCCCATTTTCCACCAGCATTTCCAATAGGCAACTAAAATTTTAAATAGATGCAGATAATAGCTATGGTTGTAGTTTTCTCCTAAGCAAATTGATTTGTTTCTAAACTTAAAGTGACTGAATTATGTCATGACTCCGTAGGACAGATTCTGATCCTACAAACACTGTGTCCCCATCACAATGGCTATTATTCAGAGTAGTCATTTTGTCTCAAAGATCCACAGCTCCTGTCCACAGCGGACAGGCTGAGTTTAAAATCCCAGTCTCCTCTCTGGACCCACTCCTTGTCAGAGTTGATTCACCTAAGAATATCCAGCTGATGAAAACTCTGCCAGTCTTTTGCCTAGGAATTTTAACAATGGAACCGAGAGAGAGCTTTTTCAGTTTCTTTCTTAATGGCTGAATTCAAACACATAGATCCAGGAAGCCTGAGTCTCCATGTTTTTTGCTGACTTGGGAGCATAGGAAGCTGGTCTTCAAAGCAAAAAAAAAAAACAAAAAAACAGAAAGAAAAAGAAAAAAAAGAAGCAGAAGGGAAGAAAGGAACACAGATAAACCTGGATCATTCTAGATCTTTCTTGAAACCTGGCCACGTTCCTAGGCTTGGTTTGATTACTAGCCTTTAGTTATGAGAATACTGGGGTTAGTCACAGTATGTTCTGTTATTTATAGGCAGATATAACTCTATAAAATGCAGGATCATTACCTATGTATAAAAATTATGTCTGTAAAAGGATTACTTGTGTTATAAAGAGGAAATTACTTGGATTAATCCAGAGGCGTAATTATAACTTATGGCCTGTAATTAATGAAATTGTAATCTTATTTATTCACTAATTTCTAATGCATCATAAAGTAAAGCAAAATATGAAAAAATATTTGAAATAGCAATGACAAAATTCAGGAGAGATATATATCATATATTTTATACATATTTATACATATGTATATATAAAAAATCTGGAGGAGTGCCATACATTAAGAAAGAAATTTGAAGTATTTTACAATATTTAATTGTGAGTGTTTTTAGGCTTTATTTCAAACCTCTAGGATAGAGACGACTTCAGTATTCAGTATCATACAGACAGATTTATTACTGTGAAAAGGTGTGGTTTGAGATTTGCTAAATTTGAAATTTAAGAGAGTGGCATATTTACATTTCTTCCAGGAAACTATCTTTTAATATTGATGTAAATATAATTTTATCAATCTTACTTTTCTTTTTTTTTTGTAGAGACAGAGTCTCACTGTATCGCCCTTGGTAGAGTGCCGTGGCCTCACACGGCTCACAGCAACCTCCAACTCCTGGGCTTAAGCGATTCTCTTGCCTCAGCCTCCGGAGTAGCTGGGACTACAGGCGCCCGCCACGACGCCCAGCTATTTTTTGGTTGCAGTTTGGCCGGGGCTGAGGTTTGAACCCGCCACCCTCGGCATATGGGGCCGGCGCCCTACTCACTGAGCCACAGGCGCCGCCCCTATCAATCTTACTTTTCATAGCTAATGTTAAGATGCTGAAACCTGACAGTTCTGATACCAATTGTATCTCATTTAAAGCATGCTATAAAGCCTTAAATCCAGGGTCTGTGTCAGTGAGAGACTGTACTATGTAACATATTACATTACTAATTCACAAAGTGTCTTGGTGAACCTGCAGGCAGGGCCATCACAGACATCTTGCTAATGAGCCTTATTCTGCCTCCTCTGGGAATGCAGAGGGGTTTGCTTCCATCCCTTCTGCAGGCAAGGAAGGAAACAGACCTGCCTGGGTCGTGAATCCAGATGAAACATTGTATGAAAAAGTCCTCATCACGCCATCTGTTCAGGCTGTGCTGAAAATGAAATATAAAATGTCACTGGCACTATCTCTAGAGGATTGTCACCAAATGATCTCCCTTCAAATTTGCTTTCAACTTATCACAAGCTGATTTAATGCCTTTCCAGTGTGGTCACCAGAATGTCATCCACCTTCAATTTTACCTTGATCTTTAAAGAAATCACTGACACAGCTGACCAGCCCTTTCCTTGAAATGTGCTTCTCTGCGGAGGAACTCTTTGGATACGTTTTCAGAATTTCGTTTCTTTTCAGATGCCTGTTTTCCCTCCCCTTCCTGTTAAATGAGAATATTTTTGAAACTATAATTCTTAGCCATCTACAGAAGCCTCATCTCTCATACTTTCTCCCTTGAAGAACACATCTATTTTTTCCATTTCCAATGACATCTCTGTGAAAATATCCAAATCCTTTTTCTATTCTTTCATAAGCCATTGGACACTTTCTAGGGAATCAGCCCTTCAAATTTAATAAACTGCAAACCTTACACATCTTTGAAGCCCAAAATGTTCATCTTTCTGACTGCTATGAATGGCAATGCTATATTCACAGCTTTGTAGGTTTCAAAAGGGAATGAACTTTGGATTTTGCCTTCTCTTTCTCTTCTCCTTTTGAAAACTGACAAGTTCTAGATAATCTTTCTTTGCAATTTTGCCCCTATTTGTTTCTTCTTTTTATTCCGGTTTTCCCTACCATCATTTTGGCCTTCATTACCTTACATTTGGACTATGGTAATTGTTAGGGCGACACTCCTATCTTTCGTGACCTTGTTCACTGCCACATTAAGGCTGAGGCTGCATAGTAGCCTAGTTGCCATGGCACTCTGCTCCACAACTGAGCCACAAAGACACATTACAAGGCTTTCCAACTTCAAAAAATGAATTCCAGGAGCTTTTATCTTGACAAAACTCTAAAACTCATTACACTTCAGAGGCCAGATTCAAATGGGAGAGGAGTAACAGAGGGGATTTATTGATGTCACTGGGCTTTTGCAAGGCAGAGAATCTGATGCCTTTTTATAACCTGGCCATGAAATCAGAATAAATGTTTTTCAACATGTAGGGGTGGTGCTTCTAATGGCATGAAGACACAAATTGCTGTATTGTTTGTCTTCAGAGACGTTCCATTACTTAGAGCTTTCTTGTCTACCTAAGTCTTCAAAGAATCCTTGCCAGAGAGATTTGGTGGATAAATTCCGATTATTACAGAAGATCAATAGCCCAGGATAAGGAAACTTACATATTTCCTTTCCTTTTGTGAGACGGGTCTCCCGGTGTTGCTCAGGCTGGTTTCAAACTCCTGGTCTCAAGTGATTATCTTGCTTGGCCTCCCATACTGCTAGGATTACATGTGTGAGCCACCTTACCTAGCCTGCTTCTATTCTTTGTACTCTCAGAATAGAATAAGACTAATTCATCAGATGGCTCTTAACCTACCCAATAAAATATGCATTGGCACATCTTACAGATAGAAACGTCCAGGTTTGGAATATATTCTAAAATTTTCACTGAGGAACATGATGTTCTAAACAGAGTGAAGCAATTTGTGATATTAACTTTGTTTGTAGACATAATCCTACAGCTTTCTGTCTGATAAACCTGCTTCTGTGTCTTCTCACTAATTCTGTGGTTTACCTGGGAAAAGGAAGCCAAGTCTTAATTATTGAATTGGCTTACACTTTTTTATTTATGAAAAAAAACACATTTACTAAGAACATGCTAATTATTTATGTGTACTAGTATGTGTGATGTAAATAGAAGTTCCCTTAATTTGGAAGTTAGATTATTCCTTTCATGCAATAGTAAAATTTGTTGTTTTTAAAAAATTCCAGATAAGACACAATTCTCCATTCAGATGACTCTGACTAATCATTTAATGTTCTTGAAAAGTGGATTATTTTGCTACGGATTTGCAATGTAAAACTTCAGCTTAAAATCTTAATTATAAGAATCACTTTCTTTAATTGCAAAATGCTTTTTCTTATATTTGACTATTTTGAAACTCTTGATATATCTTATAGTCAATGTCAAATAAAATTTGC
This sequence comes from Nycticebus coucang, assembly GCF_027406575.1. NCBI lineage: Eukaryota > Metazoa > Chordata > Mammalia > Primates > Lorisidae > Nycticebus > Nycticebus coucang. Next base: position 46,575,876 of record NC_069782.1, read on the forward strand.
AAGCCACCAGGGAAAAAGGAAAGTTGGTAAGTACTTGTCAATGACGAAACACACACCCGAATTTGACATGTATCCAACTTTTGATCATCCAGTTCCCACTTCAATTAAGAGCTTAGCATTAGTATTATCACACTCTGATAAATTTTTAATTAAAGCATACCCTTATCACTTGAAATTTCTTCTTAAATTGATAAATATGACACAGATATAAAATAGTTATTTTATATCCAGATTACAGGTTTTACTTCAGGTGATAAATTGAAAGTTAAATTTGGGAGGATTGGTGGAGATTTTCTAAGACAGCAGAGGTTGGGATAGCCAGTGTAAGTGTCTGGCACAACAGCATTAAACCCAGCTGATTTATAAGACAAGCCATTCAGCTCCTAGTGATGCATCATTTAATTACCAGAAGCAAAACTACAAATTTAGTTAAGCAGAGTTGAAATGAATCCTTGGTACCCTTGAAAATATATCAAGATCATGATCAAGCCTGTGAATAGCAGTGTCTGATGACACTGGATGGTCTGCCAGGGCCAGCAGTGTTTTAGAACAATCTTTCTATTCCAAGTGTGAAGAAGACTTAGACCAATCTTTCTCAACATATGTTGGTGGAAGACTTGATCAGAATTAATTGAGATGCTAGTCTAGATGGCATTCCTGGGGTCTACTGCTTTACCCTCGAAGTCACGTTAATAATGACATCGGGGCCAGAAATGGGCAGTTTAATAAGCTCCCACAATGGCTCTGTTGTCCAAAGATCATCCATAGACTCATTGTTTGTAAGTCTGAGGAATAAAGTGGAATTCAAATGTATTTACCATTTATGCTTTACTAAGCTAAAAAGAATACTCATGAACATTTAATAGAATATTTTTAAGTTTAAAAAATTCGTGAGTCCTATGATCAATGATATTGTACAATCAAAAAGCTGTGATATTTTAACAACAGTGAGCTTCCAAGTCTTATGTAAAAAGGGCGCATTTAAGTTGCCTTATGGCTGTGACCCTCACACATGCTGTAGGCTAAGTCCCCCTATTCACAATAGCATGAGGTCCAAGACGCAGACTGTGGGTTAGGCACTGGAAAAACTTTGTCCCCTACATTGGGGTAAAATATTTAAATACTGTTTAGTAAAAAGGCTCATAGAACAGAGATGGGTAAATGTAAACCACCCAGCCAAGTGCTCGACAGAGTAAGCTTGGGTAAAATGCTCTCAACCACGACAATTATAATCCCCAGGAGACATCTTTGGTTGTCACTTCATGTGGGGGACAGGGAAGACACTAACAGCCAGCAGTGCCGCTAAATATCTTTCAAAAGATAGCCCCAACAACAAAAAATTACCTGCCCCAAATGGAAATAGTGCTAGGCTAAAATATTGTCCTAGAGAACAACCTTCTGTAAGCTCCAGTTTTTAGGTTTGTTCTAGACTTAAAAACAGAAAAGAAAACAAAGAATGCAATACTATTTTTCTTCAAACCCATCAATTAAAAATCATGGCAAATTCTGCACAGCCGAGAACATAGTAAGTAAAGCAAGCAGACAGCCCTCAGAATGGGAGAAAATATTTGCAGGTTATACCTCTGATAAATGTTTAATAACCAGAATCCACAGAGAACTCAAATGTATTAGCAAGAAAAGAACACGTGATCCCATCTCAGGGTGGGAAAGGGACTTGAAGAGAAACTTCTCTAAAGAAGACAGACACACGATCTGCAAACACATGAAAAAAAGCTCATCATCCTTAATCATCAGAGAAATGCAAATCAAAACTACTTTGAGATATCACCTAACCTCCGTAAGAGTAGCCCACATAACAAAATCCCAAAACCAGAGATGTTGGCGTGGTTGTGGAGAAAGGGCACACTTCTACACTGCTGGTGGGAATGCACACTAATACGTTCCTTCTGGAAGGATGTTTGGAGAATACTTAGGGACCTAAAAATAGACCTGCCATTCGATCCTATAATTCCTTTACTAGGTTTATAACTAGAAGACCAAAAATCACAATATAACAAGGACATCTATACCAGAATGTTTATTGCAGCCCAATTCATAATTGCTAAGTCATGGAAGAGGCCCAAATGGCCATCGACCCACAAATGGACTAGCAAATTGTGGTACGTGTATACCATGGAATATTATGCAGCCTTAAAGAAAGATGAAGACTTTACCTCTTTCATGTTTACATGGATGGAGCTGGAACATATTCTTCCTAGCAAAGTATATCTGGAGTGGAAGAAAAAGTGTCCAATGTACTCAGCCCTACTATGAAGTATAGCTTTCACATGAAGGCTATAACCCAACTATACCACAAGAATATGGGGAATGGGCCAAGGGAGGGGAAGGGAGGGGGGAGGTTAAGGTGGAGGGAGGGTAATGGGTGGGGCCACACCTACGGTGCATCTTAGAATGGGTACAAGTGAAACTTACTAAATGCAGAATACAAATGTCCACATACAATAACTAAGAAAATGCCACGAAGGCTACATTGAACAGTTTGATGAGAATATTTCAGATTGTATATGAAACCAGCACATTGTACCCCTTGATTGCACTAATGTACACAGCTATGATTTAACAATAAAAAATAAAATAAAATGAAAAAAATGGTAAATATTTAATAAATGATAAATTAATGGAAAAAAAATCATAGCAGTGATGAGCCAAAATCCTGAAAATTATGCCTGAAGCATGCTTTTACCTCATAAATTGAAATAAATTCTCAGCTTGGCCAATGATATTTATAAAAGACCAACATGTACATCTAAAAAACTGAGATTCATTAAAGAGACTGTGGCAGAAACAGAAGAGGCAATAAAGAAAAACAAGTGATGAAATGTCAGGGATGGAAACAGCAGCTATCAAGCTCGGTGCCCGCACAGTGTTTACAGCGCCAGCCACGTACACTGAGGCTGGTAGGTTCGAACCCAGCCCGGGCCAGCTAAACAACAATGACAACCACAGCAAAATTAACAAAAAAAACAAAAAAGAAAGAAAGAAGGAAGGAAGGAAAGAGGGAGGGAGGGAGGGAGGAGGGAGAGAGAGAGAGAAAGGAAGGAAGGAAGGAAGGAAGGAAGGAAGGAAGGAAGGAAGGAAGGAAGGAAGGAAAGAAGGAAGGAAGGAAGGAAGGAAGGAAGGAAGGAAGGAAGGAAGGAAGGAAGGAAGGAAATAGCAACTGTGAGAATTAGAATAAAGGAATCAGCATCTGCTCTGCTCATCAGGAGAACTTGTACCTTAAGGGCCCAAAATAGGAGTGAAGCAACATAAATAACAGCGACTTCATATTCTATATTATCTAGTTTAATTCTTACAAGAACACTATGAGAGGGACACCAATGTGCCCATTTTCAAGATGAGAAAACCCAGGTGTAGGTATGTGACTTAGACTTGGCCAACTGATTCATTGGTTTCTGCCAAGGAATCTGAATCCTCAGAGAGGGATGGAAAGACAAAAGGATATTGAGAGGTGATTTCTGGAGGCAGTGATTGCGGAGTGAGTCAGGAATTCCTCATCCTGGCAGCCATAGCAGCACTCAGCTCCGTGTCCTAAGCCCATATTCCCATCAGGGCCACCCCTGGGCCCTCAGTTTCTTTTCAGCTTTTTTTTTTTTTTAAGCTTGATTTTCTAGCATTTTCATCATGTCAATTTTAAAAATACACCTATTTTTCAAATAATTTATCTTCATCTTAAATTACCCAGAGTCAGTTTCAGTGGTCTGTAAGCAAGAAGGCTGACTGCTTCAGAGAGGGAAAGGGAAGCCAGGAGTTATTTAAATAGGAAGTGGGGGATGGAATTTGAAATCCAAAGAACGCTAGCTTGCCACCCCCATTTCAGGGACTTGCTGCTCTGACCATGGCTTTTGAGCTAGACAAGCCTTGATTCTGTGGCAGGGAAGGGAGAGGGCAGGATGGGGAAACTCTGGGGAAGTCTACATTGCACTGACTTTTCACTGGCATTCAACGGATTTACATTTTCTTAAAGTAAGATGTTTGACTTTGTCTTTTAAAACGTTACACGATGTTCCCCCCACACATTCTTCCAAAGGAAGAATGTTCCCCTCCAAATTCTTCTCATGTCCACCTCCTTCCTGTCATCTTTCAGCTTAAATGCACCTTCTCAAAATGGCCCCTCCCACCATGCTGGGGCCTCTTACCACAAACTCCATTTTTTTTTGAGACAGGGTCTCGCTCTGTTGCCCTGCTGGAGTGCCATGGCATCATCACAGTTCACTGAAACTTCAAACTCCTGGGCTTAGTAGATCCTCCTGTCTCTGCCTCCCGAGCAGGTAAGACTGCTCACGCCCACCACTGTGCCCGGCTAATATTTCTTTCAGAGCTGGGGGTGAGTCTGATCTTGAACTCCTGGCCTCAGGCATTTCTCCCACCTTGGCCTCCCAAAGTGCTAAAATTACAGGTGTGAGCCACCATACCCAGTGTCATAATCCCTATTTTATTTTCTTGGTAGTGCCCACCGCCCCACATGATTTAATTATTATTTATTTACATGTTTATCTCCCCCTGCCTTCTAGTCTACCTTGTTTCCACTCTATCCCCATTGCCTAGAAAAGTCCGGCATGAAGTTGTTAGATTTTAGATGTATAGATCAGTGGATGAAATGCAATGTTCTTAGCCTTTCATATACTCTCTGTACTTTCAAAATAACTGAAACTCATGTGTTTTTATATTTTTGCTACATGGAGATTAATGGGGTCAGGAGAGTATGGATTATTTATTTAGTTGGATAATGATCCCCCCAAAGTTCTAAAAGCAGAATTTTAAAAATTAAAGGGGTAGATAATCTTACTACCTATAATTAATACTATTTTGTTAATATCGAGGCGCTTTTAAAAGAAGGTGAATTGAACAAAAAGCCTAGAACATGATACAGGTCCCACTTTCTCAAAAATATATTTTAATTGATAGAATAAAATATCTTCACATAAGCAACACAAAAATTGTTTATTGAGCACAGGCTGGGTTCCATGCACCATTGTAGCTGCTGGAGAATTAGCTATCAGCTGGGTAAGCACAGTCTTTGCCCTTGGGAGGCCCAACATTCTATGAGGTATCCAGATAAGGAAACTGCTCCAAACACATGTGAACAGTGGTAAGTGATATGACAGATGGGTCCAGAATGCCCTGGGTGGCACATACCCCAGGCCAAAATGGAAGGTGGGTGGCAGGCAGTGAGGCCTAAGATGAACCCTTTGGGCAGCACCCGTGGCTCAAAGGAATAGGGTGCTGGCCCCATATACCAGAGGTGGTGGGTTTAAACCAGGCCCCAGCCAAAAAAAAAAAAACTAAGATGAACCCTTTGGGAGAGTTAGCTGAGAAAAGAAGTGGGGGCAGGAGGGAGCATTCAAGGGAATTAATCGGCAGGTATCAAAAGCAGTCCCGTGAGGAGGTCGGGCCATAGATGCACCTGCTAACTACATCGCCCAGGACCACGCCTTCGTTCAGGGGCTCTGGGCCAGGGGTGTCAGCTTCAGCCTGCTCCCTCTAGATGAATGCCTTCCACTGTCATTCCAACCTTTGTGTGGGTGAATCTTTACCACCACTGCAGAGCCCGAGCATTTCTTCCAAGAAGCATTTCCTGATCTTCCAGATGAAAGAAACTTCTCTCTCCTTTGAACTCCTACTGTGCGTCACTTTATTTACAGGCTACCCCAGATAGCCACACAGGCTGTACATGACACAACTTATACCCAACCCCGTGTGGCAGCTAGCTCTACCTATGTGCTAGGTATTTATAGGTACTTATGAACACACCTTAACTTTTCCTTTACTCTTTAAGTGACCTGAGGGCACAGATCCCATGGGCATTTTCTGTAGTTCCTTTTATACCAAAAACATTTCACTGGGATTAGAAATCCAGTTGTCTGTATCAACATGAATTTAGAATGTCAATGATATCTTAGTTCAGTGAGAAACAAAGAAAACGTACATAGTGTATTTTAGAAAAATGGGTGCAAACTTGTTAAAGGTGTGTTCTTAATAGTATTCGGATATAGTATTCGGAGTGAGAGGGTGACCCTGCCCTTCTATGAAGGTCAGTTTGTTTTTGAAATTTTGAAACTCACTTTTTGTTGTCTCATGACTATTTCATGACTTCAAAAGAGTCACAAAAACTCCATCTGCTAAAGGTACCATTCTGTTTATTCTGGTAATTCCTCAAGGTATTGTGTGTTCCTGTTAAGAAGTGCTGCCCTACTTAGCCATAGAATAAAAAGTAGTGACCTAGTATCATTTGTATCAACCTGGATGGAACCAGAGACCATTATTCTAAGCGAAGTGTCACAAGAGTGGAAAAATAAACACCCCATGTACTCAGCACTCAACTGGAACTAATTCAAATTCACATCTAATGGGTACAAAGCACATGGGTGAAGGGCACACTTATAACTTTGGCACAAAGGATGGTACATAACCAAAATGTTCCTAATCCTGTAATAGTCTGAAATTTTTAAAAAATCATGCCAGTTATGCATATTTTTGAAGCATTAAATTATCCGTACTACCTACATTCAGAGATATACCATAAAAACTCGCAGTGTTCCTTTTTTTGCATTTCTCTTTTTTTCCTCACTGCATTAGTCCTTTGAACTGTACATCTGTTAACCAGAAGGCCAACCTCTTAACTGCTTTCCTGATGAAGACTCCTACATCTCACCACCATCTGGTACCATTAACCTCTGAAATTATTTTAGGCAACCTGTGCTAAAGGTTGTGTGTATGTGTGTGCGTGTGTGTGCGTGTGTGTGTGTGTGTGTGTGTGTGTGTATGCATGAATGTAGGTGCATTGAAAGACATATGCATGGGACATTTTTCCTTGAAATTACTTTCAGTAACTCAGAAGAGTGTAATTTGTATTCACCATCCTCATTCTATTAAATCTCAGAGCATCAGTGTCAGGCACTGTTTTGGACAGTGTCTGCACTCCATAGAATTCTACTTTCCTCTTTTGTTTTTTTCACACACATATAGCTTGTCCTTGAAAAAACAAAATCTCTTCTCACTCCCTTCGTCTTGCCTGATGGATTTGAGAGTCTCCAGGAAACGCTCCCCTCAAGCAGTACCCTGCTGCCTGTCCCAAGTGGTACCATTTGTGAGTGAGGAATTCCTACTTCTAGTTAATCTTTGAGGCCGCAGCCCTGAAGGCAGCTCTGAAAACTCAGATGTGAACTAGGAGCAGCATCAAGTTAAGCCCTGAGAGGTTCAATTACTTCATTAAGGGGAAGCACAACTGAGGACATGGGAAGAGGCATGGTTTATGACTGATGGAAGGGAGGCAGAGGAGTGAGTGTTGCCAGATGGCCTTAGTGACAGCTCTGGACATACAATAAAAATGTGCAGAAATAGAAAAACTAGTCAGGAGTAGTGGCAGGAGCCTGTATGCCCAGCTCCTCTGGAGGCTGAGACAAGAGGATCACTTGAGCCCAAAAGTTTGAGGTTGCTGTGAGTTATGATGCCACCCAAGCACTTTACCAAATGAGACAGAGTGAGACTTTGTCTCAAAAAAAAAAAGGGCAGAAAATACATACACAGTATTGGAATCTTGATGATAATCTACATTACATTTTATGGTTTGCTATGGATTATATAGCATGGATTAACCTAAAATGTTTTTCTCTTATTCCAAGCAGGTAAATATTTTAAAATCATCAGATTGTCTCTCTTCTTGACTCAAAACGAAATCTGCTGCATTCATAAAAAGATAAGCTATACAGAACACAATAAATCTTTTCCACTTAGCAGTGCCCCCAAGTTGAAACAGAATATGTAGTTGACTTTACCAAATTGGAAAGGTGATACCTGTGCTGGGATGAGGGGACACATAATGATAAACGATATATTATCAAGATGTGCTCTTATCTAACGGGTAGGGAACATCTTATCCAAGGAAACAATGTCTAACAAAGGACAAAATCACCAGATTTGGATGGGGATTCCTTGAGAGTTTATTCATATGCATAAATATAGAGACACAGCTTGACCACATTTGGAGTAAGATTTCATGGTGAGAGGAGCTGCTGTATTCTATCTTGCCAAGAGTTGTGATTCATCAGAATTAGCCCAAAGCAGAACATTCCAAGTCAATTTTCAATAGGAGAATACTCTGGATATCTGAAGGCTCTGTGTGTGATTTCAGCATTTCAGGGGTAAATGTTTCAGATTCTTAAGCTGCTAAATAATCCTTCCAACGGTAAAGAAATAATTTTTATAGTGACAACCTTACTATCAATTCCTTTTCTCAAAGTGTTTTGAAAGGAAATTATTTATTCAACAAATCTTTTTTTTTAACATGTCTGCACCCATGCCTAGACATGTGCTAGGTGCTAGATATGCCACTTAAATATAGCACCTATTTACATAATGTAGCCAGAAAGATTATGCAAATCAAAACAAATGTAATGAATTAAATGAGCATTTAAAACCAAAGATATTTAAATATTTTTGATAAAACAACTCAACTGCCTTATGAATAAAAGATATGAGAATCAAGAAAGATCATACTGACATAAATCATGTGTTGACAAAAGAGAAATATTTAGCATTTCAACTTTACCTAGCTGGTGACCACATGAACATGAGTTGGGAATCATGTCTTATCTACCCAGAGACACCTGTATTAGGTTGCCAGTAAGATAGCCAAAGAGCAGATTGGTCTAAGAAAATGTGAGTCTGGTACAGAGAGTAAGTAGAAAACTTTTCCTCAGTTAAAAAAAAAAAAATAATATCTTCAAGGCATATCAGATGGTGGTAATGATATAATTTACTTGGAGAACTGAAATTTCATTGATTTTTATTTTTCTGGGCAGAAAACTCTGATACTAATTCTCCACAATATTATGAAGCACTTGGTCAGCCTCAGTAACATGTAGATAAAACTGTGGTGGACCAGCCACCTGACTATCTGTAGCCTTGACTAAAGGATGAATCTATTTACAGTCTCAAAAAGGTGGTGACACATCTTGGTGGAACAAGGAGAAAGAGAAGTTTAAATAGAGGGCCTAAAGACAGATGTGACCTATTATTTCATGCTTTAAGCTGGGTTGGCCCTGAGTTCATTCTGAGTATCTTTCAATCAGTGGACAGTTCTGGGAAATGCTGACTGTGTAGAA